>NC_136273.1:76969033-77301533 GCF_964187855.1 Myxine glutinosa
ATCATGTGTATTCCTGTGGTGCCTGCTTGGGGGAAATGCATGCATGACCAGCAGTGGGTCCTATTCTGAATTGTCGCCACCTCTCTTGCTACCTTCCAATATGTGTTTTCACCCTTCTCTGGGGCCTTGTCCTGGTGGTGCGGCGTGAGTATGTATTCAATGCATGGTATGTATTTAGTTTCGCCACCAGCCACGCCAGGGGTCCAGACGCTGCACCTGACCTGCATAGTCATGCCTTTCTCTAGGCGTGTGCGTGTTTGTAGCTTAAAATCAGGGGTCCCCCATTTGTATCCTGGTTGGGCCAAGGTCTTGTCGCAAGCTTGCCTGTCCTCCCGGAACTCTCGTTGTTTTCGTAGTACAACGCCAACACGTCCAGGCCCTGCCGACAGTGCTAGCCATCTTACGCTTACCCAATCTGTGTGTAGGGCTTTCTGCTCGAAACATGGTAATGATACTCTTTGTCCCCATGTTATGGTGAGGTGTCGTGTTTTGTTTTCGCATCTATTGTAATCGGAGCTCCCTCTAGCTGCTGTCGCTATCAATAGCATCATACCTATGATTAGGCCCATCGTTACTGTGGTTGCTGTGGTGTCGTGTCTGGTGCTTGTACAGCCAACTTACAGTGCGTGGCGTGGATCCAGGACGTCTTGCCCTCGCAACAGCGGTTGGTGTGCTCCACAAACACCTGGTTTTTTTCTGGTGGAACACCTGGTCCACGAACGCCCTGGGAACACCTGGAACACCTGGTCACCAATTTCCTAATACACTTCTTTCAAGTGGATCCAATTTTATCCAATATCCGATTTTAAATTCGATCCAATTTTCTCTAATTCCTCCCCTAGCATCCCATTCACCTGTTTCCTACACCTGTTTCCATCTCTAGCCCAATAGTTGCCCCATATCCCAATATCCCAATGTCTATATTTAAATTATTTCAGCTAGAGTTTCAACTCGAGTTATCTAGAGTCCCTGTATATAGAGAGTTGTGTCAACTCAAATTTGGACGCCATTTTGTGTCTAAGTGTGTCGGATTAGATATACATGTACATTCGCGATATGGGGTGATATATTCTAAACCTGCTAAAAAAAAATTTACTACACATATTTAGTCTTATTATTACATACAGGTGATATTTGTTTTGTCAAAAACTCAGCTATTGCCGTGAAAAAGAGCTGTGTGGTGATATTAAAAGTGGTATGGCAATGCATATTACAAGCCAACACTGCATATAAGAGCTAACATTATAAGTAAGACAAACCAATGCTGTCGTTCTCTGAATTTTAATAACTTTTAGAAAGGAGTGTGGGCATATCCAATATTTTTAAAAGGGTGCCGAGAGCAATTCCGGTGTAGGACTTCCAGCCGACATATAGTCTAACACACTTAAAACAAATTCTGTACGTGGTATTGCCATATTTCTATAGTGTACAACTTTAGTTTTATCGACATTTATATTCAATTTCCATTGTAATGATTTAACAAGCTGCAAATCAGCTTCTGTCTCTGACATAAGGAAAACGTCATCGGCATCTAGTAAGATTGAAACGTTCATTTATTACTACACCCTTGCCCAGAACTCTGATGGATATTGCCTGATCGATTAATATGTTTCATAGCTGGCGACTTAATTAACACTTAATTTTCGACTGCGCCAAGCCGTAATTAAACAGAGAAAAAACTTTAAAAAATACCTGCAGTGTGCACGGTTCATCTAGTCGAACAGATATGGAAAAGCACAGATAAGACGTCGTATTCACCATAACTTGTTTAATTTCACCAGGAACACGATGAGGCCAACACAGTAAACATTCAGTACAAAACTTGGTTCATACATTCAGTACAGAACATGATTCATACATTCAGACCGTAAGAAAACTCTGCCCGTAATACAACACTCTGACCAGACCAACACTTCATCCCACTACGTTCACTCCTCACAAGTGAAACTCATCACTACTCCGTTCACTCCTCACAAGTGAGACTCATCACTACTCCGTTCACTCCTCACAAGTGAGACTCATCACTGCTCTGTTCACTCCTCACAAGTGATACTCATCACTACTCCGTTCACTCCTCACAAGTGAAACTCATCACCACTCCGTTCACTCCTCACAAGTGAAACTCATCACTACTCCGACAAGTGAAGACTTGAATATGACTACAGACGGAGAGACTGCTCACGATACGGCGAGAAGAGACCTCATCTGTCTTCTGCGATGAGTGCAAGAGACCTCACGACAGCCACGTGGATGAGAAGAGACCCCGTACGAAGAGAAGAGACCCCGGGAGTTCACATGACCATTTCACTTCTTTCACACCACACACACAGCCTGCTTTCCTCGACAACACGTGTAGAAAAGACAGTATTTCCTATCTCTTGCACCTATATTGCAGCCTCAACCAATTACAGGTTGCCACTCTGGTCACATGACCAACATCACACAACTTGAGCTCAATGTCCTCTGTCAACTCACAAGTGCTCTCTGCGCCTGACTGCATACGACACCATTTCCCCCACTCGAATGCCCAACACAAGGAAGCTCACACAGGCGACAAACCAGTCTATTTCCCACTATATAACAAATATACATAGAGAATAAGAGCGGACTTAAATTCCAGCCTTGTTTGACTCAACATCTATCGGAAACCAGTCTGTTAAAAAACCATTAATTCTTACACAGCATTTTACATTATCATACACAGAAATGAGAAATTTCATAATATTGCCATGTCGGCCAAGATTTGAAGTTTGTTCCACAACATGTCTCGTTGAATATGATCGAAGGCTTTAGAGAACCCTAAATATACTTAAGTTAATTCAGATTCACATTAATTGCTGCAAGTGATGTGGTAACATGGGATCTTGCGTGCAATCTTGTCATAGCAGTGAAGAGTAAACCAGCATGCGATCAGCTCAATCAGAAGTACTGTCAATGGCACAAGTGTCACAATATTGTCAGACTGGAACTGCATGAACAGGGTTTACTTTAAATTATCTACCAGTTTCCTCATTCCCATATTTGAGCAAATATGCCACAAGAGGCATGAGCACTGTACAAAGCAAAAAATAACTCGTCAAATTTTGGACGTATGGATGGCTGCACAACCCGCAAAAAAATTGAGCAGGTCCCCCCCTAAAATTGCTTTTATCATTGCCGATTAGGCTAAAGATTTTAAACCAAAAAAATAACTTGCCTCGGAATAAGTTTTGAATGGACGGACAGACAACTGAAAACAAAACGGACCATGGGTTTCCCACCCCTATAAAATCAAAATTAATTCCCTCTGAAAAAGTACAGTGACATTGCCCGCAGACTACCCAACCGCAGACCAGGCAATGTCACTGTACCAGGACATTTCATCAATCAATGACAATATGCGGTCCGCTAGGACTACCCAAAAAAAATTGAGCAGGGTTCTTCCCACGGAAATGCATTTTTGGTCAGCTCCTTGAAGATTATAAACAAACACAAATCACTTCCCTTTAAAAGGGTTTTACAACGGACAGACAACCAAAAAAAAACCGAGCAGATAGAATTGCTTTTGAACATCGATCATCAAGCGGCGTGGGCCTACCTGGCAGAGTCTCGAGGAGTCGATCGCTTTCCAGCTCTTTCGTCTGATTTTCGCTTCCCAAATTTGTCTTCTGACTTTATCACTTGGAAATCTATACATCTTATATTTCCCAGATTGGTTTGAACAACCAAAAGCAGAACAACCAGTCATTTTGTTTGGCAATAAACAACATTCCCGTACCAAGGTGACGTTTACGCACGGTGAAGTTAGACACAAAATGGCGCCACGAAATCACGTGACCAGAAATCTCGGGTCAGCGCATGGCGCAACTCTCTTTATACAGGGACTCTAGAGTTACCACCAACAAACCACCATTAACCTCCCCCTGTTATTTATTTATTTTCGCAAATAAACAAATAATAAAAATAACCTGGTCTATTTATTGAAAATAAAATAGTTCTCACATGTCTTACTGTCTGGTTAATTTTCCTCACCCACTGTGATTCACTCAAAATAGATTCTCACTGTTGTTATGTCTGAAGTTCGTCTCATGAAAACCCATCCAAGAGTCCAGTGTAACAGACAGACAAACACATAGACACACAGAAGACCCCAGGGTCCCATCAAACTAACTTGTCCCCAGATCCACAAAACAAAACATGTAACTTACTCAATGAATACAATTTGGCATCCAAATTGTCATTCCCTGTGCAGATTAAAGCACTCCGGACAATGTGCAGCCAATGTCAACAACTGAATTCCCAAGACAACAATGATAAAACATCCAATCCACCTCAATGGCTCGCCAAGCAGCTCATTGTGTCCCTGTCTATCCCTTCTTGCATTGACACTGTTCACAATCACAATTACTCACTCATACACTGCTCCATCACCTCCTTCCCACACGCTGCATCATCGAACCTGACTACTCCCTTCTGAGACTTGCGCTTCCCAGTCACCCCTTATACTATTGCGCTCCCCCGTCATTATAATCCACTAATCTGCTACGTCCCTTACTACAGGTAACTCTCCCTCGGCGAGCTTACACTGCCATATTTCCATGACCTATAGCTTATGCTATATTTCACACCTTACCTCCATGGAACAGCTGGTGGTCCTCCGAAAGGTGCATTCCGATGTTTAATACAATGACACCTGAGCACTCAATTAGCCCTCCATCGTACCACAGATTTACAATCAGACAGACAGACAGACAAATAACAGAGGCGTATCACAAGCCCCAAAAAGGACATCACCTCTCCAGACAGGCACAGTCTAATCCACAGTATCTATATGCCAACTTCTATCTGGAGCCTCACAAAGCCAAAAGTTGGGCATGTTCACTGCATTCCATGCAATGCAACCTCCAACCAACCACACGAGGTGCCAGCCACACCTCAATCATGCCCTCAATGCAGCCACCCGATCCATAGCAACACGTCCCTACTTTAACACAAGGCCTCCACTACGGACAACACCGTCAAGGCCCTTCTCGAGGGGGGGGGGGGCATGCTCCACCATGCAGCCCGATCTCTACTTGGTGCGCGCCCCCATAATCGGCAAGTTATGATAACCCACAATACACCTGGGCACACACCCTCTTGACACCACGACTTGAACCATGCTACTTGCATCTCCTTGCACCCTCTCAAATGTCCTCCATTTAGCATGACTAACCCCAGAGCTCGATCATACACATATTTCCTGAGTCCCCCGAAACACCCAATAAGACGTCAACCACAACGACAACAACAAATTCCAGAAATCGATATTCTTCTGTTCACTAATTACGTACACAATTTTCAGTTTTAACCAACAATATATTTCCCTTTTCCCGATTTAAGTCCCTGTCATGTCGTTAAATTAACACCCAGTGGATTGACTCAGCCTGTCATCCTTCCAAGGTTAGCGAATTAACTCGGACCTCATTCCTATCCCAAATCATTCCCATGCATATCTAAAACAAAGGTCAAACAAAGGTCAAACTTCAAACGAAGAAAGGTGTGGTAACAAACGTCACAAGAACTCCACATCCGGACAGATGAACGACCATCATTTAGGCTCCATATTGCAAAATGCTAACGCCCTATGAATCAAATAACCGCCAACAATCCGCCCAGGAACTCCCGCCAAAATCCCACAGCCTTTCTTGGGAGGCGTGCTCTACCATGCAGCACCCTCTCTACCTGGTGCACACCTTTCGCACATCCCTCCCTGGATAACAGACGCATTTGGTGGGGATTAGTCCCGCAAACTCCCGCCAACCCGAGCCATCTCCGACGATCTTCAATTGAAATGCGGAGCACTTGCTCTCACCTCTAACCCAAAATGCAATCAATGACATCCCACGTGACATAACATCCTCCTAGAGGTGAGCTGCCTCGGGGATATACTCATACAATCAACACATACAATACACAAGTTGCCAATACACAATATAATCGTTAATTGCCTAATTCCTGCAGGCAATTCAAAGAACCCTTTGTCAACCATTCACGGTCCTCCCACCGTGCGGGGCACATCCTTTGAGAGTAGGCAGGTTATCACCGGCATTCTGAGCAAAATCCGTATTCTGAATTTAATTCAACAAATTCCAAACTCCATGAAGATGGAACACAAAGAGTCCACGACTCCAAGACAGCAGCCAATTAGCGGCGGCACCCGACCAATCCACCCAACAGCAACCACAACAACAACCGCCCCGAACCGAGGGCCCCCATACAGCGCATACGTGACTCGCAGCTCGCTCGGCTCCAGCCCGAATGCACCTTCCACGGAGCCGCACGGCAGGACCCACAGGCTCGCACCACACCGACAATAAAACTGCCAAACCATTCATTCACCTCTTGTCCCAAACAAATGAAAATCCAGACTCAAACGAACATCACCAGGACCCTCAGATAAACGCTAAAATCGACATTCCCGGCCTGGATTCCCACACGTCGAGCAGACAATTTACAAAACTTCACACCGAAACCCATCTACTTTGCATATGTCATACAGACAAATAAATCGGCCAGATACACACGTTAAGGACACACATCCGCATTCAATAACACACACACAATGACAATGAACACAAATACACACGTTAATGACAAAAATTCGATTTAAAGTCAAATATGAGATACAAGTATTAATATCCCTATATACATTCATTCATATACCAGTGAGTCTCTCAGGCGTCGCGCGAACATCAGATCGACTCCAACCATGCACCTCCAACTGAAACTCCCATGTCTCCCTATGCAACGTATTTCGAATCATCCGTTTCCTCATGCATTCCTCCATACCACGTGATTGACAAACCGGCTCGCATTTCATGTGTTTCCTTATATCCGACCAACTTGTCACTAACCACGTACAGTACAGCGTAGATTCATGCACACGCGTCCCCTTGTACGATCTTGTTCAACATCTTGTGCAACAATCCCCATTCATTCATATTACGTCGCACTCCATTCAAGGAAAAAGGGATTTTGGGACGGGTGGACAGGGTGGGTTGGGGTGGAAAGGGTTGGGCAGGGGGGGGGGTGTTGCCTGGAGCCCGGGGACAGAGCCCAGGTCTTGGGGGGGGGAAGGGGGTAGAGGCCTGGTAACTACCTCCCCTACCGCGGGGTCTTGGTCCGGATCCTGGATCAGCGGCATCAACCACTGATTTACTTGCTTAACTGTTTACTTAATTATCCTCTGTCCTTGGAGCTTCAATTTTCAATATTTCAAAAACCACTTTCACTCCTTCCTACCTGTGCCTACCTGGCCCCTTGCTGTGAGCCTATTTATTTTCTCTTGTTCACCTGGTCCTGGTTTGTTTCTACCTGGATTTCTGCTACTTGCTTCCTCTGCCCCTAAAGTTTCAGCACCTTTCCTGCCCTCTTGTTTCGAGCTTTGTCTCGAGCTTCCTGGCTCGACATCATAGTTGCCACTACCCTCTTGTCAAGTCCACCTGGTACCTGCGCATTTCCTTTTTCCTGGCCATGTTCCTTGGGTCTTCTATGTTAGCGCAGCCAATTCTTTCCCTGGCATGCAAGGGCATACCCCATCTTGTCTCTGGGCTGGTCCTTCCTGGAAAGTTCTCGGTCACCGGTGCAGCCTATGGCTGTCCGACCTCACTTTTCCCCCTCTCCTTGCTAACTGTAACGTTACCCTTAGCGTTACCCTTTGATAGATCTATTCTTAACGTTATCCTGGTGGATTAACAATCACTTGTCATTCTGAAGCAAAAACAGCTTTTACTTACAATTTCGTTCGAAGTGCAGGCAGGACAGACGACGAGGGAGCGGACAGACCCCGCCCGAGAGAGGGAGGTTCGAATTTGGAGATTAACCCTTTGATAAAAAATGCTCACCTGAAAACAAATCAGAGTGCCGGCCGGCCCACATTTGTCATCTGTCACTCTGATGAGGTGGGCATCATACATGAGACCATAAATAAAACTTTTTCCTCCATTAATTTCACCATTGAAGAGGAGAAAAATGGAGCCCTTCCCTTCCTGGATACACTCGTAGCAAGGGATCCCAAAGGAGCCTTAAAGGTAACGGTGTACAGAAAACCAACACACACTGATTGCTACCTTGATTTCAATTCTTGCCATCCAATGGAACACAAAAGATCGGTGGTGCACACCCTCTCAAAAAGAGCACGTGATTTACCATCCACCTTTGAAGACAAGATGAGTGAGGTGGACCATCTTCAAAATGTGTTAAGGGCAAATGGTTATCCTGACAGCTTGCTACCCAACAGGAAAACGATAAGGGCTTCCCCACACAACAGGCTGAGACCGAGAGAACAACCAAAGGGTTTGTGTGTTCTCCCTTTTGTACCGGGGGGTTCACAGAGGGTCGGCAGAATTTTGAAATCGGCAGGAGTGAGGGTGAGTTTCACACCGGTTTTCACCCTTCGCCAAGCCCTTATGAGGGTCAAGGACAAGCTTCCGAGGAAGGATAGGTCAGGGGTGGTATACGTAGTGCCCTGTGGTTGTGGAGCTGAGTATGTGGGTGAAACCAGGAGGACCTTAGGTCAACGTATTGCTGAACACCAAAAAGCATTTGAATGTAATTTTCCCAGCAGATCTGCTATTGCCAAACACGGCCTTAAGGAAGGCCACCACCTTTATGGGATAGGGTTAATATTTTGGGTTCCACACCCAACAGAAACAGAAGACGTGTTTTGGAGGCTTGGCACACAGAAGAAAATGTTACCTCGATCAAACAAGAGGTAGTTGACTTACCAGTAGCGTTTGACCCACTCTTGTGTAAACGAAGCAGGCATTCCGTACTTTGAACAACGAGTCCACATAATATGTCACACAAGGTTTTTATTCGAACAATTTGCCCCCTCCCCCTCCCCCCTCCCCCCTTCCTCCGAACCACCCCTCTCCCAAACCCCCCCTCTGGTTCCCCGCCCCCCATTCTATCCCCCCCTATAACCCCCCTCAATCCCGCATTCCCTTTTACCGCATCGGGCCACATGTGATGATCTTGATATTATGGCAATTTTATTTTATCTTAAAAAAAATTTTTTTTGCTTTAATATACAGTGGAACCTTGACTTACGAGTGCCCCAACTTACGAGTTTTTCGAGATACGAGCCGTCGCTCGGGCGGTTTATTGCTTTGAGATGCGAGCCGAGATCCGAGTTACGAGCTTTCGCCACCCGGTCACGTGGTTAACTTGCCGTTCAAGTACAGTATCTCTGTCGTATAGCGCTGCATTTTAGTTTTCGCATTTCGGTTATTTTGAGTTTACGCCGCCAGGTGGGTTCCGGTCACGTGGTTATCTTGCCGTGCACGTACAGTATCTCTGTCGTATAGCGCTGCATTTTAGTTTTCGCATTTCGGTTATTTTGAGTTTACGCCGCCATGTGGGTTCCGGTCACGTGGTTATCTTGCTGTGCACGTACAGTATCTCTGTCGTATAGCGCTGCATTTTAGTTTTCGCATTTCGGTTATTTTGAGTTTACGCCGCCAGGTGGGTTCCGGTCACGTGGTTATCTTGCCGTGCACGTACAGTATCTCTGTCGTATAGCGCTGCATTTTAGTTTTCGCATTTCGGTTATATTGAGTTTACGCCGCCAGGTGGGTTCCGGTCACGTGGTTATCTTGCCGTGCAACAAAAATTTCAGAGTTTATTGAAAAGAAACACCCTGAAAAAGTTGCAACAGGTCGTGCGTTGGCGCTGTGTAACGACACTTGCCTCACTCATTTTCGAAACATTTTGAAAGGGAGGAAGAAACAAACCTCGTTGGACAGGTTTTTCTTTAAACGCCCTGCAAGTGAAAGCGAGGAAAGTGTGGCGAAAAAGGCAAAAGTTATCCCCTCCACCTGCGCCAGCATCTTCGTCTGATCTTCAAGGTAAATACACTTAATAAAACCAGTTTATTTCTTTACATTGTCTTTTATTATGTACAGTATATACGAGGTCGTGCTTGTTTATACATTATTTGTTATTTATAAAGTACATTTTTCTTATTTAAAAACACGTAACAAAAAAAATTGGTGTGGTTTTTTGGGGGCTGCAACGGATTAATAGCATTTCAATGCATTTCAATGGGTAAATTTGATTTGAGATACGAGCAATTTGAGTTACGAGCTCGGTCACGGAACGAATTAAACTCGTAAGTCAAGGTTCCACTGTATTTACAGTTTTAATTTAATTTACAATTTAATTGTTCACAAGTTTAACTTTTAATTAAGTGTAATTATTGTTCCTGATTTTCTAAACACTTGAGTTATAATCCAGCATTGCTTACAGGATTACTTTAAGCCGTTAATATGCGGTTGATTTTTGAATTTGGTCAATAACGTCTCCGTTCACGAGAGCGGTGTGATACGGGTTCATTGGCTGTCCAGCTTTGCCCACCCCACTTTGCATATACCCCGCCCACTTTGCATATAAGGGGATGTTGAGATGATTTTATCACTCTTGAGGAAGATTAACGGCGGCGTGTGGCTTCACATGTTGTTAATCGAAACGTTGAGTCATTGTTTGTTCAATTAAAGGTTGGAGTTCTTACCATGGAGTCATTTGGATTTACTCCCAACCGCAAATCTTTGCTTATATATATATATATAATATTGTAACGAATTTGAGGAAGTGTAAAGAATGTGAGAATTATGGTTTTGTTGTGTGTAAATGGCACCCTCCGTAATGTAAAGAAAGGTCGAAGCTCGTCCTCTTAGTTAATTCCATAAACCTACACACAGGGCACCATATATCCTTTTAAATAGTTAGTGCCTTATTCTATGTAGGTTAAGGATGTGTTTCCCAATAGTTTGACTCTTCATTGCACCGAATTAAATAAGAGTAGGTCCCTCCGATGCCCCATGGCATCTTCCAAGTGCCAGGTTTGCCAGGTTTGCTGCAATTGACTTCTTGAGCCACTTTGCTGCATTTTCATCTCCCGTCCACTTTGCTGCATTTGACTCCATTACGCACGAGGTAACCACGAAGAAGAAAGGCGGGTCTCCACCTCGTCATAGAGGGGAGGAGTGAGTCGGCCCCGCTCATCCAACCCAGAATGAGGAGTTTGGCTTGAGAGGGCGGAGAGAGAACGATCGGGGAGGTTAGCAAAGGTTGAAGGGCGGGGCCTATATAACCCGCAGTGGGACGCTCCCCACAGAGAGATGAGTTCTGAGTCCAAGAAATGCGCTGGAGATGAGCAGGTGTGACCAAGCCACCGTGATACGTGCCGCGCTGCAGGAGAAACGGACCAAGGCAACGCAAGGAGCGCGCGAGGCAGCACTACGGAGAAAGGAACTTCGCCCGCGCAGTTTGGGACCGCGGGAGTTCGCGCGACCGCGGCTCGGCTTTTTGACGGCGGTGCCTTCTGGCCCGACCGTGCCCAGGCCCCGCTGAACCTTCCTTGCCTCTCAAAGCCATCCATCTCCAAGCCATTCGTTCCTGCCATCATTTCCCCGTGTAAGTGTGAATGTTTGTCCGTCTTCCAAGTTGTCCTGGGGTTTATTAATTAAGCTTGTATAGGTAAGCTAATGATTTCACTGTGTCTCCTGCTCCTTTCCATTTCCATGTATATAACCTTGACTGCTCTCTTTGCTTTGGCTTGTGTAAATAATTAATAAATCCTGTTATTCCTCCGTACTTCTTCTTCTTCTTCATTCTCGTTCGGTCACTTTAGTGGTTTCAATATTGAGTGTACGTGGCGCGATTCGGCCAACGTTCAGGATCGGGTTTAGTGAAGGCTAATGACTCGAACTTCGGGTTGCTAAAAACCGCTCGGAAACTAACTAGACCATCCAAACCGGAGTTCGAGTGGTACTTGTCTCCCTAGTCTGCAGAGGGACGGATAAAGGTATTCGGGATAAACCCTGGGCCCATAACCCTGATCCGTTCCATCCCGCGGGATAGCGCTACAAATGCTAGGAGCGGAGACGGTCAGCTTAACAAGACAAGGGACTAACCACCCCTTGCTAAGAGGGAAGAGCCGTACTCTGTATCCGTAACAATATATATATATATGTATATATATATATATACAGTCACGTGAAAAAGTAAGTACACCCCATGTTAAATTCTGACTTTTTCAACATATTTCAACATACAGCTATTTGATCTTCATTTCAACAATATTGATAGATAAAGGTGATATAATATAACAAATATCATAATATCAGGAAACATTTACATTTTGTAGTCCATTGTATAATTTAAATAAACATAAATGCAAATTTCGCATTTGGAAAAAGTAAGTACACCCCTACATTTATCACTCCTTCAAATACCGAAAATTAGAATCAGGTGCACCAGCTCAGGTGCAAATGATTAGAACATCGTTAGAGAGGATCTTGGAGGAACCTGTCTTATTTAAACCTCAGACATTTAGTTTGGTTTGCTCTTTGTTGTTGAAGTGTGCTGCGTCACCATGCCTAGATCAAAACAGCTCTCTGATGTCTTCAGAAAGAAGGTTATAGATGCCTACGAGTCTGGGAAGGGATTTAAAAAGATCTCCAAACAATTTGAAATCAATCATTCGACTGTCCTGAAGATCATCGACAAGTGGAGAAGATTCCAAACAACTGCCAACTTGTTCAGGCCAGGCCGCCCCAGCAAGTTCAGCCCGAGAGCAGACCGCAAAATGGTGAAAGAAGTCTTTAAGAACCCCAGAATGTCATCACGGGATCTACAGGTAGCCCTTGCCACTGTTGATGTCAAAGTGCACGAGTCTACCATTAGAAAGAGGCTGCACAAATTTGATCTACATGGGAGGTGTGCCAGGAGGAAACCTTTGCTGTCCAGAAAGAACATCAGGGCAAGACTAAAGTTTGCCATTGAACACCTAGGCAAAGACCAGCACTTCTGGAACAATGTGCTCTGGACAGATGAGGCAAAGGTAGAGCTATTTGGCCACAGTACCAGAAGACATGTTTGGCGAAAACCAAAGACAGCATTTGACCACAAGAACCTGATACCAACTGTAAAGCATGGTGGTGGAAATATTATGGTTTGGGGCAGCTTTGCTGCATCAGGGCCTGGGCAGCTCACCATCATAGAATCCACTATGAATTCTTCATTGTACCAGAGGGTGCTTGAGGATAATGTGAGGCCATCTGTCGGAAAGTTGAAGCTCAACCGCAGGTGGACCTTGCAACATGACAATGACCCTAAACATACCAGTAAATCCACCAAGGAATGGCTGAAAAAAAGAAATGGAGGGTTCTGGAATGGCCAAGTCAAAGCCCTGATCTAAATCCCATCGAGATGTTGTGGGGGGATTTGAAACGAGCTGTGCATGCAAGAAACCCCTCAAACATCGCACAGCTGAAAGAATTCTGCATGGAGGAGTGGGCAAAAATTTCTCCCAGTCGATGTCAGAGACTGGTAGACAGTTATAAGAAACGCCTACTTGAGGTTGTTTCTGCCAAAGGCGGAAATACCACCTATTAGAGCCAAGGGTGTACTTACTTTTTCCACATGCGAAATTTGCATTTATGTTTATTTAAATTATACAATGGACTACAATATGTAAATGTTTCATGATATTTGTTATATTATATCACCTTTATCTATCAATATTGTTGAAATGAAGATCAAATAGCTGTATGTTGAAATATGTTGAAAAAGTCAAAGCTTTAAATGGGGTGTACTTACTTTTTCACGTGACTGTATATATATATATATATACACATATATATATATATATATATATATATATATATATATATATATATATATATATATATATATATATATATATATATGTATGTATGTATGTATGTATGTATGTATATATATATATATATATATATATATATATATATATATATATATATATATATATGTATATATATATATACTATATATATATATATATATAATTGTATATATATTGTCGGGGGTTCAGGTATACGACGAGGGGGTTAGCCTCCATTCCCTCCCGAACGTACCAGACCTGCGCCTGCCACGCACGAATAACTTCGTACTTTGGCAGGTTGCGAACCAGCAACTACGAACACCAATTGGTCCATTACATGATAGCAGGGTACATCGTCTAACTCCGTTACCTGTACCAAATACCGGTTTCAATCGGGGAACGTATCGTACCCTCCGACAGTGTACCATAAACACAAAGTGCCCAGCACACATTGGCGGTGAAGAGGAGGGGGAATGAACGTTGGGAACCTGTTAGCAAAATGCCCACGATGTCACCAGATGCTTCTCCTCACGACGCCTTTTGTCTCAACCTCACCAATGAGCACCTGGCCGGCAAATGGCAGTCCTGAAAACGAGCAGGTTAAGGCAATTCCCAACATGAACGTGAGCAAGTAGAGTCGATCCCTAGCACGAACAAGGGCAGGCAAGCAGGCACGTGCCGAAAGAGTCCGAGTCATGCACACAGAGAACAGGGAGAGACCGGCTAAGACAGTGAATCACATACAGAGGCCTGTGAGAGAGTCCGTTCAAGAGCCCACGTTCCCAGCCAACAAAGTCCAAGGCCAAATGGGGTGAATCACATGCAGAGGCAAGGTGAACAATGTCCCGGCCGAAGAGAGAGTCCAAAAACACGTGTACAGCCAATGGAATCCAAGGCGAAGAATAATACAGGCAAGTACTGAAGGCCTATGAGAGGGTCCGGCCAAGAAAGGAGCACACGAGTACTGCCAAAAAAGTCCAAAAGCCAAGAGAGTAAATCACGTGCAAAGGCCTGTGAAAGGATCTGGCCTGGAGATTGCTGAGTGAAACCGACCAAGAGAGAGAGAAAACATGTGTGCAAGGCCTTTTTGTCCAGCCTTCGCCGAGGGTGGTGGGGGGGTGGGGGGGGTGTTTCCGGTCTCCCGATTGGTCGAGTTTGTCACTCCGCCCCTCACAAGCTCCCCCGAAGTTCTTCACGCCCTGATTGGTGGAGTGTCGCTTCCCCTTCACAAGCCCTCTCGCATGGACTTTAACCTGGTGTATATCTCAATGGTCTTTGGTCTGTCTTCTGTCCTACAAGACTTTGATTCAATAAATGTGGATGCAATCTTGGTGCATCTGCCTGGCTAATTATCCCTTATGAGTGGAGGGCCTGTCTTTCCCTCCCCAATGCATAAAGACATCCTAACCCGAAATAAGGGGAAGGGGCTAAGAAAATGATCTGCAATGAAATAACGATTCTAAGGGACCTGAATGGTGGTTGCGATTATTTCTCAGCGGTTTCCCAAAACTGCAACAATATATATGTATTGGTGTGAGATTTAAACTTTGGAAACATAGCCAATCAACGAGGCTGGTTCATGGTACTCAAGTAAAAATGAACTTTTATTTTCACTCTAAAATAAAATGAAATTCGAACACAAGGACTGTGATGCCAGGATGTTTAAAATTATGGAATTTAAACTGAACGTCTATCTTCGTAAGATAATGCAGAGTGTCGTGTCTTCCTATAGGCTAGGACTCCGAGTGGTTGAAACGGTGACTATTTCCGGGATCGAGACGCACTTTGTAGACCATGCAAGGTCGAAGCAAAACAATTGGATTGTTTTCAATCAAGGGACCTGGCACTCATGGCAAAAGAGGGAGCTAACCTTTTGGAATGGTTTACCATATTCTTTTTTGTAAGCATTTATAAATGAACTGTAATTATGTGCATTCATATTCATCAACTTTAAAAAAATTCCCTTATGCCCCCTGATCCCCTGGGTGGCCGGCCCCCTGTTATGAAATTTAAAAAATGTAAAACAGGGTGATCATGTGGACCATCGAGTAGATCTGTATCGGGTTTCAGAGGAATCGGCTGGTAAATAAGGGACAAGTAGGGATCTGAAGTTTGGGGGTTAACACCACTTCACTCCCCTTCCCCCCTTCGCCCCCAAACCCTGGGAGATCCAATGATCCAAAATCGAAAAACCTGAGCACGAGCGAATGTGCAGGCTACTGTCTTGTATCATGACTCAAGTTTCAGAACAATCAGCCGGGTGATAACGGAGGAGTAGAAAAAATAGCAAAAGGTTAACGGACGTACGGTTGGACGGACGAACGACCAGACGGGCAGACATCCGGACATCACGACACATTTTAAAAGTACATTTTTTTCGAGCATCGAGATGTGTTGACCTAATAACTGGTGGTGATATTCAAAAGTGTTTGTCAGGAACTAAATTTGCAACAAGTGGGTTACCGGGAGAAGTTCACCTACCGAGGACCCCAAACAAACCTGGATAAAATATGATATAAATATGGAAATCCTAAACCTTGGAGCAAACCTAAACACAAGGTTGATGAAGTTTTTATGAAACACGATATTGATTTTGATAATAGGATGATGTTGGATGCAAAACACGAAGCGGCTCGAGAAATGTTGTTTAATTTGTCTTTGATATGAAATCCAATGTCGAGAAAACAAATTGATAGGTTTATTGTGAAAAAGATGAAAAGTGCTAAATTTAAATTTGGGGCGGGGTAATGAAAAATACGATTAAGCTCTGATGATGTCATCAAAACTGAAGAGCAAACAGAAAAGCGATTAGCTGATTAATTACATAAACCAATAATCAAAAAGTTTAAAATAAGGAAGGCCGACGATGGTTGGAATAATTAGGTCAAACAATGTCCTCTCACCTTCTATGTCGTGTTACCTGTTGGTGACCTAAAGACCTCAACAAAGGCCCAGCCCTCAGCATTCTCCCATCTTCTGAATACAACTACGGCCGAGTGAACCGTGAATGAATGCTGGCTAACCACGACCGAAGCAAAACAGTGGGGCAAAGCTCCCGTCTATCTATTACGTACACACTATGTCGGATCATTAAATGAAAACACAAGAATGAGGCAGATTGGGAAATGTAACGATTATTTATTTACACACACACAAGCAGGCAATTATCAAGCACATTATTCACAAGCCTTTATTCACAAAGCAAAATCAAAGGGCAAAGGGGATGTATTTGCAGCAAAATCAAGCAAGTCAACAGGCACAAATGATCAGGCTTATCAGGAGCACGTATTCTTAGGCAGTCTGATCGACACACACAGGACATGGCACCAACATTCATTACGTGAAGAAGAAGTGTGAGCAGAATGAAAGAGGCAGTTTGGAATGTGGGGACGACTCCTCGCTTACCTCACACAACCAGGTGGGGTTGTTTCAGGCCAGAGAATGAGAATGTAAATGGTGGGGGGAGGGGAAGTATAAGGTTAAGGATGGGGAGAAAGGGCGGTGGAGTGTCGATGCAGTGTCGGATGCGTGTGGTGTAAGCGTGGTGGAGCTGTGAGGTGCACCAGGGGACTCTGTGACGTCACTGTACTTTACACATTCGAGAAGCGTTGTCCGTGTGGTGAATGTTGAGGTGCAGGGAAGGAAGAATGTGGGACGGCAGTTTGAACGGCCCAGAGGATTAATTGGTTATAACATGGGACTCGTTCACCCGTACAGGTTTTTATGGGGGTTGGGGGTGATGTGAAATCTGAATAAGTACGGGATGGACAGACGAACAGATTGATAATTGGGAATAATAAAATAATGAGGGGTCCAAATAGTGAGAACCAAACAAACAGATGGATTGAATGTGTGGAAATAAAATAACTTGTGGATTGAATGTAGAGTTGGATGAAAGGATGAGAAAAAAATCCAATCGCTTCCAGCAATCGGGTTGAAGGAAAGACCAATGCAATGGGGTGAAGAAGGAGTTGACGAATTGAGGTCTCGTGAATTGAGGTTTTGTCAAGCAGACCGATGGGGGATTGAGAGAAAGAGACACGAGAATACATAGATCATTCTAACAACACATTTCCCCGGACCCGTAGCCCGAGATGATAGGAAAAGGTCTATCTTCACACAAACTCTTGAAATAACTGTCTGGGATTCCCTAAGTGTGCATGATTGTGCTGCCCCAAGCTACACTGCATTCCTCAACAAAATCAAAACCATCAGAAACATTTACACAATTAGAATATGAAAAAGAGAATAACTCGAGAAAACCTCAATAAAATTTGTTTATATTGTGAGAACGCACAAGTGGAAATCACATTTTGAGAAAGGTTATCCCACACGATGGACTAATGAGCTTTTTAAAACGGTTAATATTTCAAACACAGTTCCTTGGACTTCTAAACTATAGGATTTGAAAGGGGAAAAGATTTTAGGTTCATTTTATTCGCAGGAACATCAAAAAAAAATCCATTTGGGTTCGTGAGTGTCAGGGCTGGGGCCCAAGGCAAGGGCCATGGAGTCAAACCCCAATCGGAGGATGAGGGCCATTATGAACCCGAATGTGAGGGTGAGGGCCATTATGAACCCGAATGTGAGGGTTAGGGCCCCCAATGTGAGGGTAAGCGGTCCCAATGTGAGCACCAGAGCTGGGTCCGAAAGCGAGGGCCAAGGCTTTTGATGGATGGGTCTGGGGCCCCGATGTGAGGATCAGGGACAGAAGTTCCATTGTGAGGGCCAGGGATGGAGCCATGACAACCAAGACCTCAACAGATGTATCCTTGAAAGGCAATAGATTGGCGCTTCACACTTCTCTGTTGTATAATTGCTGTGAGCACTCGAGGGCCAAGCTCGGAATTATATAACAGGAGGAATCTATTAAGGTATTGACCATCATAACTCCATCCCCAACCCATACATCAAAACCAACACCCCAAACCCGACATCAAACCCATAAACTCTCACACTAAAATCCCCAATCGCCACACACAAACCCAACTTCAACACTCACATCAAAACCCTCAACCCCCACATCAAAAACCCCAACCCCGACAACAAATCCCACATCCCAAACCCCACATGAAAAACTCCAACAATAAGCCCACCCACTCCCAATCCGAACCCGAATCCCAACATCCAAGCCCACATAAATACCCTTCCATCAATTTTATCATTTTTTTCTCTTTTTAAAAATTCAATATTTTTTCTTTTCTTCCAGTTCTGTGTTGAAAAAGAAGTTTCAGTTCTTTTAAGTTTGAAGAAGAAGTAGAAAGGGAGAGGGTAAGAATTCCCATTTCTTCCTATCACTTTCTTGATATTGCTGAAAAACAAAAAGTACACATATTACTTATTTAATATCAAAATAAAATAACATTTTATTTTACACCGCTCCTTTCTTATCCTATCTCCAAGCACTGCATGACGTCATTACCATGCACTGAAGGGTCAAGGGGCCCAACGATGACGTGCGCTGAAAGGGAGTCCTCAATTTTCACTCCGTTTGTTACTTGCCGGAAAGGATTCTGGCAAGTATGTTGATCGGTTGGTTTCTCTGTCTGTTTGTCTGCCTGTGCGCAGCACCACAGCTACACCGTTGCACGTAGAATCACCAAACTTTACATACATATTTGTCTTGCCCTGGAATAGACTGTGCCCAATTGATGACGTCATCGGTCACGTGGTTTGGCCGCCATCTTGAAAAACCGAAAATATTTGCACCTCTATATCTCCGAAAGTGCTGAATAGAAAAAATTGAGACATTGCTCATTGTAAAGAACTCTCCATGGGGAATAAAATATGTTAATAATGATGTCATAGGTGCGTCCATTATGACGTCATAATTCGACAAGTACAAAACTTCATCCGATCAAGATGAAATTTCTTGAGCATAATCTTGGAATAAATTAGTTTAGATAATGATGACAAAATAGATGATAGTAAACAAGTAATGATGACGTCATCGGTCACGTGGTTCGGCCACTATATTTGTCCAAAATGGCCGATAAAAAAGTACATTCCGGCAAGTCCTCAGTCTCTGACCGATTTTTCATTTGTTTGTTTGTTTATTTGTCCAGTTTTTGTTTGTTTGTTTGTCCGGGTGATATCTCAGGCACTCCATGAGCTGGTAAGCTGACATTTGGGCACAATAGTGAGCACATGCTTTCGCAAAAAAATGTATTTTTCGATTAATCAATTAATGTATTAATTACTTGACTGTTATCGATTTATTAAGTACCTATTTATTTTCTTTATCATCTGGGCGATATCTCAGGCACCTTTTGAACTAAGAACCTGATATTTGGACACGACAGTTATGTGGCTATAAAGGATAATTTTTGATTTATTGATTGATCAATTAATCGATTAATTATTTACTGATTAGTCATTTGATCGATTCATTATTCTTTGATGAAGAAATTAATTATTTTATTTTATTGATTAATTAATTATTTCATTAATTTTCAAAAAGTTACAGATTCAGATGAAACACTGGTGGTTGAGGTATGCTATTAGCCAATTGATTAAGAAATTAATTATTTTTCGTTTATTATTTATTTATTTTAATTACGCAATTAATCAATTATATTGTACACCTCGCCCTCCCAATACCGTCTCTATGTGCAGCACGGCGGCAATGCGGTGCCCTGGAAGGGATGTTATTTATTTATTTGGCATGGGGGCGGTGTATTTTGAATGGATCTGGACTTGTTTATTCCATTTTCAATCAATTGGACTTACCTCGCATCAATCACCATCCATCAAAAAATCCAAGGGTCTCCAAGGTATAACTTGCGTGCAGGGGCATCAGGTAGAACTAGTATGCTGGGTCAGCAGGGTAGAACTCTTCTGCTGTGTCATCAAGGTAGAACTTGTATGCTGGGTCGTCAGCGTCGAACACGTTTCCCCGAGTCTCTCAGGTAGGTCGCACATTGTGAGTCATCAAGGTATTCCTCATTTTGTGGGTCTTGTTTGTTCAAAAGGCCTTCAAACTGATCGATTATTTCACTTTTCATTTTGGTAAAAAGAGCGTTTCAGCTTGTTTTTCTGATGCAATTTGCTGTGAAAGAAAAGAACAAAGTATTCATTAATTTCATTCATTCATTTAATACAAGAATATTACAGGTACAAATCAGGCTCTGCAAATGCAGAAAATAAATAAAATTCCCACTACCCTTTGTACTGAACTTGCACATCCCAAACCCCAGGAGTACCTCTGGCTGTGACTTCCCCTCTGCTCGCACCTCTTGTTCATTTGTGTGTTGCACCTTCCTCCCAACAGTGACGACTCCATCTACATCACTCTCAGACAACAAGGGCAAACTTTTAACCACTCATACCAACTCTCTCTTCCACATTGGTGGAGATTTCAATTGTCACCATGCAACTTGGCTGGGTGTTGGTACCTCTCACACCAGCCATGGCACTTCAGCAAAGGACTTCTGTGACTCCATGGGACTGACTCAATCTGTAAACTTTCCAACCAAGATTTCTCCCAATGGCAAATCCTCCCTCCTGGACTTGGTAATGATAAACTTTTCTGCAAATTTCTCCTGCTCTTCCTCTGCTCCAATTGGTTCATCTGATCATATGCTCGTGAAAGTCAACATCGCTCTGGCTATTCTCAGAGAGCTGCCTCAATGCCGGTGAATCTGCCATTTTTCTCAAGCAGATTGGCAGGAACTGTAAGCAGCCACTTTTCTTCAGGAATGGTCTCCCATATCTGCTTCACCTGATATCAACTCAGCCTGGGAATTATTCCACTCTGGGAAACCACTCAGCCTGGGAACCCTGCTCTCTCATGCACATATTCATCCCATCTTATCTCCAATTATCCCACCCTTGTTCCCGCCCAAGGTACACTGAATCCTGTAGTGAGGCAGTTGCTCTGAAACAAATTGCCTTCTCTTCCTAGAAGGCAAATCCGACCGAAGGCAATCTCAGTGCATTCCAAAAAGTCCGCAAAAAGTGTCTGCCCGCTCCAAAGCAGA
The DNA here is from genome assembly GCF_964187855.1 of Myxine glutinosa. NCBI lineage: Eukaryota > Metazoa > Chordata > Myxini > Myxiniformes > Myxinidae > Myxine > Myxine glutinosa. Next base: position 76,990,679 of record NC_136273.1, read on the forward strand.
ACACAACACATTTTCAACCTCAAGAATGAACTTTCAAACTTGCATCCCTCCTCTAAAACCTTGTGGTGCCTTGCTAAGTCTGTCTCTGGAGTATGCTCCCCTTCCATCGCTTCCCTTACTTCAAATGGTACCACAGCTGACTCTGCTTCCAAATCTTGTGTCCCTAACTCCTCACTCTCGTTATCCATTGTTCTGTTTTACCCAACTGCCTCTGAACTCTGTGTATTTTGCTCCTGAAAAGGCAGAGAAGGTTATTTCAACCCTCGACTCTGACTCCGCCACTGGACTGAACGGCATAAACTCATGTGTCCGAAAATCCTGCTCTGATGCTCTTGCACATCCTCTCTCTGCCCTTTCTCCCTGTCAATTGCCCGAGGTCATTTTCCATCTGCTTTGAAATCCACCAACATCACTACACTATAGAGAAAAATGGATCAAAAACTGATCGACTGGACATCCTACTTGGTACAAAGTTCTTAATTGATTCATCTGATCCCCTTTCCACCGGCAAGGACTTCCTCCGAAGCTTGCTGGTGCACTACTCTCACCTTTGGGCTGCCTCCCTGCCTCACATCTTGCTCAGCTTAATTCCGTGGAACCCAACGCCTTCAAGATCATTGGAATCTCCTGCGCTGAAGCTGAGTCTGTGCCCCCAATGTGAGGGCTAGCAGCACTAATGTGGGCACCAGGGCTGGGTCCGAAAGAGAGGACCAAGGCTTTTGGTGGGAGGGTCTGGGCCACGATGTGAGGGTCAGGGACATAAGTTCCAATGTGAGGGCCAGGGATGGAGCCATGACAACCAAGACCTCAACAGATGTATCCTTGAAAGGCAATAGATTGGCGCTTCACACTTCTCTGTTGTATAATTGCTGTGAGCACTCGAGGGCCAAGCTCGGAATTATATAACAGGAGGAATCTATTAAGGCGTTGACCTTCACAACTACATCCCCAACTCATACATCAAAACCCACACCCCCAACCCCACATCAAAACCACAAACTGTCACACCAAAATCCCCAATCCCCACATACAAACCCAACTTCAACACTCACATCGAAACCCTCAACCCCCACATCAAAAACCCAACTATAAACCAGCCCCCCAATCCAAACCTGAGCCCCAACATCCAAACCCACATGAATACCCTTCATTACATTTTATCATTTTTTTCTTGCTTTTTTTAACTTCAATATTTTTAAATTTTCTGCCAGTTCTGTCTTAAAAATGAAGTTTAAGTTCTTTTTAATTTAAAGAAGTAGAAAGGAAGAAGGAAAGAATTCCCGTATATTCCCATCACTTTCTTGGTATTGCTGAAAATAAATAAATAAACATGTGTATTATTTAATATTAAATGATATAATATTCCATTTAATTAATTTTCAATCAACTAAACTTGCCTCGCATCAATCACCATCGAACAGAATATCCAAGGGTCTTCAAGGTAAAACTCGTGTGCTGGGTCATCAAGGTAGAACTCGTGTGCTGGGTCATCAAGGTAGAACTCGTGTGCTGGGTCATCAGGGAAGAACTCGTGTGCTGGGTCATCAGGGAAGAACTCGTGTGCTGGGTCATCAAGGTCGAACTCGTGTGCTGGGTCATCAAGGTCGAACTCGTGTGCTGGGTCATCAAGGTAGAACTCGTGTGCTGGGTCATCAAAGTCGAACTCGTGTGCTGGGTCATCTCCCAGGTATGTCGCATCTTTTGAGTCATCAGGATATTTCTCATTTTGTGGGCCTTGGTTGTTCCCCTGTACGTGTTCCACTTCCGATACAGGTTCCACTGTACGTGATACAGGTGCCACTATACCTGATACAGGTTCCCCTGTACGTGATGCAGATTCCCCTGTACCTGATGCAGCTTCCTCAGTACGTGATCATAACCAACGAGTGATAACTGTACAAGCACCCAAAGAGGTTTCTTACGTTGGGTGCTTCATCAGTTGACTCACGATCCTGATCGCCATCTTGCGTCTCCTCACGAGGCGTCTCTTGATGATGTAAACACTCGGGTGTGGTTGGTAATTTCCCATCGTGTATCGATAAAAGAATATCGATTAATCAGGACCAGAAGATGCGCTTTCTTTATTCCACCGAGTTCCACCAACTGTCAATCGGATTGTTTTTTGTGACGTAAGACTCGTGGACGTAGCCATGGCAACGTGTACGCATAATGCATTAAAGTCCCAAACAGTATGAATGGAAAGAAAATTCAAAGTATGTTAAACATTTATAAAGTAAGTAAGTAAACTTATTAAGTTACGGTTTAAATTATGATGAACATGCACTAAAGTTTACATTTTACCTGCAGTAAAATAAACAGTAACTTTGAAGGTTACATCCTTCGTTATCTTAAGGTTTTAAAATTGATTCTTTAACTTGTTTAAACTTTTTTCCCTTTCAATCTGCAAGGAAATCTATAGTTTCACTCGTGCGAATGTTGATCAATAATTCCGTGGCTTCACAAGCAGTAAATAAAAATATGAAGGACAGTATTGAGAGTGCAGAGGTCGTGTGTTCCGCTTTCAAGCGGCTTGCTATCGCTTGCCAAGCGGCTCGTTTAATTCAAAACGTTCAAGTAAGCACTCCAACGGAACGCACTGCTCGGCACCGCTTAAAAACAGGGCAGTCTCCATGGAAACCATGCTATCTCGGTACTCGAGCAAATACTGTTCGGGTTTCAGTTTTTACTCGATCCTCTGGTGCTGAGTTATGGCAGCCTTGACAGGTCACGTGTACAGTAACTCGCAGGGATGACATGCAGCTGGTGGGATATCCCGCGAAGCAATGTTTACCTCTGAACGGCGGAATATCACATATCACGTGAAGCTGTGCACATTGTGAATGACGGGATATCCCGCAAAAGCCATGAAAACGCGAAACACACGACAGCGAACACAGGAGCAGGTCCTGCTTGCGGCTCGTAGATGTTTTTTTGCGTATGTCCAGCGGCTTTAAGCATAGCTGGTGAAAGATGGGTTTTTATAAATGTGTCAAGCTTGGGGCTTGTGAAACCATTTTTTGCGCCCCTATGTTACGGATTCGTCACTTCCGTCTTTGTGGTTGTCATCCACTTGAAGCATTTTTAGTTTCATGTACTATTATTGTTACAGTTTGAGTATGACATGGAGATAACTGTCTTCAAAGGTAAAAATAATGTCTCAGAAGGAAAACGAGATGGGTGAGGGCGAAAACGGAAGAAGAAGAAGAGGCGGGCGAGCGGATCGAGTGAGATCGAAAAAGGAAGGCCTATCTGCTTCGAGGTGCCGAGCGGACGTTAGTGGACATTGGTCACTAGCGAATATTGGTTTCCCCAGGAAAGGGATTCCTGTGACAGTGTCGTTGTTGCTGTGGCGAATAAACGTGCGTGACGGGTTTTGCTTTTGGTTCCGAAAGTGAATCATCGCTGGAGAGCAGGTACGCCTCCATTACCGGCCCGTCCGCCATTTCACCTCGCACCAGCCATTTCGCCTCGCACCAGCCATTCGCCTGGTTCTCGTGTGTGTCATGGATTTCGCTTCGGAACTCGCGGTTCTTCGCGGTTCTCCGCTTGGGAACCGCTGACCATTCATGTCAGCGTCATTGTCTGGTGAACCGAAGGTGTGAATTCCCAGTCGCCTTTTGGGTGAACTTTTACCGGACCGACGTCGGCCCGACACCTCACCAAGCGGCTCGTCTGCAGTGTCGACTGTTAGCCGTTCTGGGTACAGGTCTCAGTACGACCTTTTCTTGTGATCGCGAGAGCCAATGGGATCGACTTTGGCCTGGTATCGCGACACAGTGACTTTGGGGGATGTTACCGATTGCTCACGTGGGAATACCGTGAGTTATTGATTCAGGAAATTGGTGGTACCATCATATAAATTATATGGTGTTTGCTGTGCAAGTGAGGTTTTCTTGTACGTGCATTACTTGTTATTATTGTGTGGTTTTAATACAATACTTGGTTTTTGTAACAACTGATTGGTGTGGTTTCACCATTGGTCATTGGCACACATAATAGCACATCTTTCTGCCGTGACTCCTTTCAGGGCTCGGAGGTACACCGTGGCCGGGGTTTGGGGAGGAGCACGTAACAGAAATTGGGGGCTCGTCCGGGATCGAATTACCTAACATTCCCAAAATTCCCAAATTTGGATTTTTTTAACATTCCCAAATTTGTATTTCTGAAAATTTGGAATTTTTTGTGTGAAGGTTAACAGGTGCAAACTAATAGTCACAATGGTGTTTGAAGTAGAAAAGTTTGCAACGTCCCCGAACGAGGCACAATTCCAGGCGTTAAAAAGATCAGAACTTATGAAATTGGCCAAATATTATAACTTGGCGGCCTGAGTTAGTATGAAGAAAGCAGAGATTCAGACATTGGTGGTAGAATCTCTACTGGGACAAGGAACATGGGAAGAGGTAGCCTTGAATTGGTTACCAGAGGAAAAAGGAAATATGGAGCTCTGGAAAATGGAGATGCAACTGCAGAGCCAGGAAAGGTTAAAAGAGTTGGAATGGAAAGTAGAAAAGGAAAGAGCAGAACAGGAACGAGATCTCGAGCAGAGAAGAGCAGAGGAAAGAGAAGAGGAAAGGAGAACCGAAAGGGAGTTAAAGGAACGGGACATGGAGTATCAGAGGGAACTTAAACTCAAGGAGCTTGAATTACTGGGGGAACGGAGAGAAGTAGTATCCATGCCGGCTAGTTCGACAACCAGTCAGAACTCTTGGGATGTTGGTCGGCATGTGAGGCTGGTTCCACCCTTTAATGAAAAGGAGGTAGCCAAGTTCTTTCTACACTTTGAGAAGGTGGCTCAAATGTTAAAATGGCCTGTGGCATGATGGACTATGTTATTACAAAGTGTTCTGGTGGGTAAAGCTCAAGATATCTTTTCAGCTTTACCGATTGACCAATGTGCAGATTATGAGATCGTGAAGAAAGCCATTCTCAAAGCCTATGAATTGGTCCCTGAAGCTTACCGCCAAAAATTTAGGAATGCCAGGAAGAGGGAGAGTGAGACCCATGTGGAGTTTGCCAGAATGAAGGAAACTATGTTTGAGAGGTGGTGTGACTCGAAGGAGATTGGGAAAGACTTCAACCGTTTTCGACAATTGATCTTGGTGGAGGAATTCAAAGTGTATCTACGTGGACATTAAAGTGCATCTGGATGAAAAAAGGTACCGGAGTTGTATGAGGCAGCAACAGTGGCAGATGACTATGCCTTGACACACCGGATGGGGTTCCACAAACCTAACTTCCCACCTAGAGTTAGCCAGGGGAGTTACGGTAAATCAGGTTCGGAGAACAAATTTTCATGGAGGCGGCCTAGAGCCGAGAGCCATGTCTATGGGGACAAATCTGATACCACGACTTTTAGGGATCAGAAGACTGCAGTTCCAAGGCATACCTATCTTTCGGGGGGCCCGAGGCAGACCACGGGTTTTTCCTCCGGGCCTACTTGCGCTTTTTGCAAGAAACCTGGGCATTTGATGTCCCAATGTTACGCCATAAAAAGGAAAAATCAGGATCGGAGTCAGGCTAGTGCAACTCCGAATGCGTTGGCCAATGCGAGAAATCGTCCTTGGAGGACAGTGCCTTGTGAAGGTTCCCGTGCCAAAGTTACGGCATCACAGAACGACCTTGTCCAAGAGGGTTACAAACCTTTTATTTCCGAGGGGTTTGTGTCACTGGATGGGGACTTAAATAACCAGAGACCTCTTAGGGTATTGAGGGACACAGGAGCACATCAATCTTTGATGCTTGAGAGCATTTTGCCATTGTCGGAGAAGACGGCAACGGGGGTTAGTGTTCTCTTACAGGGGGTGGGTGGTTATGTTAAAGCTCCTCTTCATGTCATCCATTTAAAGTCTGAGTTGGTGTCAGGTCCGGTCACTGTGGGGTTGCAAGCCACTCTTCCTGTAGAGGTAATTAATTTTATTATCGGGAATGATTTGGCCGGTGGTCGAGTTTCTGGTAATCCGATTTTGGTTGAAAAGCCCAGTATGGAAAATAACACAGCACAGTTAGAGCAGGAGATTCCGGGTATTTTTCCATCCTCGTGTTTGTGCCTGTGCAGCAGTCGTCGTCGTCGTTTCGACGTTTCGACGTTTTCCAGCAGTCGTTTCGAGCAAATAATAGTGTTTGTGCAGTGACTCGTGCTGTGGGTAGGAAGTGCTCTGAAGAGAAGGAGAAGGAAGGTGATGTGGATTTGGGTTCCATAGAGATATTGGAGGAAAAGTCGGGAAGAGGTAATAGGAAAGGGAGTGACATCAGGGCACCTAAGGAAAAGGTGGCATCTGGACCAAAAGAGAAAATGGAGTGTCCATCGGAGACATCTGGGAACGAGGCTGAACAGACGGTGCCAGTCCGAAAGAGACTTGTTGAAGAACAACACAGAGATTCGGAGTTCCAGAGTTTGATTGGTAAAGCCATTACAGCGGAAGAGGCTTTGAAGATACCTGTTGGTTACTTCATGAAAGGGGAAATACTCATGAGAAAATGCAGACCACCAGAGGTGCCAGCAAATGATGAGTGGAAAGTTCATTACCAAATTGTGGTGCCACAGCCGTACCAGAAGGAGATATTGAGTTTGGCACATGAAACACCTTTGGCCAGGCACCTTGGAGTGAACAAGACATGTGACAGAACATTGATACATTTTTTCTGGCCAGGATTGCGACGTGATGTGGCGGAGTTCTGTAAATCTTGCCACTCTTGCCAGCTGGTGGGAAAACCTAATCAGAAAGTCCCATCCGCACCTTTAAAACCATTTCCAGCTTTTGAAGAGCCATTCAGCTGAGTCATTATTGACTGTGTAGGCCCTTTACCTAAAACTAAGGCTGGACATCAGTATTTGCTGACCATCATGTGCGCTTCCACGAGGTTCCCAGAAGCGGTGCCTCTGAGGAAAATTACTGCGGCAGTTATTACGAAGGCCTTGATTAAATTTTTCACTTTGGTTGGCCTCCCTAAGGTCATCCAGCCTGATCAGGGTTCCAATTTCATGTCAACGCTTTTTCAGCAAGTGGTACACCTGTCGGGAGTGGAGCAAGTAAGATCAAGTACTTACCATCGCGAGAGCCAAGGGGCCTTGGAAAGGTTTCACCAGACATTGAAGAATATGATTAGAACGTATTGCTTTGAATGTGACAAGGATTGGGATGAGGGAATACCCTTATTGTTGTTTGCTACGAGGGAATCCGTTCAGGAGTCATTGGGATTCAGTCCTTTTGAACTTGTGTTTGGACACTCAGTGCGAGGACCATTGAAATTAGTGAAAGAACAGTGGCTACAGGAGGAGTCACAGTCAACAGTGGTAGAGTATGTGTCAACGGTTAGGCACAGATTGGCAAAGGCTTGTGAAGTTGAGAGAGGAAACTTGAAAGTGACCCAGGATAAAATGAAAGTGAGACGTGACAAGAAATCTCAGATAAGAAATTTCAGTCCTGAGGAACGGGTGTTAGTGTTGCTTCCTGTTCCAGGACAGGCACTACAGGCGAGGTATTTCGGTCCCTATGCAATCGAAAGGAGGGTTAATGAAACAGATTACGTGGGGACAACTGCCGACCGACGAAAAAAGTGGCAGCTGTGTCATGTCAACCGACTGAAGAAATATTATGAGAGGAAACCTGTGGAAAAATTGGTTCCTGTCTCACCTGTCGTGCCTGTAGTCGGGGTGCAAGAGAGTCCAGAGGTTGAGGCCGGTGTGAAGTTTGATAACATTGATGACCAGGCTTGTCCCAGATTGACGAACACGGAAGTGTTGAGTAATTTAGACGAGAAATTAGGTAATTTTACGAGGGAACAACAAGGACAACTATCCAGCCTAATTTTTGAGTTTGCACATTTGTTCACAGATGTACCTGGTCGTACTGACTTGGTATATCATGATATTGAGGTGGGGGAAGCCACTCCTGTGAAACAACACCCCTATCAGATGAACCCTGTGAAGATGGAGTGTCTTTGGAAGGAGGTTCAGTATATGTTGGAGAAAGACATCATCGAACCTGGCAGCAGTGAATGGAGCTCACCATGTGTGTTGGTTCCAAAACCCGATGGCAGTTTTCGCTGTTGTACGGATTTAAAACGGGTTCATGCAGTGACCAAGACCGACTCATATCCCATCACGGGGATTGATGACTCTATTGATAGAATAGGCCCAGCTAAATTTGTAACTAAATATGACTTGCTGAAAGGGTATTGGCAGATTCCTCTTACTGATAGAGCCAAGGAAATCTCGGCTTTAGTCACACCAAATGGGTTGTATCAGTACAAGGTTCTTCCCTTTGGATTGAAAAACGGGCCTGCTACATTTCATCGGCTGATTAATAAGTTTATTGCAGACCTTTAGGGGGTGGAGGCTTATCTGGATGATGTCATCATCCACACCATGACCATGGAAGATCATATTAAAGAAATTCATGCATTTTTCAAGAAACTGACCGAGGCAGGGTTGACCATCAACTTATCTAAGAGTGAGTTTGTAAAAGCACAGGTGGTGTTCCTCGGCCATGTAGTAGGTCAGGGTCAGGTGCAACCAGTGACAGCCAAGATAGAAGCCATTGATCGCTTCCAAGTTCCAAAAGGGAAGAAGGAGCTCATGAGATTCTTGGGTATGGCTGGTTGGTACCGGCGTTTCTGCAGGAATTTTTCTGATGTGGTAGCCCCTTTAACGAATTTGCTGAGGAAAGAGACCAAGTTTGTTTGGGATGACAAATGCCAGGCTGCCTTTGCCCACGTCAAAGCGATATTAATGAGCTCTCCTGTCCTAGCAGCCCCGGATTTTCAAGAACTTTTCAAGTTGGCCATTGATGCAAGTGATGTGGGGGCTGGGGCAGTTCTATTACAGGAAGATGATGATGGCGTGGATCACCCGGTGTGCTACTAGTCGAAAAAGTTTAACAAACATCAGGCAAATTATGCCACTGTGGAAAAAGAGACCCTTGCTCTCCTGCTAGCACTTCAGCATTATGAGGTGTATCTGGGAACTACTACTGTTCCAATAAAAGTCTTCACTGATCACAACCCCTTAACCTTCATTCAAAAAATGAAAAATAAAAATCAGAGGTTGATGAGATGGAGTTTGTCTTTGCAGGAGTTCAACTTGGAAATTGAGCATGTAAAGGGCAGGGACAATGTCGTTGCCGATGTTTTATCCAGAGTGAACTAACTTTAAAAATTCCTGTAGGTTGTTTGGAAGTTTTGTTGCTTTCTTCTGAGGAATATTAGTTATTGTTGCTCACTTGAGTTGGTCAGCCATATGTTGATTGGTAGTGTTTGGGTGTGAGTTTTACTTTTGTTTGTTAAAGCGGGTTTTTGCATGAAAAGAAAGTTTTCACTATGTTCAAACTTTCTTTCTTGAGGGTGGGAGTGTTACGGATTCGTCACTTCCGTCTTTGTGGTTGTCATCCACTTGAAGCATTTTTAGTTTCATGTATTATTATTGTTACAGTTTGAGTGTGAAATGGAGATAACTGTCTTCAAAGGTAAAAATAATGTCTCAGAAGGAAAACGAGATGGGTGAGGGGGAAAACGGAAGAACAAGAAGTGGCAGGCAAGTGGATCGAGTGAGATCGAAAAAGGAAGGCCTATCTGCTTCGAGGTGTCGAGCGGACGCTGGTGGACATTGGTCACGAGCGAATATTGGTTTCCCCGGGAAAGGGATTCCTGTGACAGTGTCATTGTTGCTGTGGCAAATAAACCTGTGTGACGGGTTTTGCTTTTGGTTCCGAAAGTGAATCATCGCTGGAGAGCAAGTACACCTCCATTACCGGCCCGTCCGCCATTTCACCTCGCACCAGCCATTTCGCCTCGCCCTTCGCCTGGTTCTCGTGTGTGTCGTGGATTTCGTTTGGGAACTCGCGGTTCTTCGCCCTGGGAACCGCTGATCGTTCATGTGAGCGTCATTGTCTGGTGAACCGAAGGTGTGAATTCCCATCACCTTTTGGTTGAACTTTTACTGGACCAACATCGGCCCGACACCTCACCAAGCGGCTCTTCTGCAGCGTCGACTGTTAGCCGTTCGGGGTTCAGGTCTCAGTACGACCTTTTCTTGTGATCACGAGAGCCAAGGGGATCGACTTTGGCCTGGTATCGTGATCCCATTGTGGTTTAACCCAGACAGAGTCAGGCCTGGTATCGGGGTGGCGATTTGGGGGGCACTAATGAAATCTTTAGTCCTCCTCTGTGTGAGAACGTACTTTACAGGATGGAAAATGAAGAAACCGCCGACGACGACCATGGTCTTGACCACAGAGGCCGTCGACCTGAACGAGCCCTTCGACGAGGCAGCTGTGACCGGCGCTTTAGAAGACTGTGTTGATTTGTTTGATGATTGTGATGATTTTGTTGTAAACCCCCTGCGGGAACTGGCTAATGCCGCTTATGTATTACAAGCTCACAGCTGCACACCTCCATCCGATCCAACTATGGATCTGATTGCGACGCTGGGTCTGGCAGTCAAGGGACCCGACATGGATTTCCTGGATCCACAAGCTGATCATGCGTCCATGGAAGACTTTGACATAAAGGAAGTCTCTCTCTTCACTTCGAATGTTTCGGATTTTAATGCTCTGTACCCTGACCAGGAACACGTGACACAAGATATTGACAATATTATGTATTCCTCAGAACAGCAGCACATGTGAGGTCTCATGCGCATGAACGTAGATTAACTTCGAAGATCTGCAAGGACCGCATCTGTGAAAGGTGGGGGGAGCCAGTTCCGCAGGGGAGGTGATGGGCCCTCTGGCGGAGCACATCCTCATCCGGACCAGACGCCTTCGTTGTGGATCCGAAACGTTAATGGCCCTTCATGTTCTGAACCCTCAGGTTCCAAGCACGCACAACACGACACGTCCCTCAAGTGCACGGGCGGGGTGCTATGGGCGCGTGGTATGCCCTTGGGAGACACCCACATTACACAATCCTCTTTCAATAAAGCCCGATGAGGCACGTTGTCTCTTGAGATACCTTGTCTCGACCAGACAAGAGGTGGGTTAATGTCGGTCAGTAAGTTTGTTGTTTTACAAACCTCTGTTATAAGCTGAAGTATAAACTTGTTTTTTTGTAGTTATTTGAGAAGTTCGCTTCACCACTATACTTCAAATGAGAATGCACGCTTCCTTTCCTTGCCAGCAGCAAGTCTGTTAAAACCTCACGGTCGCTTTGAAACATGTTTTACGAGCCGCGGCCAGGAATGCAGGCAAGGTGTGAACTGTAACCTCTATACGTGGGATTCATGAGTTTTGTATACACAGACCTTTCCCTGGTAAGACTATTATAATCATTAATTGTATTTCGTATGGCAGAATGCTTGACGGTGGAAGCAGCATTTACTGCCCTGGATTAAGTCTAAATTGAGAATGCTCGCTGAAAGTGGATCCAAAGGTGAATCTAAAGGCCTGGGACTCCTCATGCACACTTTATGGTCCCTTTGTAAATCGAAATGTAAACTCCCTCGCGTGAATTACAGCTTTTGGTCATCCTGGAGTTTTGAAAGGACATCTGGCCCACGAGATAACAAATTCTTTCATCACTCCCCCGAGGCAACAGGAACGGACGTCGGTGGGGGAAATTAGCCCATTTAGGGATGCCGGTGGGAGGACCATTAGCCCAGTTTCCTTTGTTCGAGCTCAGTTTCAGCGGAGATTTTCTGATTAAGTATTCGTATATAAACCGGACTTGAGTCCGCTTACTCGGTCGGAGGGCTGGCGTGGCACGCCGTCCATTCGTGCTGTATATTGCCGGCTCTGCTCCACAGCTGTGAACTTGGTGAATTAATAAACGCTTGCCAATCTTTCCTTGTGGTGAATACCTGAATTCCCTGGTGACTACCTGAGCTCCCGACATATATATATATATATATATATATATATATATATATATATATATATATATATATATATATATATATATGTATATATATATATATATATATATATATATATATATATATATATATATATATATATATATATATATATATATTATATATATATATTGTTGCGGATCTGGGGGTCGGCGCTCCCCTTACCAAGGGGGGGTTAATCCCCATGTCTTTCAAACTGGCAGATCCCCCAGCCCTGGAAATTATACGCTCCTTTGCGGTCGAGATTGGCCAGGGTGATTGGTCAAGATTGGTTGGTCCCAATTACCTGCGTGCCAATCTCTCCGCAAAGCAGGGAAATAACTCCCGCTCGAACCACGGATATGATGGTAATTGCCGAGCGGTTTAGCAATCTGCAGCCCAAGCCAAGAACAAAAGGACGAAACCCGTTTAGAGCAGTTCCAAATCGTGCCACAGGTACTCAATGCGGAGAAAAGACGAAAGCGATCGAATAGAGGAAACCAAAAGGTAAGGAAGAACAAATATGGTTTATTAATTACACTATTAAAAGAGGAAACTAAAGAAGGGCATGTACAAGAAGAAGAGCAAAAGGACACAAGGCAAGCTTACACAGTCTTAATTAACACGCCCAGGACAATACAAACGGACTTACACGAAAGGGTAATGGCAGGAAGGAAGGTCCAAGCAGATGGGTCAGTGTTGGCTCTGGCCCCGGTTCACGCTCCACTCCGGTCCACACTCCACTCCGGTCCACGCTCTGGTTCCGCAGCGAAACCCGGCAGGCAGCGCGGTTGGTATTGTCGCGGTATTGTCGGCGCGAGCGAACCGACTCTCACACAACGTTCCCTCTCCCACTCAACTTCTTGTCTGCAGACCGGCTCTGTCACTCTCTCTTCCCTTGGCTCTCTCTCTCCTTGGCTCTCTCTCTCTCTGTCTCTCTGGCTCGTCTCTCACTCTCTCTTTTTCGTAAGTAGTCCCACGCGAGCGCTTATATCACGCGTTCGCGTGCTTTTAGGACACACCCACCGATGAGCTCGCCTTGGCCCTGGTTTGTCACGAGGGCTCACCTACTCTGCCCTTAACAGGGCTACGCCTCGCTCTGATAACACCTCCCCCTTCTTCTCCAGCTTGACCGTGTGGTTAATGGCGTTTGGAGCGAGCGCTGCGGCTGGCAGAGACACGCAATACCATTTGGAGGGAGGCTAGCCGCAAAATGAACGGGGTTTGAAAAGGGGCCTAGGTTATTTGGGCAATCATTGAAGGGCGATAATTAAATTGCCGATTACAACTCTTGTTGTTGCCCACCCCTTCTCTTTCCAGCGTGGTGACTAAACATGGGGAATCGATAGGTTGTGAGCAAAGATCATTAAGGGACAGAGGTAGCACTATCATGTGTATTCCTGTGGTGCCTGCTTGGGGGAAATGCATGCATGACCAGCAGTGGGTCCTATTCTGAATTGTCGCCACCTCTCTTGCTACCTTCCAATATGTGTTTTCACCCTTCTCTGGGGCCTTGTCCTGGGGGTGCGGCGTGAGTATGTATTCAATGCATGGTGTGTATATAGTTTCGCCACCAGCCACGCCAGGGGTCCAGACGCTGCACCGGACCTGCATAGTCATGCCTTTCTCTAGGCGTGTACTTGTTTTAGCTTAAAATCAGGGGTCCCCCATTTGTATCCTGGTCGGGACAAGGTCTTGACGCTAGCTTGCCCGTCCTCCCGGAACTCTCGTTGTTTTCGTAGTACAACGCCAACACGTCCAGGCCCTGCCGACAGTGCTAGCCATCTTACGCTTACCCAATCTGTGTGTAGGGCTTTCTGCTCGAAACATGGTAATGATACTCTTTGTCCCCATGTTATGGTGACGTGTCATGTTTTGTTTTCGCATCTATTGTAATCAGAGCTCCCTCTAGCTGCTGTCGCTATCAATAGCATCATACTTATGATTAGGCCCATCGTTACTGTGGTTGCTGTGGTGTCGTGTCTGGTGCTTGTACAGCCAACTTACAGTGCGTGGCGTGGATCCAGGAGGTCTTGCCCTCGCAACTGCGGTTGGTGTGCTCCACAAACACCTGTTTTTTTTTCTGGTGGAACACCTGGTCCACGAACGCCCTGGGAACACCTGGAACACCTGGTCACCAATTTCCTAATCCACTTCTTTCAAGTGGATCCAATTTTATCCAATATCCGATTTTAAATTCGATCCAATTTTCTCTAAATCCTCCCCTAGCATCCCATTCACCTGTTTCCTACACCTGTTTCCGTCTCTAGCCCAATTGTTGCCCCATATCCCAATATCCCAATATCTATATTTAAATTATTTCAGCTAGAGTTTCAACTCGAGTTACCACCAACAAACCACCATTAACCTCCCCCTGTTATTTATTTATTTTCGCAAATAAACAAATAATAAAAATAACCTGGTCTATTTATTGAAAATAAAATAGTTCTCATATGTCTTACTGTCTGGTTAATTTTCCTCACCCACTGTGATTCACTCAAAATAGATTCTCACTGTTGTTATGTCTGAAGTTCGTCTCATGAAAACCCATCCAAGAGTCCAGTGTAACAGACAGACAAACACATAGACACACAGAAGACCCCAGGGTCCCATCAAACTAACTTGTCCCCAGATCCACAAAACAAAACATGTAACTTACTCAATGAATACAATTTGTCATCCCAATTGTCATTCCCTGTGCAGATTAAAGCACTCCGGACAATGTGCAGCCAATGTCAACAACTGAACTCCCAAGACAACAACGATAAAACATCCAATCCACCTCAATGGCTCGCCAAGCAGCTCATTGTGTCCCTGTCTATCCCTTCTTGCATTTACACTGTTCACAATCACAATTACTCACTCATACACTGCTCCATCACCTCCTTCCCACACGCTGCATCATCGAAGCTGACTACTCCCTTCTGAGACTTGCGCTTCCCAGTCACCCCTTATACTATTGCGCTCCCCCGTCATTATAATCCACTAATCTGCTACGTCCCCTACTACAGGTAACTCTCCCTCGGCGAGCTTACACTGCCATATTTCCATGACCTATAGCGTATGCTATATTTCACACCTTACCTCCATGGAACAGCTCGTGGTCCTCCGAAAGGTGCATTCCGATGTATAATACAATGACACCTGAGCACTCAATTAGCCCTCCATTGTACCACAGACTTACAATCAGACAGACAGACAGACAAATAACAGAGGCGTATCACAAGCCCCAAAAAGGACATCACCTCTCCAGACAGGCACAGTCTAATCCACAGTATCTATATGCCAACTTCTATCTGGAGCCTCACAAAGCCAAAAGTTGGGCATGTTCACTGCATTCCACGCAATGCAACCTCCAACCACACGAGGTGCCAGCCACACCTCAATCATGCCCTCATTGCAGCCACCCGATCCCTAGCAACACGTCCCTACTTTAACACAAGGCCTCCACTACGGACAACACCGTCAAGGCCCTTCTCGAGGGGGAGGGCGGGGGGGGGCATGCTCCACCATGCAGCCCGATCTCTGCTTGGTGCGCGCCCCCATAATCGGCAAGTTATGATAACCCACAATACACCTGGGCACACACCCTCTTGACACCATGACTTGAACCATGCTACTTGCATCTCCTTGCACCCTCTCAAATGTCCTCCATTTAACATGACTAACCCCAGAGCTCGATCATACACATATTTCCTGAGTCCCCCGAAACACCCAATAAGACGTCAACCACAACGACAACAACAAATTCCAGAAATCGATATTCTTCTGTTCACTAATTACGTACACAATTTTCAGTTTTAACCAACAATATATTTCCCTTTTCCCGATTTAAGTCCCTGTCATGTCGTTAAATTAACACCCAGTGGATTGACTCAGCCTGTCGTCCTTCCAAGGTTAGCGAATTAACTCGGACCTCATTCCCATCCCAAATCATTCCCATGCGTATCTAAAACAAAGGTCAAACAAAGGTCAAACTTCAAACGAAGAAAGGTGTGGTAACAAACGTCACAAGAACTCCACATCCGGACAGATGAACGACCATCATTTAGGCTCCATATTGCAAAATGCTAACGCCCTATGAATCAAATAACCGCCAACAATCCGCCCAGGAACTCCCGCCAAAATCCCACAGCCTTTCTTGGGAGGCGTGCTCTACCATGCAGCACCCTCTCTACCTGGTGCACACCTTTCGCACATCCCTCCCTAGATAATAGACGCATTTGGTGAGGATTAGTCCCGCAAACTCCCGCCAACCCGAGCCATCTCCGACGATCTTCAATTGAAATGCGGAGCACTTGCTCTCACCTCTAACCCGAAATGCAATCAATGACATCCCACGTGACATAACATCCTCCTAGAGGTGAGCTGCCTCGGGGATATACTCATACAATCAACACATACAATACACAAGTTGCCAATACACAATATAATCGTTAATTGCCTAATTCCTGCAGGCAATTCAAGGAACCCTTTGTCAACCATTCACGGTCCTCCCACCGTGCGGGGCACATCCTTTGAGAGTAGGCAGGTTATCACCGGCATTCTGAGCAAATTCCGTATTCTGAATTTAATTCAACAAATTCCAAACTCCATGAAGGTGGAACACAAAGAGTCCACGACTCCAAGACAGCAGCCAATTAGCGGCGGCACCCGACCAATCCACCCAACAGCAACCACAACAACAACCGCCCCGAACCGAGGGCCCCCATACAGCGCATACGTGACTCGCGGCTCGGTCGGCTCCAGCCCGAATGCACCTTCCACGGAGCCGCACGGCAGGACCCACAGGCTCGCACCACACCGACAATAAAACCGCCAAACCATTCATTACCCTATTGTCCCAAACAAATGAAAATCCAGACTCAAACGAACATCACCAGGACCCTCGGATAGACGCTAAAATCGACATTCCCGGCCTGGATTCCCGCACGTCGAGCAGACAATTTACAAAACTTCACACCGAAACCCATCTACTTTGCATATGTCATACAGACAAATACATCGGCCAGATACACACGTTAAGGACACACATCCGCATTCAATAACACACACAATGACAATGAACACAAATACACACGTTAATGACAAAAATTCGATTTAAAGTCAAATATGAGATACAAGTATTAATATCCCTATATACATTCATTCGTATACCAGTGAGTCTCTCAGGCGTCGTGCGAACATCAGATCGACTCCAACCATGCACCTCCAACTGAAACTCCCATGTCTCCCTATGCAACGTATTTCGAATCATGCGTTTCCTCATGCATTCCTCCATACCACGTGACTGACAAACCGGATCGCATTTCATGTGTTTCCTTATATCCGACCAACTTGTCACTAACCACGTACAGTACAGCGTAGATTCATGCACACGCGTCCCCTTGTACGATCTTGTTCATCATCTTGTGCAACAATCCCCATTCATTCATATTACGTCGCACTCCATTCAAGGAAAAAGGGATTTTGGGATGGGTGGAGAGGGTGGGTTGGGGTGGAAAGGGTTGGGCAGGGGGGGGGGCGGTGTTGCCTGGAGCCCGGGGACAGAGCCCAGGTCTTGGGGGGGGGGAAGGGGGTAGAGGCCTGGTAACTACCTCCCCTACCGCGGGGTCTTGGTCCGGATCCTGTACCAGCGACATCAACCACTGATTTACTTGCTTAACTGTTTACTTAATTGTCCTCTGTCCTTGGAGCTTCAATTTTCAATATTTCAAAAACCACTTTCACTCCTCCCTACCTGTGCTTACCTGGCCCCTTGCTGTGAGCCTATTTATTTTCTCTTGTTCACCTGGTCCTGGTTTGTTTCTACCTGGATTTCTGCTACTTGCTTCCTCTGCCCCTAAAGTTTCAGCACCTTTCCTGCCCTCTTGTTTCGAGCTTTGTCTCGAGCTTCCTGGCTCGACATCATAGTTGCCACTACCCTCTTGTCAAGTCCACCTGGTACCTGCGCATTTCCTTTTTCCTGGCCATGTTCCTTGGGTCTTCTATGTTAGCGCAGCCCATTCTTTCCCTGGCATGCAATGGCATACCCCATCTTGTCTCTGGGCTGGTCCTTCCTGGAAAGTTCTCGGTCACCGGTGCAGCCTATGGCTGTCCGACCTCACTTTTCCCCCTCTCCTTGCTAACTGTAACGTTACCCTTAGCGTTACCCTTTGATAGATCTATTCTTAACTTTATCCTGGTGGATTAACAATCACTTGTCATTCTGAAGCAAAAACAGCTTTTACTTACAATTTCGTTCGAAGTGCAGGCAGGACAGACGACGAGGGAGCGGACAGACCCCGCCCGAGAGAGGGAGGTTCGAATTTGGAGATTAACCCTTTGATAAAAAATGCTCACCTGAAAACAAATCAGAGTGCCGGCCGGCCCACATTTGTCATCTGTCACTCTGATGAGGTGGGCATCATACATGAGACCATAAATAAAACTTTTTCCTCCATTAATTTCACCATTGAAGAGGAGAAAAATGGAGCCCTTCCCTTCCTGGATACACTCGTAGCAAGGGATCCCAAAGGAGCCTTAAAGGTAACGGTGTACAGAAAACCAACACACACTGATCGCTACCTTGATTTCAATTCTTGCCATCCAATGGAACACAAAAGATTGGTGGTGCACACCCTCTCAAAAAGAGCACGTGATTTACCATCCACCTTTGAAGACAAGATGAGTGAGGTGGACCATCTTCAAAATGTGTTAAGGGCAAATGGTTATCCTGACAGCTTGCTACCCAACAGGAAAACGATAAGGGCTTCCCCACACAACAGGCTGAGACCGAGAGAACAACCAAAGGGTTTGTGTGTTCTCCCTTTTGTACCTGGGGTTTCACAGAGGGTCGGCAGAATTTTGAAATCGGCAGGAGTTAGGGTGAGTTTCACACCGGTTTTCACCCTTTGCCAAGCCCTTATGAGGGTCAAGGA
Source organism: Myxine glutinosa (assembly GCF_964187855.1). Taxonomy (NCBI): domain Eukaryota; kingdom Metazoa; phylum Chordata; class Myxini; order Myxiniformes; family Myxinidae; genus Myxine; species Myxine glutinosa. The sequence goes on from NC_136273.1 coordinate 77,009,426, forward strand.
CAAGCTTCCAAGGAAGGATAGGTCAGGGGTGGTATATGTAGTGCCCTGTGGTTGTGGAGCTGAGTATGTGGGTGAAACCGGGAGGACCTTAGGTCAACGTATTGCTGAACACCAAAAAGCATTTGAATGTAATTTTCCCAGCAGATCTGCTATGGCCAAACACGGCCTTAAGAAAGGCCACACACCTTTATGGGATAGGGTTAATATTTTGGGTTCCACACCCAACAGAAACAGAAGACGTGTTTTGGAGGCTTGGCACACAGAAGAAACTGTTACCTCGATCACACAAGAGGTAGTTGACTTACCAGTAGCGTTTGACCCACTCTTGTGTAAACGAAGAAGGCATTCCGTACTTTGAACAATGAGTCCACATAATATGTCACACAAGGTTTTTATTCGGACAATTTGCCCCCTCCCCCTCCCCCCTCCCCCTCCCCCCTCCCCCCTCCCTCCAAACCACCCCTCTACCAAACCCCCCCCTCCGCTTCGACCCCCCTCTGGTTCCCCCCCCCCCATTCTATCCCACCCTATAACCCCACTCCATCCCGCATTTCCCTTTACCGCATCGGGCCACATGTGATGATCTTCATATTATGGCAATTTTATTTTATCTTAATTTTTTTGCTTTAATATATTTACAGTTTTAATTTAATTTACAATTTAATTGTTCACAAGTTTAACTTTTAATTAAATGTAATTATTGTTCCTGATTTTCTAAACACTTGAGTTATAATCCAGCATTGCTTACAGGATTATTTTAAGCCGTTAATATGCGGTTGATTTTTGAATTTGGTCAATAACGTCTCCGTTCACGAGAGCGGTGTGATACGGGTTCATTGGCTGTCCAGCTTTGCCCACCCCACTATGCATATACCCCGCCCACTTTGCATGTAAGGGGATGTTGAGATGATTTTATCACTCTTGAGGAAGATTAACGGAGGCGTGTGGCTTCACATGTTGTTAATCGAAACGTTGTCATTGTTTGTTCAATTAAAGGTTGGAGTTCTTACCATGGAGTCATTTGGATTTACTCCCAACCGCAAATCTTTGCATATATATATATATAGGAAGTGTAAAGAATGTGAGAATTATGGTTTTGTTGTGTGTAAATGGCACCCTCCATAATGTAAAGAAAGGTCGAAGCTCGTCCTCTTAGTTAATTCCATAAACCTTCACACAGGGCACCATATATCGTTTTAAATAGTTAGTCCCTTATTCTATGTAGGTTAAGGATGTGTTTCCCAATAGTTTGACTCTTCATTGCACCGAATTAAATAAGAGTAGGTCCCTCCGACGCCCCATGGCATCTTCCAAGTGCCAGGTTTGCCAGGTTTGCCAGGTTTGCTGCAATTGACTTCTTTAGCCACTTTGCTGCATTTTCATCTCCCGTCCACTTTGCTGCATTTGACTCCATTTGACGAGGTAACCACGAAGAAGAAAGGCGGGTCTCCACCTCGTCATAGAGGGGAGGAGTGAGTCGGCCCCGCTCATCCAACCCAGAACGAGGGGTTTGGCTTGAGAGGGCGGAGAGAGAACGATCGGGGAGGTTCGCAAAGGTTGAAGGGCGGAGCCTATATAATCCGCAGCGGGACGCTCCCCACAGTGAGATGAGTTCTGAGTCCAAGAGATGCGCTGGAGATGAGCAGGTGTGACCAAGCCGCCGTGATAGTGCCGCGCTGCAGGAGAAATGGACCGAGGCAACGCAAGGAGCGCGCGAGGCAGCAGTACGGAGAAAGGAACTTCGCCCGCGTAGTTTGGGACTGTGGGAGTTCGCGCGACCGTGGCTCGGCTTTTTGACGGCGGTGCCTTCTGGCCCGATCGTGCCCAGGCCCCGCTGAACCTTCCTTGCCTCTCAAAGCCATCCATCTCCAAGCCATTCGTTCCTGCCATCATTTCCCTGTGTAAGTGTGAATGTTTGTCCGTCTTCCACGTTGTCCTGGGGTTTATTAATTAAGCTTGTATAGGTAAGCTAATGATTTCACTGTGTCTCCTGCTCCTTTCCATTTCCATGTATATAACCTTGACTGCTCTCTTTGCTTTGGCTTGTGTAAATAATTAATAAATCCTGTTATTCCTCCGTACTTCTTCTTCTTCTTCTTCTTCATTCTCGTTCGGTCGCTTTAGTGGTTTCAATATTGAGTGTACGTGGCGCGATTCGGCCAACGTTCAGGATCGGGTTTAGTGAAGGCTAATGACTCGAAATTCGGGTTGCTAAATACCGCTCGGCAACTAACTAGACCATCCAAACCGGAGTTCGAGCGGTACTTGTCTCCCTAGTCTGCGGAGGGATGGATAAAGGTATTCGGGATAAACCCTGGGCCCATAACCCTGATCTGTTCCATCCCGCGGGATAGCGTTACAAGTGCTAGGAGCAGAGACGGTCAGCTTAACAAGACAAGGGACTAACCACCCCTTGCTAAGCGGGAAGGGCCGTACTCCGTATCCGTAACAATATATATATATATATATATATATATATATATATATATATATATATATATACATACATACATATATATATATACAGTCACGTGAAAAAGTAAGTACACCCCATGTTAAATTCTGACTTTTTAAACATATTTCAACATACAGCTATTTGATCTTCATTTCAACAATATTGATAGATAAAGGTGATATAATATAACAAATATCATAATATCATGAAACATTTACATTTTGTAGTCCATTGTCTAATTTAAATAAACATAAATGCAAATTTCGCATTTGGAAAAAGTAAATACACCCTTACATTTATCACTCCTTCAAATACCGAAAATTAGAATCAGGTGCACCAGCTCAGGTGCAAATGATTAGAACATCGTTAGAGAGGATCTTGGAGGAACCTGTCTTATTTAAACCTCAGACATTTAGTTTGGTTTGCTCTTTGTTGTTGAAGTGTGCTGCGTCACCATGCCTAGATCAAAACAGCTCTCTGATGTCTTCAGAAAGAAGGTTATAGATGCCTACGAGTCTAGGAAGGGATTTAAAAAGATCTCCAAACAATTTGTAATCAATCATTCGACTGTCCGGAAGATCATCTACAAGTGGAGAAGATTCCAAACAACTGCCAACTTGTTCAGGCCAGGCCGCCCCAGCAAGTTCAGCCCGAGAGCAGACCGCAAAATGGTGAAAGAAGTCTTTAGGAACCCCAGAATGTCATCACGGGACCTACAGGTAGCCCTTGCCACTGTTGATGTCAAAGTGCACGAGTCTACCATTAGAAAGAGGCTGCACAAATTTGATCTACATGGGAGGTGTGCCAGGAGGAAACCTTTGCTGTCCAGAAAGAACATCAGGGCAAGATTAAAGTTTGCCATTGAACACCTAGGAAAAGACCAGCACTTCTGGAACAATGTGCTCTGGACAGATGAGTCAAAGGTAGAGCTATTTGGCCACAGTACCAGAAGACATGTTTGGCGAAAACCAAAGACAGCATTTGACCACAAGAACCTGATACCAACTGTAAAGCATGGTGGTGGAAATATTATGGTTTGGGGCAGCTTTGCTGCATCAGGGCCTGGGCAGCTCACCATCATAGAATCCACTATGAATTCTTCATTGTACCAGAGGGTGCTTGAGGATAATGTGAGGCCATCTGTCGGAAAGTTGAAGCTCAACCGAAGGTGGACCTTGCAACATGACAATGACCCTAAACATACCAGTAAATCCACCAAGGAATGGCTGAAAAAAAAGAAATGGAGGGTTCTGGAATGGCCAAGTCAAAGCCCTGATCTAAATCCCATTGAGATGTTGTGGGGGGATTTGAAACGAGCTGTGCATTCAAGAAACCCCTCAAACATCGCACAGCTGAAAGAATTCTGCATGGAGGAGTGGGCAAAAATTTCTCCCAGTCGATGTCAGAGACTGGTAGACAGTTATAAGAAACGCCTACTTGAGGTTGTTTCTGCCAAAGGGGGAAATACCACCTATTAGAGCCAAGGGTGTACTTACTTTTTCCACATGCGAAATTTACATTTATGTTTATTTAAATTATACAATGGACTACAATATGTAAATGTTTCATGATATTTGTTATATTATATCACCTTTATCTATCAATATTGTTGAAATGAAGATCAAATAGCTGTATGTTGAAATATGTTGAAAAAGTCAAAGCTTTAAATGGGGTGTACTTACTTTTTCACGTGACTGTATATATATATATATGTGTATATATATATATATATATATATATATATATATATATGTATATATATATATATATATATATATATATATATATATATAGTTGTATATATATTGTCGGGGGTTCAGGTATACTACGAGGGGGTTAGCCTCCGTCCCCCCCCGAACGTACCAGACCTGCGCCTGCCACGCACGAATAACTTCGTACTTCGGCAGGTTGCGAACCAGCAACTACGAACACCAATTGGTCCATTACATGATAGCAGGGTACATCGTCTAACTCCGTTACCTGTACCAAATACCGGTTTCAATCGGGGAACGTATCGTACCCTCCGACAGTGTACCATAAACACAAAGTGCGCAGCACACATTGGCGGTGAAGAGGAGGGGGAATGAACGTTGGGAACCTGTTAGCAAAATGCCCACGATGTCACCAGATGCTTCTCCTCGCAACGCCTTTTGTCTCAACCTCACCAATGAGCACCTGGCCGGCAAATGGCAGTCCTGAAAACGAGCAGGTTAAGGCAATTCCCAACATGAACGCGAGCAAGTAGAGTCGATCCCTAGCACGAACAAGGGCAGGCAAGCAGGCACGTGCCGAAAGAGTCCGAGTCATGCACACAGAGAATAGGGAGAGACCGGCTAAGACAGTGAATCACATACAGAGGCCTGTGAGAGAGTCCGTTCAAGAGCCCATGTTCCCAGCCAACAAAGTCCAAGGCCAAATGGGGTGAATCACATGCAGAGGCAAGGTGAACAATGTCCCGGCCGAAGAGAGAGTCCAAAAACACGTGTACAGCCAATGGAATCCAAGGCGAAGAATAATACAGGCAAGTACTGAAGGCCTATGAGAGGGTCCGGCCAAGAAAGGAGCACACGAGTACTGCCAAAAAAGTCCAAAAGCCAAGAGAGTAAATCACGTGCAAAGGCCTGTGAAAGGATCTGGCCTGGAGATTGCTGAGTGAAACCGACCAAGAGAGAGAGAAAACATGTGTGCAAGGCCTTTTTTGTCCAGCCTTCGCCGAGGGTGGTGTGGGGGGGGGGGGGTGTTTCCGGGCTCCCAATTGGTCGAGTTTGTCACTCCGCCCCTCACAAGCTCCCCCGAAGTTCCTCACGCCCTGATTGGTGGAGTGTCGCTTCCCCTTCACAAGCCCTCTCGCATGGACTTTAACCTGGTGTATATCTCAATGGTCTTTGGTCTGTCTTCTGTCCTACAAGACTTTGAATCAATAACTGTGGATGCAATCTTGGTGCATCTGCCTGGCTAATTATCCCTTATGAGTGGAGGGCCTGTCTTTCCCTCCCCAATGCATAAAGACATCCTAACCCGAAATAAGGGGAAGGGGCTAAGAAAATGATCTGCAATGAAATAACGATTCTAAGGGACCTGAATGGTGGTTGCGATTATTTCTCAGCGGTTTCCCAAAACTGCAACAATATATATGAATTGGTGTGAGATTTAAACTTTGGAAACATAGCCAATCAACGAGGCTGGTTCATGGTACTCAAGTAAAAATGAACTTTTATTTTCACTCTAAAATAAAATGAAATTCGAACACAAGGACTGTGATGCCAGGATGTTTAAAATTATGGAATTTAAACTGAACGTCTATCTTTGTAAGATAATGCAGAGTGTCATGTCTTCCTATAGGCTAGGACTCCGAGTGGTTGAAACGGTGACTATTTCCGGGATCGAGACGCACTTTGTAGACCATGCAAGGTCGAAGCAAAACAAATGGTTTGTTTTCAATCAAGGGACCTGACACTCATGGCAAAAGAGGGAGCTCACCTTTTGGAATGGTTTACCATATTCTTTTTTGTAAGCATTTATAAATGAACTGTAATTATGTGCATTCATATTCATCAACTTTTAAAAAATCCCTTATGCCCCCTGATCCCCTGGGTGGCCCCCTGTTATGAAATTTTAAAAATGTAAAACAGGGTGATCATGTGGACCATCGAGTAGATCTGTATCGGGTTTCAGAGGAATCGGCTGGTAAATAAGGGACAAGTAGGGATCTGAAGTTTGGGGGTTAACACCACTTCACTCCCCTTCCCCCCTTCGCCCCCAAACCCTGGGAGATCCAATGATCCAAAATCGAAAAACCTGAGCACGAGCGAATGTGCAGGCTACTGTCTTGTATCATGACTCAAGTTTCAGAACAATCAGCCGGGTGATAACGGAGGAGTAGCAAAAATAGCAAAAGGTTAACGGACGGACGGTTGGACGGACGCACGACCAGACGGACAGACATCCGGACATCACGACACATTTTAAAAGTACATTTTTTTCGAGCATCGAGATGTGTTGACCTAATAACTGGTGGTGATATTCAAAAGTGTTTGTCAGGAACTAAATTTGCAACAAGTGGGTTACCGGGGGAAGTTCACCTACCGAGGACCCCAAACAAACCTGGATAAAATATGATATAAATATGGAAATCCTAAACCTTGGAGCAAACCTAAACACAGGGTTGATGAAGTTTGCATTAAACACGATATTGATTTTGATAATAGGATGATGTTGGATGCAAAACACGAAGCGGCTCGAGAAATGTTGTTTAATTTGTCTTTGATATGAAATCCAATGTCGAGAAAACAAATTGATAGGTTTATTGTGAAAAAGATGAAAAGTGCTAAATTTAAATTTGGGGCGGGGTAATGAAAAATACGATTAAGCTCTGATGATGTCATCAAAACTGAAGAGCAAACAGAAAAGCGATTAGCTGATTAATTACATAAACCAATAATCAAAAAGTTAAAAATAAGGAAGGCCGACGATGGTTGGAATAATTAGGTCAAACAATGTCCTCTCACCTTCTATGTCGTGTTACCTGTTGGTGACCTAAAGACCTCAACAAAGGCCCAGCCCTCAGCATTCTCCCATCTTCTGAATACAACTACGGCCGAGTGAACCGTGAATGAATGCCGGCTAACCACGACCGAAGCAAAACAGTGGGGCAAAGCTCCCGTCTATCTATTACGTACACACTATGTCGGATCATTGAATGAAAACACAAGAATGAGGCAGATTGGGAAATGTAACGATTATTTATTTACACACACACAAGCAGGCAATTATCAAGCACATTATTCACAAGCCTTTATTCACAAAGCAAAATCAAAGGGCAAAGGGGATGTATTTGCAGCAAAATCAAGCAAAGTCAACAGGCACAAATGATCAGGCTTATCAGGAGCACGTATTCTTAGGCAGTCTGATCGACACACACAGGACATGGCACCAACATTCATTACGTGAAGAAGAAGTGTGAGCAGAATGAAAGAGGCAGTTTGGAATGTGGGGACGACTCCTCGCTTACCTCACACAACCAGGTGGGGTTGTTTCAGGCCAGAGAATGAGAATGTAAGTGGTGGGGGGAGGGGAAGTATAAGGTTAAGGATGGGGAGGAAGGGCGGTGGAGTGTCGATGCAGTGTCGGATGCGTGTGGTGTAAGCGTGGTGGAGCTGTGAGGTGCACCAGGGGACTCTGTGACGTCACTGTACTTTACACATTCGAGAAGCGTTGTCCGTGAGGTGAATGTTGAGGTGCAGGGAAGGAAGAATGTGGGACGGCAGTTTGAACGGCCCAGAGGATTAATTGGTTATAACATGGGACTCGTTCACCCATACAGGTTTTTATGGGGGTTGGGGGTGATGTGAAATCTGAATAAGTACGGGATGGACAGACGAACAGATTGATAATTGGGAATAATAAAATAATGAGGGGTCCAAATGGTGAGAAACAGACAAACAGATGGATTGAATGTGTGGAAATAAAATAACTTGTGGATTGAATGTAGAGTTGGATGAAAGGATGAGAAAAAAATCCAATCGCTTCCAGCAATCGGGTTGAAGGAAAGACCAATGCAATGGGGTGAAGAAGGAGTTGACGAATTGAGGTCTCGTGAATTGAGGTTTGGTCAAGCAGACCGATGGGGGATTGAGAGAAAGAGACACGAGAATACATAGATCATTCTAACAACACATTTCCCCGGACCCGTAGCCCGAGATGATAGGAAAAGGTCTATCTTCACACAAACTCTTGAAATAACTGTCTGGGTTTCCCTAAGTGTGCATGATTGTGCTGCCCCAAGCTGCACTGCATTCCTCAACAAAGTCAAAACCATCAGAAACATTTACACAATTAGAATATGAAAAAGAGAATAACTCGAGAAAACCTCAATAAAATTTGTTTCTATTGTGAGAACGCACAAGTGGAAATCACATTTTGAGAAAGGTTATCCCACACGATGGACTAATGAGCTTTTTAAAATGGTTAATATTTCAAACACAGTTCCTTGGACTTCTAAACTATAGGATTTGAAAGGGGAAGAGATTTTAGGTTCATTTTATTCGCAGGAACATCAAAAAAAAATCCATTTGGGTTCGTGAGTGTCAGGGCTGGGGCCCAAGGCAAGGGCCATGGAGACAAACCCCAATCGGAGGATGAGGGCCATTATGAACCCGAATGTGAGGGTGAGGGCCATTATGAACCCGAATGTGAGGGTGAGGGCCATTATGAACCCGAATGTGAGGGTGAGGGCCATTATGAACCCGAATGTGAGGGTGAGGGCCATTATGAACCCGAATGTGAGGGTGAGGGCCATTATGAACCCGAATGTGAGGGTTAGGGCCCCCAATGTGAGGATAAGCGGTCCCAATGTGAGCACCAGAGCTGGGTCCGAAAGCGAGGGCCAAGGCTTTTGATGGGTGGGTCTGGGGCCCCGATGTGAGGATCAGGGACATAAGTTCCATTGTGAGGGCCAGGGATGGAGCCATGACAACCAAGACCTCAACAGATGTATCCTTGAAAGGCAATAAATTGGCGCTTCACACTTCTCTGTTGTATAATTGCTGTGAGCACTCGAGGGCCAAGCTCGGAATTATATAACAGGAGGAATCTATTAAGGTATTGACCATCATAACTCCATCCCCAACCCATACATCAAAACCAACACCCCAAACCCGACATCAAAACCATAAACTCTCACACTAAAATCCCCAATCGCCACACACAAACCCAACTTCAACACTCACATCAAAACCCTCAACCCCCACATCAAAAACCCCAACACCGACAACAAATCCCACATCCCAACCCCCACATGAAAAACTCCAACAATAAGCCCACCCACTCCCAATCCGAACCCGAATCCCAACATCCAAGCCCACATAAATACCCTTCCATCAATTTTCTCATTTTTTTCTCTTTTTAAAATTTCAAAATTTTTTCTTTTCTTCCAGTTCTGTGTTGAAAAATAAGTTTCAGTTCTTTTAAGTTTGAAGAAGAAGTAGAAAGGGAGAGGGTAAGAATTCCCATTTCTTCCTATCACTTTCTTGATGTTGCTGAAAAACAAAAAGTACACATATTACTTATTTAATATCAAAATAAAATAACATTTTATTGTACACCGCTCCTTTCTTATTCCATCTCCAAGCACTGCATGACGTCATTACCATGCACTGAAGGGTCAAGGGGCCCAACGATGACATGCGCTGAAAGGGAGTCCTCAATTTTCACTCCGTTTGTTACTTGCCGGAAAAGATTGTGGCAAGTACGTTGATCGGTTGGTTTCTCTGTCTGTTTGTCTGCCTGTGCGCAGCACCACAGCTACACCGTTGCACGTAGAATCACCAAACTTTACATACATATTTGTCTTGCCCTGGAATAGACTGTGCCCAATTGATGACGTCATCGGTCACGTGGTTTGGCCACCCTCTTGGAAAAACCGAAAAAATTTGCACCTCTATATCTCCGAAAGTGCTGAATAGAAAAAATTGAGACATTGCTCATTGTAAAGAACTCTCCATGGGGAATAAAATATGTTAATAATGATGTCATAGGTGCGTCCATTATGCCGTCATAATTCGACAAGTACAAAACTTCATCCGATCAAGATGAAATTTCTTGAGCATAATCTTGGAATAAATTAGTTTAGATAATGATGACAAAATAGATGATAGTAAACAAGTAATGATGACGTCATCTGTCACGTGGTTCGGCCACTATATTTGTCCAAAATGGCCGATAAAAAAGTACATTCCGGCAAGTCCTCAGTCTCTGACCGATTTTTCATTTGTTTGTTTGTTTGTTTGTCCGGTTTTTGTTTGTTTGTTTGTCCGGGTGATATCTCAGGCACTCCATGAGCTGGTAAACTGACATTTGGGCACAATAGTGAGCCCATGCTTTCGCAAAAAATGTATTTTTCGATTAATCAATTTTTTTTTTTTTTTTTTTTTTTTTTTTTTTGTATACAAGATCGAGGCTCGTGAAAGAGCTAACAATAATCACAAAAAAGACAAACCGACACACAAAACACAAAAAAACAAGGGGAGCGGCAGACAAGATGGGGAGAGAGGGGGAAGGACACAAACACAACATTTGAGAGCAGGGACATCGGGAGGACTTGGGGGGAAGTGGGAGAGGAATAAAACATATGAACGCTGCAAGGACTCTGGGGTGAATTACCGGGGGTAGAAAAGATCAAGGTTTTCGATGGGGGAAGATAAGAGATGGTGGTGAACAGCTGTTTTAAAGACCTGGAGGGAGGAGTGGGATTGAATGGAGTGGGGGAGTTTGTTCCAGAGGCGGGAGAAAAGGGGAATGAAAGAGTGAAGGTGAGCAGAGAGCCTAGACTTTGGCAGTTTAACCATAAGAGGGTTGCAGGCAGATCTTGTGCGACCTGAAGGAATATTTGGGGGACAGAGCACAGAGAGAGCTGGGGGAGCAAGGCCAGAGAGGAGTCGGTAGAAGACAGAAAGACCACCAACCTGCCTGCGGTGAGTGAGTGAAAGGCCCTCGGAGTTGACTACATCGCAGGAGATTCCAATGATTCTGAAAGCTTTGGCCTCAACAGCGTGAAGCCGAGCAAGGTGTGAGGCAGGAGCACCAGCCCAGAGGGGGGAACAGTATTCCATTGAGCTGCGGATGAAAGCCTTGTATGTGGTGAGGAGCTCAGGTGTGCCAAGGAAGGACTTCGCACGACGGAGGATGCCCAGTCGGCGACTGGCTTTGGAGGCCAGCTTGGAAATGTGGTTTTCCCAAGAAAGATCATGGCAGATAGTGAGACCCAAAAGCTTGAGCGACAGAACTTCTTGGAGAGGATTGTTGAGAAAGTAGATGGGAGGGTTGTCCAGTCGGTCCTTTCGGAGAGACATTGTAAGAGTGTGAGATTTGTCAGGATTGAAAGACATGTTCCACTTGTTTGACCAGTCTGTGATTTTGTCCAGGTCTGCAGAGAGTGAGGAGGCTGCAGACTGCCGATCTGAGGGATGAGGAATGGAGCGGCAGATAGTGGAGTCATCAGCAAAGAGATAGAGAGGATTTTCCAGAGAGTCGGAGAGGTCATTGATGAAGACCAGAAATAGCACAGGGCCCAGAACACTGCCTTGGGGAACTCCAGCCAGAACAGGAAGGGAAGATGAGAGAAATCCATTCAGGGCCACACGTTGCCTACGACCAGAGAGGAAATCCGCAAGCCATGAGTGGAGATTTCCCTGAATACCATAGGAGGTGAGTTTGGTGAGCAGAGCTGGGTGCCAGACTGTATCGAAGGCACGTGATATGTCAAGTGAGACAGCTCTGATTTCCTGTTTGGCATTGAGGACCTCCATCCATTGTTGAGACAGCAGAAGCAACATGTCCAGAGTAGAATGACCTGGTCTGAATCCAAATTGATGATCAGAGATCAAGCCATTGGAGAAGAGGAAGGATTTGATATCTGAAGCAATGATGGATTCCATGACTTTGCTGATAATTGGGAGCAGGCTGATTGGTCTGTAGTTGCAAGGATCTGTTTTTGCACCTTTTTTGTGTAAAGCGGTAATGTTTGCTGATTTCCAAGATGCTGGCAGATGACCTTGAGCAAAAGAGAGGGTGAAAAGAACAGAGAGAGGGTGAGATAGAGCGGCAGAGCAGGATTTTAGGACCCGAGGGCTGATGCCATCTGGGCCAGTTGCAGAATCAGAGTCGAGGTTTGATAAAAACTTCTCCACCTTGTCAGGAGAGAAGGACACAGAGTCCAGGAGCAGTTGGGTTCGACTGGGAAAGGTGGGAACAGAGAGAGATGGGTTTGGGACACAAGATTTTGAGGCAAACACAGAGTTGAGGCATTCGGCTTTGTCACGTGCGGTGTCAACTGTGTAGCCATTTGAGGTAAGGGAGGGGATGGAGGGGGAACAAACACCAGAAACGGATTTGACCAGACGCCACCAGGATTTGGAGGAAGGAGACAGGTTTGAGAGTTCAAACTTGAGTGTGGAGAGATAGTGCTTCCTGGCACTCCTGAGGGTAGAAACACACTTGTTTCGAGCTTGGTGGAAGGAACTGAGATTGCCTTCAGTTGGATTTGCCTTCCAAGAGGCAAAGGCAAGTTGTTTCAGGGCAACTGCCTCACCACAAGATTCAGTGTACCATGGATGGGAGGAAGGGTAAGACAACTGAAGACGAGATGGGATAAATCTGTGCATGAGAGAGAGCAGTTTGCTTTGGAAGAATTCCCAGGAAGAATTGATGTCAGAGGCATTAGAGATGGGAGACCAGTCCAGTTGATTGATGGCTGCTTGCAGACCGTGCCAGTCGGCCTGAGTGAAATGCCAGACTCGTCGGCGCTGAGGAGGCTCTCTGAGAATGGCCAGTGAGATGTCCACTTTAACAAGCACATGATCAGAAGAACCGATTGGAGCAGAAGAAGAGCAGCAGACATTTGCAGGGAAGTTAGTCATAACCAAGTCCAGAAGAGAAGATACTCCATTGACTGAGATCCGGGTTGGGAAATTGACAGATTGTGTCAGTCCCAATGAGTCGCAGAAGTCCTTTGCTGAGGTGCCATGGCTGGTGAGAGATGAACCCACACCCAGCCAGCTGGCATGATGACAGTTGAAGTCACCACATATGAGGAAGAGAGAGTTTGGATGAGTTGATAGAAGTTGGTCCATGTTGTCCGACAGAGAAATGTAAATGGAGTCATCACTGTTTGGAGGACGGTACAGAACACATATGAACAAAAGGTGGGAGCGGAGATTTGGGCGATATTAATGTATTAATGTATTATTAATTAATGTATTAAGTACTTGACTGTTATCAATTTATTAAGTACCTATTTATTTTCTTTATCATCTGGGCGATATCTCAGGCACCTTTTGAACTAAGAACCTGATATTTGGACACGACAGTGATGTGGCTATAAAGGATAATTTTTGATTTATTGATTGATCAATTAATCGATTAATTATTTACTGATTAGTCATTTGATCGATTCATTATTCTTTGATGAAGAAATTAATTATTTTATTTTATTGATTAATTAATTATTTCATTAATTTTCAAAAAGTTACAGATTCAGATGAAACACTGGTCGTTGAGGTATGCTATTAGCCAATTGATTAATAAATTAATTATTTTTCGTTTATTATTTATTTATTTTAATTACGCAATTAATCAATTATATTGTACACCTCTCCCTCCCAATACCGTCTCTATGTGCAGCACGGCGGCAATGCGGTGCCCTGGAAGGGATGTTATTTATTTATTTGGCATGGGGGCGGTGTATTTTGAATGGATCTGGACTTGTTTATTCCATTTTCAATCAATTGGACTTACCTCGCATCAATCACCATCCATCAAAAAATCCAAAGGTCTCCAAGGTATAACTTGCGTGCAGGGGCATCAGGTAGAACTCGTATGCTGGGACAGCAGGGTAGAACTCTTCTGCTGTGTCATCAAGGTAGAACTTGTATGCTGGGTCGTCAGCGTCGAACACGTTTCCCCAAGTCTCTCAGATAGGTCGCACATTGTGAGTCATCAAGGTATTCCTCATTTTGTGGGTCTTGGTTGTTCAAAAGGCCTTCAAACTGATCGATTATTTCACCTTTCATTTTGGTAAAAAGAGCGTTTCAGCTTGTTTTTCTGATGCAATTTGCTGTGAAAGAAAAGAACAAAGTATTCATTAATTTCATTCATTCATTTAATACAAGAATATTACAGGTACAAATCAGGCTCTGCAAATGCAGAAAATAAATAAAATTCCCACTACCCTTTGTACTGACCTTGCACATCCCAAACCCCAGGAGTACCTCTGGCTGTGACTTCCCCTCTGCTCGCACCTCATGTTCATTTGTGTGTTGCACCTTCCTCCCAACAGTGACGACTCCATCTACATCACTCTCAGACAACAAGGGCAAACTTTTAACCACTCATACCAACTCTCTCTTCCACATTGGTGGAGATTTCAATTGTCACCATGCAACTTGGCTGGGTGTTGGTACCTCTCACACCAGCCATGGCACTTCAGCAAAGGACTTCTGTGACTCCATGGGACTGACTCAATCTGTAATCTTTCCAACCAAGATTTCTACCAATGGCAAATCCTCCCTCCTGGACTTGGTAATGATAAACTTTTCTGCAAATTTCTCCTGCTCTTCCTCTGCTCCAATTGGTTCATCTGATCATATGCTCGTGAATGTCAACATCGCTCTGGCTATTCTCAGAGAGCTGCCTCAATGCCGGTGAATCTGCCATTTTTCTCAAGCAGATTGGCAGGAACTGTAAGCAGCCATTTTTCTTCAGGAATGGTCTCCCATATCTGCTTCACCTGATATCAACTCAGCCTGGGAATTCTTCCACTCTGGGAAACCACTCAGCCTGGGAACCCTGCTCTCTCATGCACATATTCATCCCATCTTATCTCCAATTATCCCACCCTTGTTCCCGCCCAAGGTACACTGAATCCTGTAGTGAGGCAGTTGCTCTGAAACAACTTGCCTTCTCTTCCTAGAAGGCAAACCCGACCGAAGGCAATCTCAGTGCATTCCAAAAAGTCCGCAAAAAGTGTCTGTCCGCTCCAAAGCAGAACACAACACATTTTCAACCTCAATAATGAACTTTCAAACTTGCATCCCTCCTCTAAAACCTTGTGGTGCCTTGTTAAGTCTGTCTCTGGAGTATGCTCCCCTTCCATCGCTTCCCTTACTTCAAATGGTACCACAGCTGACTCTGCTTCCAAATCTTGTGTCCCTAACTCCTCACTCTCGTTATCCATTGTTCTGTTTTACCCAACTGCCTCTGAACTCTGTGTATTTTGCTCCTGAAAAGTCAGACAAGGTTATTTCAACCCTCGACTCTGACTCCGCCACTGGACTGAACGGCATAAGCTCATGTGTCCGAAAATCCTTGTCTGATGGTCTTGCACATCCTCTCTCTGCCCTTTCTCCCTGTCAATTGCCCGAGGTCATTTTCCATCTGCTTTGAAATCCACCAACATCACTACACTACATAGAAAAATGGATCAAAAACTGATCAGCTCAACTACAGACCCATCGGCCTACTCCCAATCGTCAGCAAGGTCATGGATTACATCACCGCAGTTGATATTAAATCTTTCCTTTCTCTGACAACCTCATCACAGATCACCAATTTGGTTTGACACCAGGTCACTTCACGTTGGACATGCTGCTTCTATTCTCCCAACAATGGATGGAAGCCCTCAATGTCAGACATGAGATCAGAACTGTCTCTCTGGACATATCTCATGCTTTTGATGCAGTCTGGTTTCCCACTTTCCTCTCCAAACGGTCCACCTATGGCATCCAAGGACAACTCCACACATGGCTGACTGACTTTCTCCACTCTCATGGCCGACGTGTGACAATCAATGGAACCCTTTGATGTCCTCTCCTTGTAAAGGCTGGAGTGCCCAAAGGCAGTGTTCTGGGCCCAGTCTTATTCCTAATCTTCATCAATGATCTATCTGACTGTCTGGAAAATCCTCTATATCTATTTGATGATGACTCCACCTACTGTCGTGACATCCCTCATTCTGCAGCTGCAGCCTCATTCCTCTCTTCAAAGCTTGAAAAAAATCACGACTTGGTCAAACATTTGGAATATTTATTTAAATACTGACAAATCCCACACCCTTACTGTCCCTCTCCGAAAGGAACATCTGGCAAACCCTCCTAACTACTATCACAATCCTCTTGAGAAAGTTTTGTCATGTCATTCAAACTCCAGAGTCTCACTCTCAGCCATGATCTTTTTTGGGAAAACCACATTTCAAAGTTGGTCTCCAAAGCCAGGGGACGACTGGACATCCTACTTGGTACAAAGTTCTTAATTGATTCATCTGAACCCCTTTCCACCGACAAGGACTTCCTCCGAAGCTTGCTGGTGCACTACTCTCACCTTTGGGCTGGCTCCCTGCCTCACATCTTGCTCAGCTTGATTCCGTGGAACCCAACGCCTTCAAGATCATTGGAATCTCCTGCGGTGAAGCTGAGTCTGTGCCCCCAATGTGAGGGCTAGCAGCACTGATGTGGGCACCAGGGCTGGGTCCGAAAGAGAGGACCAAGGCTTTTGGTGGGAGGGTCTGGGCCACGATGTGAGGGTCAGGGACATAAGTTCCAATGTGAGGGCCAGGGATGGAGCCATGACAACCAAGACCTCAACAGATGTATCCTTGAAAGGCAATAGATTGGCGCTTCACACTTCTCTGTTGTATAATTGCTGTGAGCACTCGAGGGCCAAGCTCGGAATTATATAACAGGAGGAATCTATTGAGGTGTTGACCTTCACAACTACATCCCCAACTCATACATCAAAACCCACACCCCCAACCCCTTATCAAAACCACAAACTGTCACACCAAAACCCCCAATCCCCACATACAAACCCAACTTCAACACTCACATCGAAACCCTCAACCCCCACATCAAAAACCCAACTATAAACCAGCCCCCCAATCCAAACCTGAGCCCCAACATCCAAACCCACATGAATACCCTTCATTAAATTTTATCATTTTTGTACACCGCTTCTTTCCTATGCCATCTCCAGGCATTGCAAATCGTCATTGCCGGGCACCAAAGGGGGCTCGGCAGTGACGCACGCTGAAAGAGAGTACTCAGTTTTCACTCTGGTTCTTGTTTGTTTTCTTTCTTGTTTGTTTGTCCGGGCGATATCTCAGCCATCCTTTGAGCTAGGAAGCTGAAATTTTGGCACAATAGTGAGAAAGTGCTTTGTCAAAAACGCTATTTTTTTTTTTGATTAATCAATAAATTGAGGAGTTATTTAATTATTAGCGATTAATTAAGTACTTATTTAATTAATCAAATTTCCTTTCCCTTCTGACCATTAACTCGGGCACCTTTTGAGTTAGGAAGCTGACATTTGGACATGCCAATGACCAGGTGATTTGGCTGCAAAAGATATTTTTGATTTATTAATTAATCAATTAATCGATTAATTATTTAATTATTCGATTAATGACAAAAAAATTTTTTTTTTTTAAGTTACAGATTCTGATGAAATAGTGGTAGTTTATGTGTTCTCTGACCAAATTGATTAATAATTTAATTTTTTATGATTATTATTAATTTATTTTCATTATTAATCATTTATTTATTTTCTTTCTCATTTGGCCAATATCTCAGGCACCTTTTGAGCTGGGAAGCTAATATTTGGACATGAGTGACTAAGTGATGTGGCTACCAAGGATATTTTTGATTTATTGATTAATCATTTCACCTATTAATTATTTATTGATTAATCGATTAATTATTTGAGTACTCAATTTGAGTACTCAATTAATTATTTAATTTTTTATAAATGACTTATTTAATTAAATTTCTAAAAGATACATCTTCGGATGAACCACTAGTGCTTTAGGTATGCTATTAGCCAATTTATTATGAAAATATTTTGTGATAATCTTTTATTGATTTTAATTATACAATTAATCAATCAATTAGTGTACACCTCTCCCTCCCAATGCAGCCTCAATGAGCTGCACTGCGGTATTGCCGGGCGCCGGAGGCACCCCGGCAATGCCGCGCTGCAGCATATTTAATTATTTGGCATTGGGCGGTGTACTTTGAATGTATGTGTACTTGTTGTACACCGCTCCTTTCCTATGCCACCTCCAGGCATTGCAAATCGTCATTGCCGGGCACCGAAGGGGGCTCGGCAGTGACGCACGCTGAAAGAGAGTACTCAGTTTTCACTCTGGTTTCTTGTTTGTTTTCTTGGTTGTCCGGACGATATCTCAGCCATCCTTTGAGCTAGGAAGCTGAAATTTCGGCACAGTAGTGAGCAAGTCCTTTGTCAAATACGGTATTTTTTGTTTTTTGAATAATCAATTAATTGAGGAGTTATTTAATTATTAGCGTTTAATTAAGTACTTATTTAATTAATTAAATTTCATTTATCTTCTGACCATTATTAACTCAGGCACCTTTTGAGTTAGGAAGCTGATATTTGGACATGCCAATGACCAGGTGATTTGGCTGCAAAGGATATTTTTGATTTATTAATTAATCAATTAATCGATTAATTATTTAATTATTCGATTAATGACAAAAAAAATTTTTTTTTTTAAGTTACAGATTCTGATGAAATAGTGGTAGTTTATGTGTTCTCTGACCAAATTGATTAATAATTTAATTTTTTTATGATTATTATTTATTTATTTTCATTATTAATCATTTATTTATTTTCTTTCTCATTTGGCCAATATCTCAGGCACCTTTTGAGCTGGGAAGCTAATATTTGGACATGAGTGACCAAGTGATGTGGCTATCAAGGATATTTTTGATTTATTGATTAATCATTTCATCTATTAAGTATTTATTGATTAATCGATTAATTATTTATTGAGTAATCAATTAATTATTTAATTTTTTATAAATGACTTATTTAATTAAATTTCTAAAAGATACATCTTCGGATGAAGCACTACTGGTTTAGTTATGCGATTAGCCAATTGATTATGAAAATATTTTGTGATAATCTTTTATTGATTTTAATTATACAATTAATCAATCAATTAGTGTACACCTCTCCCTCCCAATGCAGCCTCAATGAGCTGCACTGCGGTATTGCCGGGCGCCGGTGGCGCCCCGGCAATGCCGCGCTGCAGCATATTTAATTATTTGGCATGGGGCGGTGTACTTTGAATGTATGTGTACTTGTTTTCTTTCTTGTTTGTTTGTCCGGGCGATATCTCAGCCATTCTTTGAGCTAGGAAGCTGAAATTTTGGCACAATAGTGAGAAAGTCCTTTGTCAAAAACGGTTTTTTTTTTTTGATTAATCAATAAATTGAGGAGTTATTTAATTATTAGCGATTAATTAAGTACTTATTTAATTAATCAAATTTCCTTTCTCTTCTGACCATTAACTCAGGCACCTTTTGAGTTAGGAAGCTGATATTTGGACATGCCAATGACCAGGTGATTTGGCTGCAAAGGATATTTTTGATTTATTAATTAATCAATTAATCGATTAATTATTTAATTATTCGATTAATGACAAAAAAAATTTTTTTTTTAAAGTTACAGATTCTGATGAAATAGTGGTAGTTTATGTGTTCTCTGACCAAATTGATTAATAATTTAATTTTTTATGATTATTATTTATTTATTTTCATTATTAATCATTTATTTATTTTCTTTCTCATTTGGCCAATATCTCAGGCACCTTTTGAGCTGGGAAGCTAATATTTGGACATGAGTGACCAAGTGATGTGGCTATCAAGGATATTTTTGATTTATTGATTAATCATTTCATCTATTAATTATTTATTGATTAATCGATTAATTATTTATTGAGTAATCAATTAATTTTTTAATTTTTTATAAATGACTTATTTAATTAAATTTCTAAAAGATACATCTTCAGATGAAGCACTAGTGGTTTAGGTATGCGATTAGCCAATTGATTATGAAAATATTTTGTGATAATCTTTTATTGATTTTAATTATACAATTAATCAATCAATTAGTGTACACCTCTCCCTCCCATTGCAGCGTCAATGCGCTGCACTGCGGTATTGCCGGGCACCTGAGGCGCCCCGGCAATGCCGCGCTGCAGCATATTTAATTATTTGGCATGGGGCGGTGTACTTTGAATGTATGTTTACTTGTTTTCTTTCTTTTTTAAACTTCAATATTTTTAAATTTTCTGCCAATTCTGTCTTAAAAATGAAGTTTAAGTTCTTTTTAATTTAAAGAAGTAGAAAGGAAGAAGGAAAGAATTCCCGTATATTCCCATCACTTTCTTGGTATTGCTGAAAATAAATAAATAAACATGTGACTTATATAATATTAAATGATATAATATTCCATTCAATTAATTTTCAATCAACTAAACTTGACTCGCATCAATCACCATCGAACAGAATATCCAAGGGTCTTCAAGGTAAAACTCGTGTGCTGGGTCATCAAGGTAGAACTCGTGTGCTGGGTCATCAAGGTAGAACTCGTGTGCTGGGTCATCAAGGTAGAACTCGTGTGCTGGGTCATCAAGGTAGAACTCGTGTGCTGGGTCATCAAGGTCGAACTCGTGTGCTGGGTCATCAAGGTAGAACTCGTGTGCTGGGTCATGACGGTCGAACTCGTGTGCTGGGTCATCAAGGTCGAACTCGTGTGCTGGGTCATCAAGGTAAAACTCGTGTGCTGGGTCATCAAGGTAGAACTCGTGTGCTGGGTCATCAAGGTAGAACTCGTGTGCTGGGTCATCAAGGTAGAACTCGTGTGCTGGGTCATGACGGTCGAACTCGTGTGCTGGGTCATCAAGGTCGAACTCGTGTGCTGGGTCATGACGGTCGAACTCGTGTGCTGGGTCATCTCCCAGGTATGTCGCATCTTTTGAGTCATCAGGATATTTCTCATTTTGTGGGCCTTGGTTGTTCCCCTGTACGTGTTCCACTTCCGATACAGGTTCCACTATACGTGATACAGGTTCCACTATACCTGATACAGGTTCTCCTGTACGTGATGCAGATTCCCCTGTAGCTGATGCAGCTTCCTCAGTACGTGATAATAACCAACGAGTGATAACTGTACAAGCACCCAAAGAGGTTTCTTACGTTGGGTGCTTCATCAGTTGACTCACGATCCTGATCGCCATCTTGCGTCTCCTCACGAGGCGTCTCTTGATGATGTAAACACTCGGGTGTGGTTGGTAATTTCCCATCGTGTATCGATAAAAGAATATCGATTAATCAGGACCAGAAGATGTGCTTTCTTTATTCCACCGAGTTCCACCAACTGTCAATCGGATTGTTTTTTGTGACGTAAGACTCGTGGACGTAGCCATGGCAACGTGTACGCATAATGCATTAAAGTCCCAAACAGTGTGAATGGAAAGAAAATTCAAAGTATGTTAAACATTTATAAAGTAAGTAAGTAAATTTATTAAGTTACGGTTTAAATTATGATGAACATGCACTAAAGTTTACATTTTACCTGCAGTAAAATAAACGGTAACTTTGAAGGTTTCATCCTTCGTTATCTTAAGGTTTTAAAATTGATTCTTTAACTTGTTTAAACTTTTTTCCCTTTCAATCTGCAAGGAAATCTATAGTTTCACTGGTGCGAATGTTGATCAATAATTCCGTGGCTTCACAAGCAGTCAATAAAAATATGAAAAACAGCATTGAGAGTGCAGAGGTCGTGTGTTCCGTTATCAAGCGGCTTTCTATCGCTTGCCAAGCGGCTCGTTTAATTCAAAACGTTCAAGTAAGCACTCCAACGGAACGCAGTGCTCGGCACCGCTTAAAAACAGGGCAGTCTCCATGGAAACCATGCTATCTCAGTACTCGAGCAAATACTGTTCGGGTTTCAGTTTTTACTCGATCCTCTGGTGCTGAGTTATGGCAGCCTTGACAGGTCACGTGTACAGTAACTCGCAGGGATGACATGCAGCTGGTGGGATATCCCGCGAAGCAATGTTTACCTCTGAACGGCGGAATATCACATATCACGTGAAGCTGTGCACATTGTGAATGACGGGATATCCCGCAAAAGCCATGAAAACGCGAAACACACGACAGCGAACACAGGAGCAGGTCCTGCTTGCGGCTCGTAGATGTTTTTTTTCGTATGTCCAGCGGCTTTAAGCATAGCTGGTGAAAGATGGGTTTTTATAAATGTGTCAAGCTTGGGGCTTGTGAAACCATTTTTTGCGCCCCTATGTTACGGATTCGTCACTTCCGTCTTTGTGGTTGTCATCCACTTGAAGCATTTTTAGTTTCATGTACTATTATTGTTACAGTTTGAGTATGACATGGAGATAACTGTCTTCAAAGGTAAAAATAATATCTCAGAAGTAAAACTTCGATGTTACATCAAACAATGTTACACCAATACACAGCAATTTACCACAATACATCACAATAAAAAAAATACAATCCTCATATCCGCAACAATATGTATGTATGTATGTATATATATATATATATATATATATATATATATATATATATATATATATATATATATATATATATATGTATGTATATATATATATATATATTGTTGCGGATATGAGGATTGTATTTTTTTTATTGTGTGCTTTATTATTATTATTGTTTATTCTGCGCCTCCTGCCTCCAGTGTTGTGTAAAAGTTAAAAGGGCGTCCCGGTAGTTAATTCCATAAAGCATCCATTGAAGGACACTATAATACCCTTGTTCAGTAGTTTATATCCTTATTATGTGTTTTAGATTAAGGCTTTGTCGTCCATTAACATGACACTCCATTGCACCAAGTGAAAAAGATAGATTCCCTTCATTCCCATTCCCCAAAACCTCCATTTCCCCTTTCAACAATTGCCATTCGCATTGCCAACCAACAATTGCCGCCATTGACCACGAGGCAGGGTTGGGGAAGAAAGGCGGGTCCCCACCTCGTCATAGAGGGGAGGAGTGAGTCAGCCCCACTCAACCAACCACGAACAAGGGGTTGGACTTGGAGAGGGTGTGGAGAGAAACATCAAGGAGGTTCGCGAAGGTTGAGGGGCGGGGCCTATATAACCCGCCGCGGGACGTTCCCCAAGGAGAGGAGCTATGACAAGAGCTGAGTTGTGAGGTCCAAGGCTGAGCTGCGTGGAGATCATCCAGGGAAGCACAAAGCCTGCTATTCGTCGCCTTGCTCGCCAGCAGCAGCGGCCACAGCAGCGTGGGGCCTGGACGGCAGTTTGGAGCAGGGCCGCAAAGGAACGGCGGCTGCCCAACGAGCCGATCGTGCTGCAGGACCAGTTGGACCTCCCTATCCCGCCAGCCATCCACCTGCCATCCCTATCATCATCATTCCCCGTGTGAGTCGTCTTTGTTTGTTCTGTCCTGGGTATTAATTAAGTCTGTATAAGCTAGGAATTTGCACTGTGTCTCTAAAAAGCTTCTGTATATTATTTTATTATCTTTCCTTCTCCTTGGTTTTTTTGAGCCTGTACATAGTAAATAAATTTAGTGGTATTTTCAACCTTTGTTTCGTCTTCTTATTCCTTTTCTTCACATCCGTCGTCTTTGTCTTTTCCCTGATTGAATAGCTGTGGCGCGATACGGCCAACGTCTGGGTGAATCGGGTGAATCGGGGAAACTGTTAGGTCGTGGGGCCTCCGCTCGGCAAACCAACATCCTTAACCGCGGACCGTAACATTATATATATATATATATATATAAATATATATATATATATACATATATATACATATATATACATATATATATACATATATATATATATATATGTATATATATATATGTATATATTGTTGCAGATATGAGGATTATGTTTTTTTTATTGTGTTTTTTATTGTGTTTGCTTTATTCTGGACCCTCCTGCCTCCAGTGTTGTATAAAGGTCAAATGGCGTTCCCGTAGTTAATTCCATAAAGTATACACGTTAGCCAATCATAGATTTCCCCCTGGTTGATAGTTATATCTTTATTATGTGTATTAGGGTAAGGCCTTGTCTTCCATTAAGATGACACTCCATTGCACCAAGTGAAATAGAGTAGATTCCTTTCACTTTCCCCTTTCATCATTGCCAAGCCTCGATTGCCAATTACATCCCCTCCAAAACCACCATTGAACATGTGCTCGGGTCGGGGAAGAAGGGCGTGCCCGCCCGTCGTCATCAAGGGCGGAGCCAGAGGGTCGCGCGACCAACCAGGGCCGAGGTGAGCACACCGATGGGCGTGTCCTAAAGGCCGGCGGCTTGATCGCCGGAGGCGCTATAAAAGCGCGCTCGCAAGGTACTGCCGGAGATCATCTAGGGAAGCACAAAGCCTGCTATTCGTCGCCTTGCTCGCCAAAGTTGGACCAAGCAAGAGAGTTGGGCAAGAAGCAAGCACATTGTTCAGTTGTGTGGTTGGACCAGACGAGTCCTGGCAAAGCACGCGACGTCCACGCAGCAGCCACAGCAGCTTCAGATACAGCAGCTTGGGGCCTGGACGGCAGTTTGAAGCGGGGCCGCAAAGGAACAGCGGCTGCCCAACGCGCCGATCGTGCTGCAGTACCGGTGGACCTTCCTCTCCCTCCAGCCATCCACCTCCTGCCTTTCCATCCTTTTGTGTACGTGAGTTTGTTTTGTTTGTTCTGTCCTTGGGTTAATTAAGTTTGTATAAGCTGGCGTTGCACTGTCTAAAATCTTCTGTAAATTATTTTCTTATCTTTCCTTCTTCCTTGGTTACTTTGAGCATGTAAATAATAGGAATAAATTTAGTAGTATTGCCAACTTTTTTCGTCTTCTTCTTCTTCTTCACATCCGTGTCGCTTTTGTCTTTTCCATATTGAATATCTGTGGCGCGATCCGGCCAACGTTCGGGAATCGGGTTAGTCGGGGTAACTGTTCGGCCGCGGTGCCATCCGCTCGGCAAACACAACATCTTATCCGCGGTCCGTAACAATTGGTGTCGGGAGCGGGGTCGGACCCGAAGCGCGCTTAATGCGCTCAAAATTACGAGTTGCCAAAATTTGTGTTGTTTTAAAGAAAAACCCGAATTTTGAAATCGCGCCATGGCTGTTCAAGGCGACGGGATGTCGGTGGGAGAGATAGACGGGGTAGAATCGACCCAGGACCTAGGGGAAATGTATGTGGAGGAGGGCAATGAGGAGGTGGTTGAGGAGGTTTCAGGCGCGCAAAATGGCGCTCTCGCGCACGAGGTTACGGGCGCGCAAAATGGCGCCTCGCAC
Source organism: Myxine glutinosa (assembly GCF_964187855.1). Taxonomy (NCBI): domain Eukaryota; kingdom Metazoa; phylum Chordata; class Myxini; order Myxiniformes; family Myxinidae; genus Myxine; species Myxine glutinosa. The sequence goes on from NC_136273.1 coordinate 77,034,542, forward strand.
ATGGCTACGGCGCCCGCGACCGTAGCAGCGCCGCCGGTGGATTCGAACCTTTTTTTGCTACAAATGGGGGCCCTTATAGACAAAATGGGGGAACGGTTAGACAAGAAATTTGAGGGGTTAGACAAGAAATTTGAGGGGTTAGACAATAATTTTAAGGGGTTAGACAATAATTTTAAGGGGTTAGACAAGAAATTTGAGGGGTTAGACAAGAAATTTGAGGGGTTAGACAAGAAATTTGAGGGGTTAGACAAGAAATTTGAGGGGTTAGACAATAATTTTAAGGGGTTAGACAAGAAATTTGAGGGGTTAGACAAGAAATTTGAGGGGTTAGACAATGGGATAGAAGAGGTGAAACATGGGTTAATGGGGGTGGAAAATAGAATGGCTGCCCAGGAGAATCAGATAGAGGGGGTGAAAGATGGGTTAGAGGGGTTAGAAAACAAGATGGAAAACAAATTGCGGGAAATAGGGGAGCAATCGGCCCGGGAAAATTAAACAAATGGGAGAGCAGATAGAGGAGGTGAAAATCGGGGTAGAAACCAAATTGGATGCTCAGAGGGATGAATTGGGACAGATGAGGGTGGCATCTACAAAAGAGAGGGAGGAGATGAAGGAGGAGATACGACGAGGTGTAAGCGAGGAGGTCTCGGGGGTACGCGAGGAGGTAAAGCGAGGTGAAAAGCGTATGGAGAAAGAGGTGAGGAATAATACGGCGAGGTTACAAGGGGGAATAGAGGGTCTAACGAGGGGAGTAGAACAGCTGACAGTGGGACAAAAGGAACTAGTGGACCAAGTGGAAAAGAACACTGCGGTACTAGGAGGGTTAAAAGCGACACAAAAAGACATAAAAAATGAATTAATAGCGACACAAAGAGACATCAAGGACGACTTGATAGCGACACAGAGGGAATGTCAGATGGTACATGAGGGGTTGACGAAGAAGTTGGAAGAGGTGACAGAAGTAATGGAGACGAAGGACCGAGAGGTGAGGACGCACATAGAAATGGTTAAAGTGGCGTTAGAGGAAGAGATAGAGGGGGCGCACCGGGAAATGAAGGAGGTAAAGGAAAAATTAGAGGAGGTGGAAGAGGAGGTGAGTGAAATTAAGAAGAGACGGAGGGAAACTAAGAGGGAAATACAAGAGGAGGTGATGGAATATGTACAAGGTCGGTGCTCAAATCGTGATGATGTGCTCGCTAACCAAATAAAGAGTTTGCAGGTGGTGAAGGAGGTGCGGAGACGAGGTGCCAAGGTGAGTGGCGATATACGTGGAAATGTATATGATGTGAGGGGAGCTTCAGTCGGCTTGGGGGTTCATTTGGATCCGGGTGTTCGTGAGAGGCCGTTGGTGAAGTGTGCGACAGGTACGGTGTGCGAAGGAGGAGGTGTGCGAGAATGTCCGACTCTGGGGTGTGTGAGGAAAAGGTGCGTGCCGAGGAGTGAGTGTGCTGTCGAGAGTGAGTTGGTCGTAGCGCGTGTGCGAGGGGGCACATTGAAGCGCGGAGTGGTGAGTGTTACGGAGGGAGTAATGAGAGAGTGTGCGCAAGAGGATGCGCGAGAAAGGTGTGTAACGGAGGGGTGTGTGAGGAAAAAGTGCGCGCCGAGGAGTGAGTGTGCTGTCGAGAGTGAGTTGGTCGTAGCGTGTGTGCGAGGGGGCACATGGAAGCGCGGAGTGGTGAGTGTTACGGAGGGAGTAACGAGAGAGTGTGCGCAAGAGGATGCGCGAAAAAGGTGTGTAACGGACGGGTGCATGAGGAAAGAGTGCGCTGTCAAGAGTAAGGAAGAATGCACGCCTGTGGTGAGTGTTACAGAGGATGTAACGGGAGAGTGTGCGCACGAGGATGTGCGAGGAAGGTGTGTAACAGAGGAGTGCATGAGGAAAGAGTGCGCTGTCAAGAGTGGTGGTGAAAGTGGTAAGAGTGACACGGAGCGTGAGTTGGTTGTGGCAGGTGAGAGAAGATGTGCACCTGGAATGGAAGGATGCACACCTGGAATAGTAGAGCGGGTGTGGGAATGCACACTTGAGTTAGTAGTGAGGCACGTGGTTGGGTGTGCAAGTGAGAGCACACCTGTGGTTGTCACAGAGGAGGTGACCGAGAAGGGGGCGCGAAGAGGTGTGTTGGTGAGGTGTGCGAACGACGAGTGTGTGCAAAGGTGTGCGGTGGTCAGGTGTGTGACCAAGTCTGCGAGCGAAAGAACGAGTGCAATGACGAAGTATGCGGGGTGTACGGGCGGCGTTGGAGCACCGAGTTCGGTGAGGGTGAAAGGGGTAGCGTATGCATGTGAGCATGCAGGTGAAGCATCGACGGTAACCGGGTTAGCGGTTAGAACGACATTTAGCCGAATCGAGCCCTCGGTGCGCGCCGAGCAGCTTCGCGTGCCACGAGGACCAGCGGGGATCCGAACCACGGCGGTTTCGAAAGAACCGCCGTACGTGATCCACGCTGGGCCTCGCTCGGAACGGCCGCGTCCGTGCTCCACTAGGCGGAGCGGGCAGCCCGATAGGAAGGGTCGTCATGGCGACCCCCTTTTGTTGAGGCGTTCCGGCAGGTCGAGATCGGGCCATTGGATGGCTCCGTGCCGAGGTGGTGCGTGGGATCTTGGCCCGGGTAAGCCCCCGTCCCTGCACCGAATGCGGGACGTATCCAGCCACCGGCACCAAGCAACCCGCATTCATTGCTCGGCCGTGCGAAGCCGGGCTGTAGAAGTGAATTGGCGCACCGAGAGGCACAAGTGAGTAGACTGTGATGATGAGGATAGTGTTTTTGATCCGAAATTTAGAAAAGTGAATAGATTTGGCAGTAATTGGAAATTTTTTGATTTGTTGGAATTTGGTGTGCAAAATTTATAGTGGAAGATACCCGATGTGGGGGGATGGCAACTTTGCCATCTCTCACATGCAGGGGGCAAAGGAGCACTAGACTTATGGGGTTTGGCAGTGAAAACTAGCCCGGGAGGGTTAGGATATAATGATAGGGATCTAGAGAAGATGACCTTAGGTAATGTTAAGATTAGTTAGTGACAATGATACCTGTAGTAGGGACGCAGGTAGGTTAGTGTGGATGATAATGACGTGGTATGTGCTTAGTTTAAAGGGAAGACGGGGAGCACTAAGTTAGCAGGGCACCAGGTAGATTAGATGATGCCGTGTGTATGGTGAACAGGTGTGATTGCAGAGGTGTGCAACTGAACAGGTGTATGGAGCAGTGTTTGAGTGAGTGATGGTGATGAGTATTGTGCTGACCAAATGGTCCAGGAAGGAAGGAGGGTGCAGGTGCAACCAGGTGTGTTTGAACAGGTGTGCAACAACAGGTGTATGGAGAATGGTTGTGTGAAATACATGGAGTGTAGAATACATGGAGTGTGGAATATATGGAGTATTGGAATGGATGGTCGTGGAGTGAGTATGGTGGAAACTATGGAGTGGAGTGGATGGTGCGAAGGTGTGAATGGGGGAAGGATGGACCCCCATCACGAATACCCGGGGAGGGTAGTGTAAGTGTTAGGTAGAGGGTATAGGTAAATTGTGGTTGGATATTGGCATCTGTGGTGCGTGGTGGAAGAATGATGTTTGGATGGGTGCATTAGTGTTGTGGAAATGGCTGGGCATGTAGCCTGTTAGTGTGTGTAGTTGGTTTGGGCACTCCACCACTGTGAGGATGTCGGCCAGGTGAGGCCGCAGGTGGGCTCTGGGAGCCGGTAGAGTTGTTGTGGATGGGGCCCGAGGATCCGGAGGACGGACCCGGGTAGCCCAGTGCCAGAGGGCACCGAGGGGTGACAGAGCCACGAGGGGCCTTCCCAAATTAGATAGGTTAGGGTGAGGAGCTAGGTAAGCTCGGGTGGCAACTGCAGTGGTGGAGGTGTGCAGGTGGGTAGGCCTGCTGGGAGAGCTACACGCCCCAGTCCTGAAATTGTGCAAGGGCACAGGGAGTTGCATCGGGGGAGTGAGACCCCAAATTGAGAAGCACCACAGTTTGGTCAATGGGAATTGGTTTTTAGAACCCATAGTGTAAGTTGGCCAATGGATTGGCAGGGAAAGACCCCGGGTAGTGTAAAGTGTGTTAAAGTCATTTAGAGGATAGTTAGGATTGAAGTCTCCTCGCACCATCTGCATCCACTCACCTGGGATGACGTACCTCCACGCCATGCCAGGTTGTTTTATTATTTTTGATGCAAATGTTTGGAATGTGAGACGCATCATGACGTGGATGTGACATTGTGCTTTGTGTTCCATCTCTTCCTCCTTATGAGGATTGATGATGAATTGGATGATGGCAAATTTTGGTTAGAGGGATTGTGGGAACGAATTTGGTGTAGGGGAAATATGGGGAAGACGTGACATTAGCGACGAATTTGTAATGTGTAGATTGTTGTAAATATGGGGTAAGGGCAAGGGTAGAGTAGGTGACAGGGGGGGTGACGTACGGTAGGGACGAGCTTTCTCACTTCGCTCTCCGTACGCACTTCGCCTTGCATTGCCTTGTTTGATGTGTACCCTTGTGACCTTGCCCCTCACTCATCTGTCTTTCCCCCCTTTTGTCTCCCACATGAGGACCTGTGCGCCACTGGGCGCCGAGGGAGCGTGCGTGAGTCCGCCATTGTGCGCCCGGAACTCCCAGAACCAGCTGTCTGCATCGATGCACCACATTATGGACCACATGTCTGTGGCCGAGCACCACTTATGGACCCCATGGGTTGGGGCATGGCCCCTCTGCTGGAACCGGCCATGAAGGCCCGAAATCTTGCTGGCGGACCTTGATCACAGGGCACCGATGCCCCACAGGTGAACCACACTAGTCGGCCCTGTGGGCCATAAATAAAATAAATAAAAATGGACACGTTGGGTGCATTTTAATAGTGCAAATAGGCCGCCAGCAAAGGAAGATGCCAACACCAGGAAGAGAGCAATAGCCAGCAGAGGGAGCCGAAGAGCAGGAGACCACCTGCAGGGTTAGGGGTTGTTGTTTTTATTTTTATTCATGAACAATGATGACTGTGCACCGATTGGTGCTTGAGGGTGTTTTGGTGCGTTTTGGGTGCTTTCACGGTGCGTCGATGCAGAGCAGACTGTCTCTCCCCCCCCAAAAGAACAATCACAGGTCCTGGGTTAGTTTTGTAAATAAAGTAAAGTCATTGTAAATAATGCTCCCCACCGTCAGTGTATAGTTTGAAGACCATTCCACAATTCGGTTAGCTGTGGGCGTGAGTCTGTTAGGTAGGGTGCAATGGAGCAGCGGGACATAGTTATTTATGTTTTAAAACTGTCGCACTCAGGGTCAGGTTAAATGTAGAGGGAACTACACCTACGTGTCACACTAAGTTAAAGTTATAGGCCCGGGCCGTGCCTAAGAGGGGGGGGGTGCAGTGTTGCGGATATGAGGATTATGTTTTTTTTATTGTGTTTTTTATTGTGTTTGCTTTATTCTGGACCCTCCTGCCTCCAGTGTTGTATAAAGGTCAAAGGGCGTTCCCGTAGTTAATTCCATAAAGCATACACGTTAGCCAATCATAGATTTCCCCCTGGTTGATAGTTATATCTTTATTATGTGTATTAGGGTAAGGCCTTGTCTTCCATTAAGATGACACTCCATTGCACCAAGTGAAATAGAGTAGATTCCTTTCACTTTCCCCTTTCATCATTGCCAAGCCTCGATTGCCAATTACATCCCCTCCAAAACCACCATTGAACATGTGCTCGGGTCGGGGAAGAAGGGCGTGCCCACCCGTCGTCATCAAGGGCGGAGCCAGAGGGTCGCACGACCAACCAGGGCCGAGGTGAGCACACCGATGGGCGTGTCCTAAAGGCCGGCGGCTTGATCGCTGGAGGCGCTATAAAAGCGCGTGCGCATGGTACTGCCGGAGATCATCCAGGGAAGCACAAAGCCTGCTATTCGTCGCGTTGCTCGCCAAAGTTGGACCAAGCAAGATAGTTGGGCAAGAAGCAAGCACGTTGTTCAGTTGTGTGGTTGGACCAGACGAGTCCTGGCAAAGCACGCGACGTCCAGGCAGCAGCCACAGCAGCTTCAGATACAGCAGCTTGGGGCCTGGACGGCAGTTTGGAGCGGGGCCGCGAAGGAACGGCGGCTGCCCAACGCGCCGATCGTGCTGCAGTACCGGTGGACCTTCGTCTCCCTCCAGCCATCCACCTCCTGCCTTTCCATCCTTTTGTGTACGTGAATTTGTTTTGTTTGTTCTGTCCTTGGGTTAATTAAGTTTGTATAAGCTAGCGTTGCACTGTGTCTAAAATCTTCTGTAAATTATTTTCTTATCTTTCCTTCTTCCTTGGTTACTTTGAGCATGTAAATAATAGGAATAAATTTAGTAGTATTGCCAACTTTTTTCGTCTTCTTCTTCTTCTTCCCATCCGTGTCGCTTTTGTCTTTTCCATATTGAATATCTGTGGCGCGATCCGGCCAACGTTCGGGAATCGGGTTAGTCGGGGTAACTGTTCGGCCGCGGTGCCATCCGCTCGGCAAACACAACATCTTAACCGCGGTCCGTAACAATATATATAATATATATATATATATATATATATATATATATATATATATATATATATATATATATATATATATATATCCACGATATCCATTTTTCCGTTCTCCAACCCTTAGCTTTGTCTTTAAAAACTCAACGTTTCGGCCAGCAACCCAGCGTGTGCCGAGCCTCCACTAGCCTTCATCAAGAGAAGTTCCCTTGTTCACCTCCTCCCAGATATATCTGGGGGGAGGGGTGGGCCTATTCTATCAACCAATCACAAAGCTGCGTTGCGAGACCTCGTGACCATGGACCCATGCTCGGCTTATGTTGCAAGTGTTTTGTGCGTGGAATGTTTCCTTCCATCAAATTCACCTGTGAGGAAGAACAGGATGGGTCGCTTCCATTTTTGGACGTCTTGGTGAGGAGGAACCTCAATGGAAGCTTAAGTACCGCATTATATAGGAAACCCACCCAGACCGAGCGTTACCTCGATTTCACGTCTTGCCATCCACTGCACCATAAAAGAGCTGTGGTGAATACACTCGTAAAAAGGGCAAGGAATATACCGTCCACCTTGAAGGGCAAAAGGAGAGAGATCAAGCATCTCAAATGGGTATTGAAAGCCACTGGCTACCCAGACCACCTCTGCCCAAAAAATGAAATGGTACTGGCGGCTCCAAGAATCCAGGACGTGCCACAGGAACCACCTAAGGGCTTCTGCATGCTACCATTTGTGCCACGGGTATCTCAAAGGATTGGCAGGATTTTGAGACCGGTCGGGGTGAGGGTCAACTACCAACCTATATACACCTTGAGACGTGTACTGACCAAGGTCAAAGACAAAAGACTGAAGAATGATTGCACAGGTGTGGTATACACCATTCCATGTGACTGTGGTGGAGAATACATAGGCGAGACTGGAAGAACCTTAGGCCAGCGCATTAATGAACACCACAAGGCCTTTGAGTGTAATCACCCAGAAAGATCTGCTATCGCCAAGCATGGAATAAGGGCGGGCCATGTTCCTCTATGGGACAATGTGAACGTGCTGGCGGCATCCCCGAACCGGGCCAGGAGGCGAATACTGGAGGCCTGGCACACTGGCCAAACGCGGGCACCATTGACAGAGGAGACTGTGGCGTTACCACAGGCATACGGACCTCTCATGCATAAATACACCAGAGAGACACCGATGCGTGGAGGAGGACAAAGACAAAGTGGGACATAGCCGACACAGGCAACACGGACAACAAAACACAATACACCGCTCAAACACGCACAAAACACTTGCAACATAAGCCGAGCATGGGTCCATGGTCACGAGGTCTCGCAACGCAGCTTTGTGATTGGTTGATAGAATAGGCCCACGCCTCCCCCCAGATATATCTGGGAGGAGGTGAACAAGGGAACTTCTCTTGATGAAGGCTAGTGGAGGCTCGGCGCACGCAGGTTTTTTTTTTTTTTTTTTTTTTTTTTTGTATACAATATCGAGGCTCGTGAAAGAGCGAACATTAATCACATGAACACACAGAAAGACAAACCGACACATAAAACATATAACATAGGGAGCGGTAGACAAGATGGGGAGAGAGGGGGAGAGAGGGGGAAGGACACAAAACGGAGGGTTGCTGGCCGAAATGTTGAGTTTTTAAAGACAAAGCTATAGGTTGGAGAACGGAAAAATGGATATCGTGGATATAATTCCCAACCGCCGTTCATTACTTGATATATATTTATATATCTATCTATCTATATATATATATATATATATAATTGTATATATATTGTCGGGGGTTCAGGTATACTACGAGGGGGTGAGCCTCCGTTCCCTCCCGAACTTACCAGACCTGCGCCTGCCACGCACGAATAACTTCGTACTTCGGCAGGTTGCGAACCAGCAACTACGAACACCAATTGGTCCATTACATGATAGCAGGGTACATCGTCTAACTCCTTTACCTGTACCACATACCGGTTTCAATCGGGGAACGTATCGTACCCTCCGACAGTGTACCATAAACACAAAGTGCCCAGCACACATTGGCGGTGAAGAGGAGGAGGAATGAACTTTGGGAACCTGTCAGCAAAATGCCCACGATGTCACCAGATGCTTCTCCTCGCGACGCCTTTTGGCTCAACCTCACCAATGAGCACCTGGCCGGCAAATGGTAGTCCTGAAAACGAGCAGGTTAAGGCAATTCCCAACATGAACGTGAGCAAGTAGAGTCGATCCCTAGCACGAACAAGGGCAGGCAAGCAGGCACGTGCCGAAAGAGTCCGAGTCATGCACACAGAGAACAGGGAGAGACCGGCTAAGACAGTGAATCACATACAGAGGCCTGTGAGAGAGTCCGTTCAAGAGCCCACGTTCCCAGCCAACAAAGTCCAAGGCCAAATGGGGTGAATCACATGCAGAGGCAAGGTGAACAATGTCCCGGCCGAAGAGAGAGTCCAAAAACACGTGTACAGCCAATGGAATCCAAGGCGAAGAATAATACAGGCAAGTACTGAAGGCCTATGAGAGGGTCCGGCCAAGAAAGGAGCACACGAGTACTGCCAAAGAAGTCCAAAAGCCAAGAGAGTAAATCACGTGCAAAGGCCTGTGAAAGGATCTGGCCTGGAGATTGCTGAGTGAAACCGACCAAAAGAGAGAGAAAACATGTGTGCAAGGCCTTTTTGTCCAGCTTTCGCCGAGGGTGGTGGGGGTGGGGGGGGGGTGTTTCCGGGCTCCCGATTGGTCGAGTTTGTCACTCCGCCCCTCACAAGCTCCCCCGAAGTCTGCCTTATGAGTGGAGGGCCTGTCTTTCCCTCCCCAATGCATAAAGACATCCTAACCCGAAATAAGGGGAAGGGGCTAAGAAAATGATCTGCGATGAAATAACGATTCTTAGGGACCTGAATGGTGGTTGCGATTATTTCTCAGCGGTTTCCCAAAACTGCAACAATATATATGTATTGGTGTGAGATTTAAACTTTGGAAACATAGCCAATCAACGAGGCTGGTTCATGGTACTCAAGTAAAAATGAACTTTTATTTTCACTCTAAAATAAAATGAAATTCGAACACAAGGACTGTGATGCCAGGATGTTTAAAATTATGGAATTTAAACTGAACGTCTATCTTTGTAAGATAATGCAGAGTGTCGTGTCTTCCTATAGGCTCGGACTCCGGGTGGTTGAAACGGTGACTATTTCCGGGATCGAGACGCACTTTGTAGACCATGCAAGGTCGAAGCAAAACAAATGGTTTGTTTTCAATCAAGGGACCTGGCACTCATGGCAAAAGAGGGAGCTAACCTTTTGGAATGGTTTCCCATATTCTTTTTTGTAAGCATTTATAAATGAACTGTAATTATGTGCATTTATATTCATCAACTTTTAAAAAATTCCATTATGCCTCCTGATCCCCTGGGTGGCCGGCCCCCTGTTATGAAATTTAAAAAATGTAAAACAGGGTGATCATGTGGACCATCGAGTAGATCTGTATCGGGTTTCAGAGGAATCGGCTGGTAAATAAGGGACATGTAGGGATCTGAAGTTTGGGGGTTAACACCACTTCACTCCCCTTCCCCCCTTCGCCCCCAAACCCTGGGAGATCCAATGATCCAAAATCGAAAAACCTGAGCACGAGCGAATGTGCAGGCTACTGTCTTGTATCATGACTCAAGTTTCAGAACAATCAGCCGGGTGATAACGGAGGAGTAGCAAAAATAGCAAAAGGTTAACGGACGGACGGTTGGACGGACGCACGACCAGACGGACAGACATCCGGACATCACGACACATTTTAAAAGTACATTTTTTTCGAGCATCAAGATGTGTTGACCTAATAACTGGTGGTGATATTCAAAAGTGTTTGTCAGGAACTAAATTTGCAACAAGTGGGTTACCGGGGGAAGTTCACCTACCGAGGACCCCAAACAAACCTGGATAAAATATGATATAAATATGGAAATCCTAAACCTTGGAGCAAACCTAAACACAGGGTTGATGAGGTTTGTATGAAACACGATATTGATTTTGATAATAGGATGATGTTGGATGCAAAACACGAAGCGGATCGAGAAATGTTGTTTAATTTGTCTTTGATATGAAATCCAATGTCGAGAAAACAAATTGATAGGTTTATTGTGAAAAAGATGAAAAGTGCTAAATTTAAATTTGGGGCGGGGTAATGAAAAATACGATTAAGCTCTGATGATGTCATCAAAACTGAAGAGCAAACAGAAAAGCGATTAGCTGATTAATTACAAAAACCAATAATCAAAAAGTTTAAAATAAGGAAGGCCGACGATGGTTGGAATAATTAGGTCAAACAATGTCCTCTCACCTTTTATGTCATGTTACCTGTTGGTGACCTAAAGACCTCAACAAAGGCCCAGCCCTCAGCATTCTCCCATCTTCTGAATACAACTACGGCCGAGTGAACCGTGAATGAATGCTGGCTAACCACGACCGAAGCAAAACAGTGGGGCAAAGCTCCCGTCTATCTATTACGTACACACTATGTCGGATCATTGAATGAAAACACAAGAATGAGGCAGATTGGGAAATGTAACGATTATTTATTTACACACACACAAGCAGGCAATTATCAAGCACATTATTCACAAGCCTTTATTCACAAAGCAAAATCAAAGGGCAAAGGGGATGTATTTGCAGCAAAATCAAGCAAAGTCAACAGGCACAAATGATCAGGCTTATCAGGAGCACGTATTCTTAGGCAGTCTGATCGACACACACAGGACATGGCACCAACATTCATTACGTGAAGAAGAAGTGTGAGCAGAATGAAAGAGGCAGTTTGGAATGTGGGGACGACTCCTCGCTTACCTCACACAACCAGGTGGGGTTGTTTCAGGCCAGAGAAAGAGAATGTAAGTGGTGGGGGGAGGAGAGGTATAAGGTTAAGGATGGGGAGGAAGGGCGGTGGAGTGTCGATGCAGTGTCGGATGCATGTGGTGTAAGCGTGGTGGAGCTGTGAGGTGCACCAGGGGACTCTGTGACGTCACTGTACTTTACACATTCGAGAAGCGTTGTCCGTGTGGTGAATGTTGAGGTGCAGGGAAGGAAGAATGTGGGACGGCAGTTTGAACGGCCCAGAGGATTAATTGGTTATAACATGGGACTCGTTCACCCGTACAGGTTTTTATGGGGGTTGGGGGTGATGTGAAATCTGAATAAGTACGGGATGGACAGACGAACAGATTGATAATTGGGAATAATAAAATAATGAGGGGTCCAAATGGTGAGAAACAGACAAACAGATGGATTGAATGTGTGGAAATAAAATAACTTGTGGATTGAATGTAGAGTTGGATGAAAGGATGAGAAAAAAATCCAATCGCTTCCAGCAATCGGGTTGAAGGAAAGACCAATGCAATGGGGTGAAGAAGGAGTTGACGAATTGAGGTCTCGTGAATTGAGGTTTGGTCAAGCAGACCGATGGGGGATTGAGAGAAAGAGACACGAGAATACATAGATCATTCTAACAACACATTTCCCCGGACCCGCAGCCCGAGATGATGGGAAAAGGTCTATCTTCACACAAACTCTTGAAATAACTGTCTGGGATTCCCTAAGTGTGCATGATTGTGCTGCCCCAAGCTACACTGCATTCCTCAACAAAATCAAAACCATAAGAAACATTTACACAATTAGAATATGAAAAAGAGAATAACTCGAGAAAACCTCAATAAAATTTGTTTCTATTGTGAGAACGCACATGTGGAAATCACATTTTGAGAAAGGTTATCCCACACGATGGACTAATGAGCTTTTTAAAATGGTTAATATTTCAAACACAGTTCCTTGGACTTCTAAACTATAGGATTTGAAAGGGGAAGAGATTTTAGGTTCATTTTATTCGCAGGAACATCAAAAAAAAATCCATTTGGGTTCGTGAGTGTCAGGGCTGGGGCCCAAGGCAAGGGCCATGGAGACAAACCCCAATCGGAGGATGAGGGCCATTATGAACCCGAATGTGAGGGTGAGGGCCATTATGAACCCGAATGTGAGGGTGAGGGCCATTATGAACCCGAATGTGAGGGTTAGGGCCCCCAATGTGAGGGTAAGCGGTCCCAATGTGAGCACCAGAGCTGGGTCCGAAAGCGAGGGCCAAGGCTTTTGATGGGTGGGTCTGGGGCCCCGATGTGAGGATCAGGGACATAAGTTCCATTGTGCGGGCCAGGGATGGAGCCATGACAACCAAGACCTCAACAGATGTATCCTTGAAAGGCAATAGATTGGCGCTTCACACTTCTCTGTTGTATAATTGCTGTGAGCACTCGAGGGCCAAGCTCGGAATTATATAACAGGAGGAATCTATTAAGGTATTGACCATCATAACTCCATCCCCAACCCATACATCAAAACCAACACCCCAAACCCGACATCAAAACCATAAACTCTCACACTAAAATCCCCAATCGCCACACAAACCCAACTTCAACACTCACATCAAAACCCTCAACCCCCACATCAAAAACCCCAACTCCGACAACAAATCCCACATCCCAACCCCCACATGAAAAACTCCAATAATAAGCCCACCCACTCCCAATCCGAACCCGAATCCCAACATCCAAGCCCACATAAATACCCTTCCATCTATTTCATTTTTTTCTCTTTTTAAAAATTCAATATTTTTTTCTTTTCTTCCAGTTCTGTGTTGAAAAAGAAGTTTCAGTTCTTTTAAGTTTGAAGAAGAAGTAGAAAGGGAGAGGGTAAGAATTCCCATTTCTTCCTATCACTTTCTTGATATTGCTGAAAAACAAAAAGTACACATATTACTTATTTAATATCAAAATAAAATAACATTTTATTGTACACCGCTCCTTTCTTATTCCATCTCCAAGCACTGCATGACGTCATTACCATGCACTGAAGGGTCAAGGGGCCCAACGATGACATGCGCTGAAAGGGAGTCCTCAATTTTCACTCCGTTTGTTACTTGCCGGAAAAGATTCTGGCAAGTATGTTGATCGGTTGGTTTCTCTGTCTGTTTGTCTGCCTGTGCGCAGCACCACAGCTACACCGTTGCACGTAGAATCACCAAACTTTACATACATATTTGTCTTGCCCTGGAATAGACTGTGCCCAATTGATGACGTCATCGGTCACGTGGTTTGGCCGCCATCTTGGGAAAGCCGAAAAAATTTGCACCTCTATATCTCCGAAAGTGCTTAATAGAAAAAATTGAGACATTGCTCATTGTAAAGAACTCTCCATGGGGAATAAAATATGTTAATAATGATGTCATAGGTGCGTCCATTATGACGTCATAATTCGACAAGTACAAAACTTCATCCGATCAAGATGAAATTTCTTGAGCATAATCTTGGAATAAATTAGTTTAGATAATGATGACAAAATAGATGATAGTAAACAAGTAATGATGACGTCATCGGTCACGTGGTTCGGCCACTATATTTGTCCAAAATGGCCGATAAAAAAGTACATTCCGGCAAGTCCTCAGTCTCTGACCGATTTTTCATTTGTTTGTTTGTTTGTTTGTCCGGTTTTTGTTTGTTTGTTTGTCCGGGTGATATCTCAGGCACTCCATGAGCTGGTAAGCTGACATTTGGGCACAATAGTGAGCCCATGCTTTCGCAAAAAATGTATTTTTCGATTAATCAATTAATGTATTAAGTACTTGACTGTTATCAATTTATTAAGTACCTATTTATTTTCTTTATCATCTGGGCGATATCTCAGGCACTTTTGAACTAAGAACCTGATATTTGGACACGACCGTGATGTGGCTATAAAGGATAATTTTTGATTTATTGATTGATCAATTAATCGATTAATTATTTACTGATTAGTCATTTGATCGATTCATTATTCTTTGATGAAGAAATTAATTATTTTATTTTATTGATTAATTAATTATTTCATTAATTTTCAAAAAGTTACAGATTCAGATGAAACACTGGTCGTTGAGGTATGCTATTAGCTAATTGATTAAGAAATTAATTATTTTTCGTTTATTATTTATTTATTTTAATTACGCAATTAATCAATTATATTGTACACCTCTCCCTCCCAATACCGTCTCTATGTGCAGCACGGCGGCAATGCGGTGCCCTGGAAGGGATGTTATATATTTATTTGGCATGGGGGCGGTGTATTTTGAATGGATCTGGACTTGTTTATTCCATTTTCAATCAATTGGACTTACCTCGCATCAATCACCATCCATCAAAAAATCCAAAGGTCTCCAAGGTATAACTTGCGTGCAGGGGCATCAGGTAGAACTTGTATGCTGGGTCGTCAGCGTCGAACACGTTTCCCCGAGTCTCTCAGGTAGGTCGCACATTGTGAGTCATCAAGGTATTCCTCATTTTGTGGGTCTTGGTTGTTCAAAAGGCCTTCAAACTGATCGATTATTTCACCTTTCATTTTGGTAAAAAGAGCGTTTCAGCTTGTTTTTCTGATGCAATTTGCTGTGAAAGAAAAGAACAAAGTATTCATTAATTTCATTCATCTATCTATAATGCCAGTAATCTCTGTGTGTGTGTGTGTGTGTGTGTATGTGTGTATGTCTGTGTGTTTGTCTGTGACCGCTGTTTCTCGACAACCACGGGTCCGATATACTTTAAACTTGCCAGGTATATTGCTGGGGACCCGAGGATGTGCCTTTTCAAGGTTTCATATTAATCGGACAAGTAGTTACCGAGCTATGTCCAAAAAACGATTCAACCAATCAGAGAGCAGCGAGCTATCACGTGTGCCGAACGTGCCGAACAGACTCTGCCTCGGACGGCACATTTGAGAGCGTATTCATTTATTTCACGTTGGCAAACTATGTTGGCGTTCAACTATGTTTTAAAACTAATTAAAACTAATTTGCGATTCTTTCGCTTTCCTGCGCGTTTGTGCACGCTATGGCGATTTCTTTACCAAACTCCGCAAGCCGTTCGCTTTGGACCAAACCATTTCATGTAAATAGAGGGGGGGGGGGGTTGTCACCGTACTCGCAAGCCGTTCGCTTTGGACCAAACCATTTCATGTAAATAGAGGGGGGGGATTGTCACCGTACTCGCAAGCCGTTCGCTTTGGACCAAACCATTTCATGTAAATAGAGGGGGGGGATATAATTTTAGATATATATATAGTACGGGCATGCCCTAGTTCATTTAATACAAGAATATTACAGGTACAAATCAAGCTCTGCAAATGCAGAAAATAAATAAAATTCCCACTACCCTTTGTACTGACCTTGCACATCCCAAACCCCAGGAGTACCTCTGGCTGTGACTTCCCCTCTGCTCGCACCTCTTGTTCATTTGTGTGTTGCACCTTCCTCCCAACAGTGACGACTCCATCTACATCACTCTCAGACAACAAGGGCAAACTTTTAACCACTCATACCAACTCTCTCTTCCACATTGGTGGAGATTTCAATTGTCACCATGCAACTTGGCTGGGTGTTGGTACCTCTCACACCAGCCATGGCACTTCAGCAAAGGATTTCTGTGACTCCATGGGACTGACTCAATCTGTAAACTTTCCAACCAAGATTTCTCCCAATGGCAAATCCTCCCTCCTGGACTTGGTAATTATAAACTTTTCTGCAAATTTCTCCTGCTCTTCCTCTGCTCCAATTGGTTCATCTGATCATATGCTCGTGAAAGTCAACATCGCTCTGGCTATTCTCAGAGAGCTGCCTCAATGCCGGTGAATCTGCCATTTTTCTCAAGCAGATTGGCAGGAACTGTAAGCAGCCACTTTTCTTCAGGAATGGTCTCCCATATCTGCTTCACCTGATATCAACTCAGCCTGGGAATTCTTCCACTCTGGGAAACCACTCAGCCTGGGAACCCTGCTCTCTCATGCACATATTCATCCCATCTTATCTCCAATTATCCCACCCTTGTTCCCGCCCAAGGTACACTGAATCCTGTAGTGAGGCAGTTGCTCTGAAACAAATTGCCTTCTCTTCCTAGAAGGCAAATCCGACCGAAGGCAATCTCAGTGCATTCCAAAAAGTCCGCAAAAAGTGTCTGCCCGCTCCAAAGCAGAACACAACACATTTTCAACCTCAAGAATGAACTTTCAAACTTGCATCCCTCCTCTAAAACCTTGTGGTGCCTTGTTAAGTCTGTCTCTGGAGTATGCTCCCCTTCCATCGCTTCCCTTACTTCAAATGGTACCACAGCTGACTCTGCTTCCAAATCTTGTGTCCCTAACTCCTCACTCTCGTTATCCATTGTTCTGTTTTACCCAACTGCCTCTGAACTCTGTGTATTTTGCTCCTGAAAAGTCAGAGAAGGTTATTTCAACCCTCGACTCTGACTCCGCCACTGGACTGAACGGCATAAGCTCATGTGTCCGAAAATCCTGCTCTGATGCTCTTGCACATCCTCTCTCTGCCCTTTCTCCCTGTCAATTGCCCGAGGTCATTTTCCATCTGCTTTGAAATCCACCAACATCGCTACACTACAGAGAAAAATGGATCAAAAACTGATCAGCTCAACTACAGACCCATCGGCCTACTCCCAATCGTCAGCAAGGTCATGGATTACATCACCGCAGTTGATATTAAATCTTTCCTTTTCTCTGACAACCTCATCACAGATCACCAATTTGGTTTGGCACCAGGTCACTTCACGTTGGACATGCTGCTTCTATTCTCCCAACAATGGATGGAAGCCCTCAATGTCAGACATGAGATCAGAACTGTCTCTCTGGACATATCTCATGCTTTTGATGCAGTCTGGTTTCCCACTTTCCTCTCCAAACGGTCCACCTATGGCATCCAAGGACAACTCCACACATGGCTGACTGACTTTCTCCACTCTCATGGCCGACGTGTGACAATCAATGGAACCCTTTGATGTCCTCTCCTTGTAAAGGCTGGAGTGCCCTAAGGCAGTGTTCTGGGCCCAGTCTTATTCCTAATCTTCATCAATGATCTATCTGACTGTCTGGAAAATCCTCTATAGCTATTTGATGATGACTCCACCTTCTGTCGTGACATCCCTCATTCTGCAGCTGCAGCCTCATTCCTCTCTTCAAAGCTTGAAAAAAATCACGACTTGGTCAAACATTTGGAATATTAATTTAAATACTGACAAATCCCACACTCTTACTGTCCCTCTCCGAAAGGAACATCTGGCAAACCCTCCTAACTACTATCACAATCCTCTTGAGAAAGTTTTGTCATGTCATTCAAACTCCAGAGTCTCACTCTCAGCCATGATCTTTTTTGGGAAAACCACATTTCAAAGTTGGTCTCCAAAGCCAGGGGACGACTGGACATCCTACTTGGTACAAAGTTCTTAATTGATTCATCTGATCCCCTTTCCACCGGCAAGGACTTCCTCCGAAGCTTGCTGGTGCACTACTCTCACCTTTGGGCTGGCTCCCTGCCTCACATCTTGCTCAGCTTGATTCCGTGGAACCCAACGCCTTCAAGATCATTGGAATCTCCTGCGCTGAAGCTGAGTCTGTGTCCCCAATGTGAGGGATAGCAGCACTGATGTGGGCACCAGGGCTGGGTCCGAAAGAGAGGACCAAGGCTTTTGGTGGGAGGGTCTGGGCCACGATGTGAGGGTCAGGGACATAAGTTCCAATGTGAGGGCCAGGGATGGAGCCATGACAACCAAGACCTCAACAGATGTATCCTTGAAAGGCAATAGATTGGCGCTTCACACTTCTCTGTTGTATAATTGCTGTGAGCACTCGAGGGCCAAGCTCGGCATTATATAACAGGAGGAATCTATTAAGGCATTGACCTTCACAACTACATCCCCAACTCATACATCAAAACCCACACCCCCAACCCCACATCAAAACCACAAACTGTCACACCAAAATCCCCAATCCCCACATACAAACCCAACTTCAACACTCACATCGAAACCCTCAACCCCCACATCAAAAACCCAACTATAAACCAGCCCCCCAATCCAAACCTGAGCCCCAACATCCAAACCCACATGAATACCCTTCATTAAATTTTATCATTTTTTTCTTTCTTTTTTAAACTTCAATATTTTTAAATTTTCTGCCAGTTCTGTCTTAAAAATGAAGTTTAAGTTCTTTTTAATTTAAAGAAGTAGAAAGGAAGAAGGAAAGAATTCCCGTATATTCCCATCACTTTCTTGGTATTGCTGAAAATAAATAAATAAACATGTGTATTATTTAATATTAAATGATATAATATTCCATTTAATTAATTTTCAATCAACTAAACTTGCCTCGCATCAATCACCATCGAACAGAATATCCAAGGGTCTTCAAGGTAAAACTCGTGTGCTGGGTCATCAAGGTAGAACTCGTGTGCTGAGTCATCAAGGTAGAACTCGTGTGCTGGGTCATCAGGGAAGAACTCGTGTGCTGGGTCATCAGGGAAGAACTCGTGTGCTGGGTCATCAAGGTCGAACTCGTGTGCTGGGTCATCAAGGTCGAACTCGTGTGCTGGGTCATCAAGGTAGAACTCGTGTGCTGGGTCATCAAAGTCGAACTCGTGTGCTGGGTCATGACGGTCGAACTCGTGTGCTGGGTCATCAAGGTCGAACTCGTGTGCTGGGTCATGACGGTCGAACTCGTGTGCTGGGTCATCTCCCAGGTATGTCGCATCTTTTGAGTCATCAGGATATTTCTCATTTTCTGGGCCTTGGTTGTTCCCCTGTACGTGTTCCACTTCCGATACAGGTTCCACTGAACGTGATACAGGTTCCACTATACCTGATACAGGTTCCCCTGTACCTGATGCAGCTTCCTCAGTACGTGATCATAACCAACGAGTGATAACTGTACAAGCACCCAAAGAGGTTTCTTACGTTGGGTGCTTCATCAGTTGACTCACGATCGTGATCGCCATCTTGCGTCTCCTCACGAGGCGTCTCTTGATGATGCAAACACTCGGGTGTGGTTGGTAATTTCCCATCGTGTATCGATAAAAGAATATCGATTAATCAGGACCAGAAGATGAGCTTTCTTTATTCCACCGAGTTCCACCAACTGTCAATCGGATTGTTTTTTGTGAAGTAAGACTCGTGGACGTAGCCATGGCAACGTGTACGCATAATGCATTAAAGTCCCAAACAGTGTGAATGGAAAGAAAATTCAAAGTATGTTAAACATTTATAAAGTAAGTAAGTAAACTTATTAAGTTACGGTTTAAATTATGATGAACATGCACTAAAGTTTACATTTTACCTGCAGTAAAATAAACGGTAACTTTGAAGGTTTCATCCTTCGTTATCTTAAGGTTTTAAAATTGATTCTTTAACTTGTTTAAACTTTTTTCCCTTTCAATCTGCAAGGAAATCTATAGTTTCACTCGTGCGAATGTTGATCAATAATTCCGTGGCTTCACAAGCAGTAAATAAAAATATGAAGGACAGTATTGAGAGTGCAGAGGTCGTGTGTTCCGCTTTCAAGCGGCTTGCTATCGCTTGCCAAGCGGCTCGTTTAATTCTCAACGTTCAAGTAAGCACTCCAACGGAACGCACTGCTCGGCACCGCTTAAAAACAGGGCAGTCTCCATGGAAACCATGCTATCTCGGTACTCGAGCAAATACTGTTCGGGTTTCAGTTTTTACTCGATCCTCTGGTGCTGAGTTATGGCAGCCTTGACAGGTCACGTGTACAGTAACTCGCAGGGATGACATGCAGCTGGTGGGATATCCCACGAAGCAATGTTTACCTCTGAACGGCGGAATATCACATATCACGTGAAGCTGTGCACATTGTGAATGACGGGATATCCCGCAAAAGCCATGAAAACGCGAAACACACGACAGCGAACACAGGAGCAGGTCCTGCTTGCGGCTCGTAGATGTTTTTTTGCGTATGTCCAGCGGCTTTAAGCATAGCTGGTGAAAGATGGGTTTTTATAAATGTGTCAAGCTTGGGGCTTGTGAAACCATTTTTTGCGCCCCTATGTTACGGATTCGTCACTTCCGTCTTTGTGGTTGTCATCCACTTGAAGCATTTTTAGTTTCATGTACTATTATTGTTACAGTTTGAGTATGACATGGAGATAACTGTCTTCAAAGGTAAAAATAATGTCTCAGAAGGAAAACGAGATGGGTGAGGGCGAAAACGGAAGAAGAAGAAGAGGCGGGCGAGCGGATCGAGTGAGATCGAAAAAGGAAGGCCTATCTGCTTCGAGGTGCCAAGCGGACGTTAGTGGACATTGGTCACTAGCGAATATTGGTTTCCCCAGGAAAGGGATTCCTGTGACAGTGTCGTTGTTGCTGTGGCGAATAAACGTGCGTGACGGGTTTTGCTTTTGGTTCCGAAAGTGAATCATCGCTGGAGAGCAGGTACGCCTCCATTACCGGCCCATCCGCCATTTCACCTCGCACCAGCCATTTCGCCTCGCACCAGCCATTCACCTGGTTCTCGTGTGTGTCATGGATTTCGCTTCGGAACTCGCGGTTCTTCGCGGTTCTCCGCTTGGGAACCGCTGACCATTCATGTCAGCGTCATTGTCTGGTGAACCGAAGGTGTGAATTCCCAGTCGCCTTTTGGGTGAACTTTTACCGGACCGACGTCGGCCCGACACCTCACCAAGCGGCTCGTCTGCAGTGTCGACTGTTAGCCGTTCTGGGTTCAGGTCTCAGTACGACCTTTTCTTGTGATCGCGAGAGCCAATGGGATCGACTTTGGCCTGGTATCGCGACACAGTGACTTTGGGGGATGTTACCGATTGCTCACGTGGGAATACCGTGAGTTATTGATTCAGGAAATTGGTGGTACCATCATATAAATTATATGGTGTTTGCTGTGCAAGTGAGGTTTTCTTGTACGTGCATTACTTGTTATTATTGTGTGGTTTTAATACAATACTTGGTTTTTGTAACAACTGATTGGTGTGGTTTCACCATTGGTCATTGGCACACATAATAGCACATCTTTCTGCCGTGACTCCTTTCGGGGCTCGGAGGTACACCGTGGCCGGGGTTTGGGGAGGAGCACGTAACAGAAATTGGGGGCTCGTCCGGGATCGAATTACCTAACATTCCCAAAATTCCCAAATTTGGATTTTTTTAACATTCCCAAATTTGTATTTCTGAAAATTTGGAATTTTTTGTGTGAAGGTTAACAGATGCTAACTAATAGTCACAATGGTGTTTGAAGTAGAAAAGTTTGCAACGTCCCCGAACGAGGCACAATTCCAGGCGTTAAAAAGATCAGAACTTATGAAATTGGCCAAATATTATAACTTGGCGGCCTGAGTTAGTATGAAGAAAGCAGAGATTCAGACATTGGTGGTAGAATCTCTACTGAGACAAGGAACATGGGAAGAGGTAGCCTTGAATTGGTTACCAGAGGAAAAAGGAAATATGGAGCTCTGGAAAATGGAGATGCAACTGCAGAGCCAGGAAAGGTTAAAAGAGTTGGAATGGAAAGTAGAAAAGGAAAGAGCAGAACAGGAACGAGATCTCGAGCAGAGAAGAGCAGAGGAAAGAGCAGAGGAAAGGAGAGCCGAAAGGGAGTTAAAGGAACGGGACATGGAGTATCAGAGGGAACTTAAACTCAAGGAGCTTGAATTACTGGGGGAACGGAGAGAAGTAGTATCCATGCCGGCTAGTTCGACAACCAGTCAGAACTCTTGGGATGTTGGTCGGCATGTGAGGCTGGTTCCACCCTTTAATGAAAAGGAGGTAGCCAAGTTCTTTCTACACTTTGAGAAGGTGGCTCAAATGTTAAAATGGCCTGTGGCATGATGGACTATGTTATTACAAAGTGTTCTGGTGAGTAAAGCTCAAGATATCTTTTCGGCTTTACCGATTGACCAATGTGCAGATTATGAGATCGTGAAGAAAGCCATTCTCAAAGCCTATGAATTGGTCCCTGAAGCTTACCGCCAAAAATTTAGGAATGCCAGGAAGAGGGAGAGTGAGACCCATGTGGAGTTTGCCAGAATGAAGGAAACTATGTTTGAGAGGTGGTGTGACTCGAAGGAGATTGGGAAAGACTTCAACCGTTTTCGACAATTGATCTTGGTGGAGGAATTCAAAGTGTATCTACGTGGACATTAAAGTGCATCTGGATGAAAAAAGGTACCGGAGTTGTATGAGGCAGCAACAGTGGCAAGTGACTATGCCTTGACACACCGGATGGGGTTCCACAAACCTAACTTCCCACCTAGAGTTAGCCAGGGGAGTTACGGTAAATCAGGTTCGGAGAACAAATTTTCATGGAGGCGGCCTAGAGCCGAGAGCCATGTCTATGGGGACAAATCTGATACCGCGACTTTTAGGGATCAGAAGACTCCAGTTCCAAGGCATACCTATCTTTCGGGGGGCCTGAGGCAGACCACCGGTTTTTCCTCCGGGCCTACTTGCGCTTTTTGCAAGAAACCTGGGCATTTGATGTCCCAATGTTACGCCATAAAAAGGAAAAATCAGGATCGGAGTCAGGCTAGTGCAACTCCGAATGCGTTGGCCAATGCAAGAAATCGTCCTTGGAGGACAGTGCCTTGTGAAGGTTCCCGTGCCAAAGTTACGGCATCACAGAATGACCTTGTCCAAGAGGGTTACAAACCTTTTATTTCCGAGGGGTTTGTGTCACTGGATGGGGACTTAAATAACCAGAGACCTCTTAGGGTATTGAGGGACACAGGAGCACATCAATCTTTGATGCTTGAGAGCATTTTGCCATTGTCGGAGAAGACGGCAACGGGGGTTAGTGTTCTCTTACAGGGGGTGGGTGGCTATGTTAAAGCTCCTCTTCATGTCATCCATTTAAAGTCTGAGTTGGTGTCAGGTCCGGTCACTGTGGGGTTGCAAGCCACTCTTCCTGTAGAGGTAATTTATTTTATTATCGGGAATGATTTGGCCAGTGGTCGAGTTTCTGGTAATCCGATTTTGGTTGAAAAGCCCAGTATGGAAAATAACACAGCACAGTTAGAGCAGGAGATTCCGGGTATTTTTCCATCCTCGTGTTTGTGCCTGTGCAGCAGTCGTCGTCGTCGTTTCGACGTTTCGACGTTTTCCAGCAGTCGTTTCGAGCAAATAATAGTGTTTGTGCAGTGACTCGTGCTGTGGGTAGGAAGTGCTCTGAAGAGAAGAAGAAGGAAGGTGATGTGGATTTGGGTTCCATAGAGATATTGGAGGAAAAGTCGGGAAGAGGTAATAGGAAAGGGAGTGACATCAGGGCACCTAAGGAAAAGGTGGCATCTGGACCAAAAGAGAAAATGTAGTGTCCATCGGAGACATCCGGGAACGAGGCTGAACAGACGGTGCCTGTCCGAAAGAGACTTGTTGAAGAACAACACAGAGATTCGGAGTTCCAGAGTTTGATTGGTAAAGCCATTACAGCGGAAGAGGCTTTGAAGATACCTGTTGGTTACTTCATGAAAGGGGAAATACTCATGAGAAAATGCAGACCACCAGAAGTGCCAGCAAATGATGAGTGGAAAGTTCATTACCAAATTGTGGTGCCACAGCCGTACCGGAAGGAGATATTGAGTTTGGCACATGAAACACCTTTGGCCGGGCACCTTGGAGTGAACAAGACATGTGACAGAACATTGGTACATTTTTTCTGGCCAGGATTGCGACGTGATGTGGCGGAGTTCTGTAAATCTTGCCACTCTTGCCAGCTGGTGGGAAAACCTAATCAGAAAGTCCCATCCGCAGCTTTAAAACCATTTCCAGCTTTTGAAGAGCCATTCAGCCGAGTCATTATTGACTGTGTAGGCCCTTTACCTAAAACTAAGGCTGGACATCAGTATTTGCTGACCATCATGTGCGCTTCCACGAGGTTCCCAGAAGCGGTGCCTCTGAGGAAAATTACTGCGGCAGTTATTACGAAGGCCTTGATTAAATTTTTCACTTTGGTTGGCCTCCCTAAGGTCATCCAGCCTGATCAGGGTTCCAATTTCATGTCAACGCTTTTTCAGCAAGTGGTACACCTGTCGGGAGTGGAGCAAGTAAGATCAAGTACTTACCATCGCGAGAGCCAAGGGGCCTTGGAAAGGTTTCACCAGACATTGAAGAATATGATTAGAACGTATTGTTTTGAATGTGACAAGGATTGGGATGAAGGAATACCCTTATTGTTGTTTGCTACGAGGGAATCCGTTCAGGAGTCATTGGGATTCAGTCCTTTTGAACTTGTGTTTGGACACTCAGTGCGAGGACCATTGAAATTAGTGAAAGAACAGTGGCTACAGGAGGAGTCACAGTCAACAGTGGTAGAGTATGTGTCAACGGTTAGGCACAGATTGGCAAAGGCTTGTGAAGTTGAGAGAGGAAACTTGAAAGCGACCCAGGATAAAATGAAAGTGAGACGTGACAAGAAATCTCAGAAAAGAAATTTCAGTCCTGAGGAACGGGTGTTAGTGTTGCTTCCTGTTACAGGACAGGCACTACAGGCTAGGTATTTCGGTCCCTATGCAATCGAAAGGAGGGTTAATGAAACAGATAACGTGGGGACAACTCCCGACCGACGAAAAAAGCTGCAGCTGTGTCATGTCAACCGACTGAAGAAATATTATGAGAGGAAACCTGTGGAAAAATTGGTTCCTGTCTCACCTGTCGTGCCTGTAGTCGGGGTGCAAGAGAGTCCAGAGGTTGAGGCCGGTGTGAAGTTTGATAACATTGATGACCAGGCTTGTCCCAGATTGACGAACACGGAAGTGTTGAGTAATTTAGACGAGAAATTAGGTAATTTGACGAGGGAACACCAAGGACAACTATCCAGCCTAATTTTTGAGTTTGCACATTTGTTCACAGATGTACCTGGTCGTACTGACTTGGTATATCATGATATTGAGGTGGGGGAAGCCACTCCTGTGAAACAACACCCCTATCGGATGAACCCTGTGAAGATGGAGTGTCTTTGGAAGGAGGTTCAGTATATGTTGGAGAAAGACATCATCGAACCTGGCAGCAGTGAATGGAGCTCACCATGTGTGTTGGTTCCAAAACCCGATGGCAGTTTTCGCTGTTGTACGGATTTAAAACGGGTTCATGCAGTGACCAAGACCGACTCATATCCCATCCCGGGGATTGATGACTGTATTGATAGAATAGGCCCAGCTAAATTTGTAACTAAATATGACTTGCTGAAAGGGTATTGGCAGATTCCTCTTACTGATAGAGCCAAGGAAATCTCGGCTTTAGTCACACCAAATGGGTTGTACCAGTACAAGGTTCTTCCCTTTGGATTGAAAAACGGGCCTGCTACATTTCATCGGCTGATTAATAAGTTTATTGCAGACCTTTACGGGGTGGAGGCTTATCTGGATGATGTCATCATCCACACCATGACCATGGAAGATCATATTAAAGAAATTCATGCATTTTTCAAGAAACTGACCGAGGCAGGGTTGACCATCAACTTATCTAAGAGTGAGTTTGTAAAAGCACAGGTGGTGTTCCTCGGCCATGTAGTAGGTCAGGGTCAGGTGCAGCCAGTGACAGCCAAGATAGAAGCCATTGATCGCTTCCAAGTTCCAAAAGGGAAGAAGGAGCTCATGAGATTCTTGGGTATGGCTGGTTGGTACCGGCGTTTCTGCAGGAATTTTTCTGATGTGGTAGCCCCTTTAACGAATTTGCTGAGGAAAGAGACCAAGTTTGTTTGGGATGACAAATGCCAGGCTGCCTTTGCCCACGTCAAAGCGATATTAATGAGCTCTCCTGTCCTAGCAGCCCCGGATTTTCAAGAACTTTTCAAGTTGGCCATTGATGCAAGTGATGTGGGGGCTGGGGCAGTTCTATTACAGGAAGATGATGATGGCGTGGATCACCCGGTGTGCTACTAGTCGAAAAAGTTTAACAAACATCAGGCAAATTATGCCACTGTGGAAAAAGACACCCTTGCTCTCCTGCTAGCACTTCAGCATTATGAGGTGTATCTGGGAACTACTACCTTTCCAATAAAAGTCTTCACTGATCACAACCCCTTAACCTTCATTCAAAAAATGAAAAATAAAAATCAGAGGTTGATGAGATGGAGTTTGTCTTTGCAGGAGTTCAACTTGGAAATTGAGCATGTAAAGGGCAGGGACAATGT
This sequence comes from Myxine glutinosa, assembly GCF_964187855.1. NCBI lineage: Eukaryota > Metazoa > Chordata > Myxini > Myxiniformes > Myxinidae > Myxine > Myxine glutinosa. Next base: position 77,061,011 of record NC_136273.1, read on the forward strand.
CGTTGCCGATGTTTTATCCAGAGTGAACTAACTTTAAAAATTCCTGTAGGTTGTTTGGAAGTTTTGTTGCTTTCTTCTGAGGAATATTAGTTATTGTTGCTCACGTGAGTTGGTCAGCCATATGTTGATTGGTAGTGTTTGGGTGTGAGTTTTACTTTTGTTTATTAAAGCGGGTTTTTGCATGAAAAGAAAGTTTTCACTATGTTCAAACTTTCTTTCTTGAGGGTGGGAGTGTTACGGATTCGTCACTTCCGTCTTTGTGGTTGTCATCCACTTGAAGCATTTTTAGTTTCATGTATTATTATTGTTACAGTTTGAGTGTGAAATGGAGATAACTGTCTTCAAAGGTAAAAATAATGTCTCAGAAGGAAAACGAGATGGGTGAGGGGGAAAACGGAAGAACAAGAAGAGGCAGGCGAGTGGATCGAGTGAGATCGAAAAAGGAAGGCCTATCTGCTTCGAGGTGTCGAGCGGACGCTGGTGAACATTGGTCACGAGCGAATATTGGTTTCCCCGGGAAAGGGATTCCTGTGACAGTGTCATTGTTGCTGTGGCAAATAAACCTGTGTGACAGGTTTTGCTTTTGGTTCCGAAAGTGAATCATCGCTGGAGAGCAAGTACACCTCCATTACCGGCCCGTCCGCCATTTCACCTCGCACCAGCCATTTCGCCTCGCACCGGCCCTTCGCCTGGTTCTCGTGTGTGTCGTGGATTTCGTTTGGGAACTCGCGGTTCTTCGCTTGGGAACCGCTGATCGTTCATGTCAGCGTCATTGTCTGGTGAACCGAAGGTGTGAATTCCCAGTCACCTTTTGGTTGAACTTTTACTGGACCAACATCGGCCCGACACCTCACCAAGCGGCTCTTCTGCAGCGTCGACTGTTAGCCGTTCGGGGTTCAGGTCTCAGTACGACCTTTTCTTGTGATCACGAGAGCCAAGGGGATCGACTTTGGCCTGGTATCGTGATCCCATTGTGGTTTAACCCAGATGGAGTCAGGCCTGGTATCGGGGTGGCGATTTGGGGGGCACTAATAAAATCTTTAGTCCTCCTCTGTGTGAGGACGTACTTTACAGGATGGAAAACGAAGAAACCGCCGACGACGACCATGGTCTTGACCACAGAGGCCGTCGACCTGAACGAGCCCTTCGACGAGGCAGCTGTGACCGGCGCTTTCGAAGACTGTGTTGATTTGTTTGATGATTGTGATGATTTTGTTGTAAACCCCCTGCGGGAACTGGCTAATGCCTCTTATGTATTACAAGCTCACAGCTGCACACCTCCATCCGATCCAACTATGGATCTGATTGCGACGCTGGGTCTGGCAGTCAAGGGACCCGACATGGATATCCTGGATCCACAAGCTGATTGTGCGTCCATGGAAGACTTTGACATAAAGGAAGTCTCTCTCTTCACTTCGAATGTTTCGGATTTTAATGCTCTGTACCCTGACCAGGAACACGTGACACAAGATATTGACAATATTATGTATTCCTCAGAACAGCAGCACGTGTGAGGTCTCATGCGCATGAACGTAGATTAACTTCGAAGATCTGCAAGGACCGCATCTGTGAAAGGTGGGGGGAGCCAGTTCCGCAGGGGAGGTGATGGGCCCTCTGGCAGAGCACATCCTCATCCGGACCAGACGCCTTCGTTGTGGATCCGAAACGTTAATGGCCCTTCATGTTCTGAACCCTCAGGTTCCAAGCACGCACAACACGACACGTCCCTCAAGTGCACGGGCGGGGTGCTATGGGCGCGTGGTATGCCCTTGGGAGACACCCACATTACACATCCTCTTTCAATAAAGCCCGATGAGGCACGTTGTCTCTTGAGATACCTTGTCTCGACCAGACAAGAGGTGGGTTAATGTCGGTCAGTAAGTTTGTTGTTTTACAAACCTCTGTTATAAGCTGAAGTATAAACTTGTTTTTTTGTAGTTATTTGAGAAGTTCGCTTCGCCACTATACTTCAAATGAGAATGCATGCTTCCTTTCCTTGCCAGCAGCAAGTCTGTTAAAACCTCACGGTCGCTTTGAAACATGTTTTACGAGCCGCGGCCAGGAATGCAGGCAAGGTGTGAACTGTAACCTCTATACGTGGGATTCATGAGTTTTGTATACACAGACCTTTCCCTGGTAAGACTATTATAATCATTAATTGTATTTCGTATGGCAGAATGCTTGACGGTGGAAGCAGCATTTACTGCCCTGGATTAAGTCTAAATTGAGAATGCTCGCTGAAAGTGGATCCAAAGGTGAATCTAAAGGCCTGGGACTCCTCATGCACACTTTATGGTCCCTTTGTAAATCGAAATGTAAACTCCCTCGCGTGAATTACAGCTTTTGGTCATCCTGGAGTTTTGAAAGGACATCTGGCCCACGAGATAACAAATTCTTTCATCACTCCCCCGAGGCAACAGGAACGGACGTCGGTGGGGGAAATTAGCTCATTTAGGGATGCCGGTGGGAGGACCATTAGCCCAGTTTCCTTTGTTCGAGCTCAGTTTCAGCGGAGATTTTCTGATTAAGTATTCGTATATAAACCGGACTTGAGTCCGCTTACTCGGTAGGAGGGCTGGCGTGGCACGCCGTCCGTTCGTGCTGTATATTGCCGGCTCTGCTCCACAGCTGTGAACTTGGTGAATTAATAAACGCTTGTCAATCTTTCCTTGTGGTGAATACCTGAATTCCCTGGTGACTACCTGAGCTCCCGACATATATATATATATATATATATATATATATATATATATATATATATATATATATATATATATATATATATATATATATATATATATATATATATATAATATATATTGTTGCGGATCTGGGGGTCGGCGCTCCCCTTACCAAGGGGGGTTTAATCCCCATGTCTTTCAAACTGGCAGATCCCCCAGCCCTGGAAATTATACGCTCCTTTGCGGTCGAGATTTGCCAGGGTGATTGGTCAAGATTGGTTGGTCCCAATTACCTGCGTGCCAATCTCTCCGCAAAGCAGGGAAATAACTCCCGCTCGAACCACGGATATGATGGTAATTGCCGAGCGGTTTAGCAATCCGCAGCCCAAGCCAAGAACAAAAGGACGAAACCCGTTTAGAGCAGTTCCAAATCGTGCCACAGGTACTCAATGGGGAGAGAAGACGAAAGCGATCGAATAGAGGAAACCAAAAGGTAAGGAAGAACAAATATGGTTTATTAATTACACTATTAAAAGAGGAAACGAAAGAAGGGCATGTACAAGAAGAAGAGCAAAAGGACACAAGGCAAGCTTACACAGTCTTAATTAACACGCCCAGGACAATACAAACGGACTTACACGAAAGGGGAATGGCAGGAAGGAAGGTCCAAGCAGATGGGTCAGTGTTGGCTCTGGCCCCGGTTCACGCTCCACTCCGGTCCACACTCCACTCCGGTCCACGCTCTGGTTCCGCAGCGAAACCCGGCAGGCAGCGCGGTTGGTATTGTCGCGGTATTGTCGGCGCGAGCGAACCGACTCTCACACAACGTTCCTTCTCCCACTCAACTTCTTGTCTGCAGACCGGCTCTGTCACTCTCTCTTCCCTTGGCTCTCTCTCTCCTTGGCTCTCTCTCTCTCTCTGTCTCTCTGGCTCATCTCTCACTCTCTCTTTTTCGTAAGTAGTCCCACGCGAGCGCTTATATCACGCGTTCGCGTGCTTTTAGGACACACCCACCGATGAGCTCGCCTTGGCCCTGGTTTGTCACGAGGGCTCACCTACTCTGCCCTTAACAGGGCTACGCCTCGCTCTGATAACACCTCCCCCTTCTTCTCCAGCTTGACCGTGTGGTTAATGGCGTTTGGAGCGAGCGCTGCGGCTGGCAGAGACACGCAATACCATTTGGAGGGAGGCTAGCCGCAAAATGAACGGGGTTTGAAAAGGGGCCTAGGTTATTTGGGCAATCATTGAAGGGCGATAATTAAATTGCCGATTACAACTCTTGTTGTTGCCCACCCCTTCTCTTTCCAGCGTGGTGACTAAACATGGGGAATCGATAGGTTGTGAGCAAAGATCATTAAGGGACAGAGGTAGCACTATCATGTGTATTCCTGTGGTGCCTGCTTGGGGGAAATGCATGCATGACCAGCAGTGGGTCCTATTCTGAATTGTCGCCACCTCTCTTGCTACCTTCCAATATGTGTTTTCACCCTTCTCTGGGGCCTTGTCCTGGGGGTGCGGCGTGAGTATGTATTCAATGCATGGTGTGTATTTAGTTTCGCCACCAGCCACGCCAGGGGTCCAGACGCTGCACCGGACCTGCATAGTCATGCCTTTCTCTAGGCGTGTGCTTGTTTGTAGCTTAAAATCAGGGGTCCCCCATTTGTATCCTGGTCGGGCCAAGGTCTTGACGTTAGCTTGCCCGTCCTCCCGGAACTCTCGTTGTTTTCGTAGTACAACGCCAACACGTCCAGGCCCTGCCGACAGTGCTAGCCATCTTACGCTTACCCAATCTGTGTCTAGGGCTTTCTGCTCGAAACATGGTAATGATACTCTTTGTCCCCATGTTATGGTGAGGTGTCATGTTTTGTTTTCGCATCTATTGTAATCAGAGCTCCCTCTAGCTGCTGTCGCTATCAATAGCATCATACTTATGATTAGGCCCATCGTTGCTGTGGTTGCTGTGGTGTCGTGTCTGGTGCTTGTACAGCCAACTTACAGTGCGTGGCGTGGATCCAGGAGGTCTTGCCCTCGCAACTGCGGTTGGTGTGCTCCACAAACACCTGGTTTTTTTCTGGTGGAACACCTGGTCCACGAACGCCCTGGGAACACCTGGAACACCTGGTCACCAATTTCCTAATCCACATCTTTCAAGTGGATCCAATTTTATCCAATATCCGATTTTAAATTCGATCCAATTTTCTCTAATTCCTCCCCTAGCATCCCATTCACCTGTTTCCTACACCTGTTTCCGTCTCTAGCCCAATTGTTGCCCCATATCCCAATATCCCAATATCTATATTTAAATTATTTCAGCTAGAGTTTCAACTCGAGTTACCACCAACAAACCACCATTAACCTCCCCCTGTTATTTATTTATTTTCGCAAATAAACAAATAATAAAAATAACCTGGTCTATTTATTGAAAATAAAATAGTTCTCATATGTCTTACTGTCTGGTTAATTTTCCTCACCCACTGTGATTCACTCAAAATAGATTCTCACTGTTGTTATGTCTGAAGTTCGTCTCATGAAAACCCATCCAAGAGTCCAGTGTAACAGACAGACAAACACATAGACACACAGAAGACCCCAGGGTCCCATCAAACTAACTTGTCCCCAGATCCACAAAACAAAACATGTAACTTACTCAATGAATACAATTTGTCATCCCAATTGTCATTCCCTGTGCAGATTAAAGCACTCCGGACAATGTGCAGCCAATGTCAACAACTGAACTCCCAAGACAACAACGATAAAACATCCAATCCACCTCAATGGCTCGCCAAGCAGCTCATTGTGTCCCTGTCTATCCCTTCTTGCATTTACACTGTTCACAATCACAATTACTCACTCATACACTGCTCCATCACCTCCTTCCCACACGCTGCATCATCGAAGCTGACTACTCCCTTCTGAGACTTGCGCTTCCCAGTCACCCCTTATACTATTGCGCTCCCCCGTCATTATAATCCACTAATCTGCTACGTCCCCTACTACAGGTAACTCTCCCTCAGCGAGCTTACACTGCCATATTTCCATGACCTATAGCGTATGCTATATTTCACACCTTACCTCCATGGAACAGCTGGTGGTCCTCCGAAAGGTGCATTCCGATGTTTAATACAATGACACCTGAGCACTCAATTAGCCCTCCATCGTACCACAGACTTACAATCAGACAGACAGACAGACAAATAACAGAGGCGTATCACAAGCCCCAAAAAGGACATCACCTCTCCAGACAGGCACAGTCTAATCCACAGTATCTATATGCCAACTTCTATCTGGAGCCTCACAAAGCCAAAAGTTGGGCATGTTCACTGCATTCCACGCAATGCAACCTCCAACCACACGAGGTGCCAGCCACACCTCAATCATGCCCTCATTGCAGCCACCCGATCCCTAGCAACACGTCCCTACTTTAACACAAGGCCTCCACTACGGACAACACCGTCAAGGCCCTTCTCGAGGGGGAGGGCGGGGGGGGGGCATGCTCCACCATGCAGCCCGATCTCTGCTTGGTGCGCGCCCCCATAATCGGCAAGTTATGATAACCCACAATACACCTGGGCACACACCCTCTTGACACCATGACTTGAACCATGCTACTTGCATCTCCTTGCACCCTCTCAAATGTCCTCCATTTAACATGACTAACCCCAGAGCTCGATCATACACATATTTCCTGAGTCCCCTGAAACACCCAATAAGACGTCAACCACAACGACAACAACAAATTCCAGAAATCGATATTCTTCTGTTCACTAATTACGTACACAATTTTCAGTTTTAACCAACAATATATTTCCCTTTTCCCGATTTAAGTCCCTGTCATGTCGTTAAATTAACACCCAGTGGATTGACTCAGCCTGTCGTCCTTCCAAGGTTAGCGAATTAACTCGGACCTCATTCCCATCCCAAATCATTCCCATGCGTATCTAAAACAAAGGTCAAACAAAGGTCAAACTTCAAACGAAGAAAGGTGTGGTAACAAACGTCACAAGAACTCCACATCCGGACAGATGAACGACCATCATTTAGGCTCCATATTGCAAAATGCTAACGCCCTATGAATCAAATAACCGCCAACAATCCACCAAGGAACTCCGCCAAAATCCCACAGCCTTTCTTGGGAGGCGTACTCTACCATGCAGCACCCTCTCTACCTGTTGCACACCTTTCGCACATCCCTCCCTGGATAACAGACGCATTTGGTGGGGATTAGTCCCGCAAACTCCCGCCAACCCGAGCCATCTCCGACGATCTTCAATTGAAATGCGGAGCACTTGCTCTCACCTCTAACCCGAAATGCAATCAATGACATCCCACGTGACATAACATCCTCCTAGAGGTGAGCTGCCTCGGGGATATACTCATACAATCAACACATACAATACACAAGTCGCCAATACACAATATAATCGTTAATTGCCTAATTCCTGCAGGCAATTCAAGGAACCCTTTGTCAACCATTCACGGTCCTCCCACCATGCGGGGCACATCCTTTGAGAGTAGGCAGGTTATCACCGGCATTCTGAGCAAATTCCGTATTCTGAATTTAATTCAACAAATTCCAAACTCCATGAAGGTGGAACACAAAGAGTCCACGACTCCAAGACAGCAGCCAATTAGCGGCGGCACCCAACCAATCCACCCAACAGCAACCACAACAACAACCGCCCCGAACCGAGGGCCCCCATACAGCGCATACGTGACTCGCGGCTCGGTCGGCTCCAGCCCGAATGCACCTTCCACGGAGCCGCACGGCAGAACCCACAGGCTCGCACCACACCAACAATAAAACCGCCAAACCATTCATTACCCTATTGTCCCAAACAAATGAAAATCCAGACTCAAACGAACATCACCAGGACCCTCGGATAGACGCTAAAATCGACATTCCCGGCCTGGATTCCCGCACGTCGAGCAGACAATTTACAAAACTTCACACCGAAACCCATCTACTTTGCATATGTCATACAGACAAATACATCGGCCAGATACACACGTTAAGGACACACATCCGCATTCAATAACACACACACAATGACAATGAACACAAATACACACGTTAATGACAAAAATTCGATTTAAAGTCAAATATGAGATACAAGTATTAATATCCCTATATACATTCATTCGTATACCAGTGAGTCTCTCAGGCGTCGTGCGAACATCAGATCGACTCCAACCATGCACCTCCAACTGAAACTCCCATGTCTCCCTATGCAACGTATTTCGAATCATGCGTTTCCTCATGCATTCCTCCATACCACGTGACTGACAAACCGGCTCGCATTTCATGTGTTTCCTTATATCCGACCAACTTGTCACTAACCACGTACAGTACAGCGTAGATTCATGCACACGCGTCCCCTTGTACGATCTTGTTCATCATCTTGTGCAACAATCCCCATTCATTCATATTACGTCGCACTCCATTCAAGGAAAAAGGGATTTTGGGATGGGTGGACAGGGTGGGTTGGGGTGGAAAGGGTTGGGCAGGGGGGGGGCGGTGTTGCCTGGAGCCCGGGGACAGAGCCCAGGTCTTGGGGGGGGGGGAGGGGGTAGAGGCCTGGTAACTACCTCCCCTACCGCGGGGTCTTGGTCCGGATCCTGTACCAGCGACATCAACCACTGATTTACTTGCTTAACTGTTTACTTAATTGTCCTCTGTCCTTGGAGCTTCAATTTTCAATATTTCAAAAACCACTTTCACTCCTCCCTACCTGTGCTTACCTGGCCCCTTGCTGTGAGCCTATTTATTTTCTCTTGTTCACCTGGTCCTGGTTTGTTTCTACCTGGATTTCTGCTACTTGCTTCCTCTGCCCCTAAAGTTTCAGCACCTTTCCTGCCCTCTTGTTTCGAGCTTTGTCTCGAGCTTCCTGGCTCGACATCATAGTTGCCACTACCCTCTTGTCAAGTCCACCTGGTACCTGCGCATTTCCTTTTTCCTGGCCATGTTCCTTGGGTCTTCTATGTTAGCGCAGCCCATTCTTTCCCTGGCATGCAATGGCATACCCCATCTTGTCTCTGGGCTGGTCCTTCCTGGAAAGTTCTCGGTCAACGGTGCAGCCTATGGCTGTCCGACCTCACTTTTCCCCCTCTCCTTGCTAACTGTAACGTTACCCTTAGCGTTACCCTTTGATAGATCTATTCTTAACTTTATCCTGGTGGATTAACAATCACTTGTCATTCTGAAGCAAAAACAGCTTTTACTTACAATTTCGTTCGAAGTGCAGGCAGGACAGACGACGAGGGAGCGGACAGACCCCGCCCGAGAGAGGGAGGTTCGAATTTGGAGATTAACCCTTTGATAAAAAATGCTCACCTGAAAACAAATCAGAGTGCCGGCCGGCCCACATTTGTCATCTGTCACTCTGATGAGGTGGGCATCATACATGAGACCAAAAATAAAACTTTTTCCTCCATTAATTTCACCATTGAAGAGGAGAAAAATGGAGCCCTTCCCTTCCTGGATACACTCGTAGCAAGGGATCCCAAAGGAGCTTTAAAGCTAACGGTGTACAGAAAACCAACACACACTGATCGCTACCTTGATTTCAATTCTTGCCATCCAATGGAACACAAAAGATTGGTGATGCACACCCTCTCAAAAAGAGCACGTGATTTACCATCCACCTTTTAAGACAAGATGAGTGAGGTGGACCATCTTCAAAATGTGTTAAGGGCAAATGGTTATCCTGACAGCTTGCTACCCAACAGGAAAACGATAAGGGCTTCCCCACACAACAGGCTGAGACCGAGAGAACAACCAAAGGGTTTGTGTGTTCTCCCTTTTGTACCTGGGGTTTCACAGAGGGTCGGCAGAATTTTGAAATCGGCAGGAGTGAGGGTGAGTTTCACACCGGTTTTCACCCTTTGCCAAGCCCTTATTAGGGTCAAGGACAAGCTTCCAAGGAAGGATAGGTCAAGGGTGGTATATGTAGTGCCCTGTGGTTGTGGAGCTGAGTATGTGGGTGAAACCGGGAGGACCTTAGGTCAACGTATTGCTGAACACCAAAAAGCATTTGAATGTAATTTTCCCAGCAGATCTGCTATGGCCAAACACGGCCTTAAGAAAGGCCACACACCTTTATGGGATAGGGTTAATATTTTGGGTTCCACACCCAACAGAAACAGAAGACGTGTTTTGGAGGCTTGGCACACAGAAGAAACTGTTACCTCGATCACACAAGAGGTAGTTGACTTACCAGTAGCGTTTCACCCACTCTTGTGTAAACGAAGAAGGCATTCCGTACTTTGAACAATGAGTCCACATAATATGTCACACAAGGTTTTTATTCGGACAATTTGCCCCCTCCCCCTCCCCCCCTCCCCCTCCCCCCTCCCCCCTCCCTCCAAACCACCCCTCTACCAAACCCCCCCCTCCGCTTCCACCCCCCTCTGGTTCCCCCCCCATTCTATCCCACCCTATAACCCCACTCCATCCCGCATTTCCCTTTACCGCATCGGGCCACATGTGATGATCTTCATATTATGGCAATTTTATTTTATCTTTAAAAAAAAATTTTTTGCTTTAATATATTTACAGTTTTAATTTAATTTACAATTTAATTGTTCACAAGTTTAACTTTTAATTAAATGTAATTATTGTTCCTGATTTTCTAAACACTTGAGTTATAATACAGCATTGCTTACAGGATTATTTTAAGCCGTTAATATGCGGTTGATTTTTGAATTTGGTCAATAACGTCTCCGTTCACGAGAGCGGTGTGATACGGGTTCATTGGCTGTCCAGCTTTGCCCTCCCCACTATGCATATACCCCGCCCACTTTGCATGTAAGGGGATGTTGAGATGATTTTATCACTCTTGAGGAAGATTAACGGAGGCGTGTGGCTTCACATGTTGTTAATCGAAACGTTGTCATTGTTTGTTCAATTAAAGGTTGGAGTTCTTACCATGGAGTCATTTGGATTTACTCCCAACCGCAAATCTTTGCATATATATATATATAGGAAGTGTAAAGAATGTGAGAATTATGGTTTTGTTGTGTGTAAATGGCACCCTCCATAATGTAAAGAAAGGTCGAAGCTCGTCCTCTTAGTTAATTCCATAAACCGTCACACAGGGCACCATATATCGTTTTAAATAGTTAGTCCCTTATTCTATGTAGGTTAAGGATGTGTTTCCCAATAGTTTGACTCTTCATTGCACCGAATTAAATAAGAGTAGGTCCCTCCGACGCCCCATGGCATCTTCCAAGTGCCAGGTTTGCCAGGTTTGCCAGGTTTGCTGCAATTGACTTCTTTAGCCACTTTGCTGCATTTTCAACTCCCGTCCACTTTGCTGCATTTGACTCCATTTGACGAGGTAACCACGAAGAAGAAAGGCGGGTCTCCACCTCGTCATAGAGGGGAGGAATGAGTCGGCCCCGCTCATCCAACCCAGAACGAGGGGTTTGGCTTGAGAGGGCGGAGAGAGAACGATCGGGGAGGTTCGCAAAGGTTGAAGGGCGGAGCCTATATAATCCGCAGCGGGACGCTCCCCACAGTGAGATGAGTTCTGAGTCCAAGAGATGCGCTGGAGATGAGCAGGTGTGACCAAGCCGCCGTGATAGTGCCGCGCTGCAGGAGAAACGGACCGAGGCAACGCAAGGAGCGCGCGAGGCAGCAGTACGGAGAAAGGAACTTCGCCCGCGCAGTTTTGGACCGTGGGAGTTCGTGCGACCATGGCTCGGCTTTTTGACGGCGGTGCCTTCTGGCCCGATCGTGCCCAGGCCCCGCTGAACCTTCCTTGCCTCTCAAAGCCATCCATCTCCAAGCCATTCGTTCCTGCCGTCATTTCCCTGTGTAAGTGTGAATGTTTGTCCGTCTTCCACGTTGTCCTGGGGTTTATTAATTAAGCTTGTATAGGTAAGCTAATGATTTCACTGTGTCTCCTGCTCCTTTCCATTTCCATGTATATAACCTTGACTGCTCTCTTTGCTTTGGCTTGTGTAAATAATTAATAAATCCTGTTATTCCTCCGTACTTCTTCTTCTTCTTCATTCTCGTTCGGTCGCTTTAGTGGTTTCAATATTGAGTGTACGTGGCGCGATTCGGCCAACGTTCAGGATCGGGTTTAGTGAAGGCTAATGACTCGAACTTCGGGTTGCTAAATACCGCTCGGCAACTAACTAGACCATCCAAACCGGAGTTCGAGCGGTACTTGTCTCCCTAGTCTGCGGAGGGACGGATAAAGGTATTCGGGATAAACCCTGGGCCCATAACCCTGATCCGTTCCATCCCGCGGGATAGCGTTACAAGTGCTAGGAGCAGAGACGGTCAGCTTAACAAGACAAGGGACTAACCACCCCTTGCTAAGAGGGAAGAGCCGTACTCCGTATCCGTAACAATATATATATATATATATATATATATATATATATATATATATATATATATATATATATATATATATATATAGATATATATATATATATATATACAGTGGAACCTTGACTTACGAGTGCCCCAACTTACGAGTTTTTCGAGATACGAGCCGTCGCTCCGGCAGTTTATTGCTTTGAGATGCGAGGCGAGATCCGAGTTACGAGCTTTCGCCACCCGGTCACGTGGTTATCTTGCCGTTCAAGTACAGTATCTCTGTCGTATAGCGCTGCGTTTTTGTTTTCGCATTTTGGTTATTTCGAGTTTACGCCGCCAGGTAGGTTCTGGTCACGTGGTTATCTTGCCGTTCAAGTACAGTACATATCTCTGTCGTATAGCGCTGCGTTTTTGTTTTCGCATTTTGGTTATTTCGGAAAATTTCATGTTCATGTCGAACATTTCATGTTCATGTTCATGTTTTCATGTTCATGCCATGCCAGGCCACAACTTGTTCAGAGTGCCGGCGATAGCTCGCCTTCTCTTTGTGGAAAACACGGTGAGATCCTTAACATCCAACAACTAATGGGACGCAAACGGGGCGCCCAGTTTAGCGGTACACACATTGATGAATCACCCTGCCTGTGATTCACCCATGACAGGTTATAGCTGGGTCGGGATTCAAACCCAGGCTGGACAGTTTAGACTTTAGAGTCAAGTGTGCGTACCTCCAGTCCAGGCCATCCTGCCAACTTGTATGCTGCATACAGGTGAAATATAAAGCGCGAGATATTTTTATATATACTGTATATTTTTTTAAAAATTGGTGTGGTTTTTGGCGGGCTGGAACGGATTAATAGCATTTCAATGCATTTCAATGGGGAAATTTGATTTGAGATACGAGCAATTTGAGTTACGAGCTCGGTCACGGCACAAATTAAACTCGTAAGTCAAGGTTCCACTGTATATATATATATATATATATATATATATATATATATATATATATATATATATATATATATATATATATATACATATATATATATATATATATATATATATATACATACATACATATATATATATACAGTCACGTGAAAAAGTAAGTACACCCCATGTTAAATTCTGACTTTTTAAACATATTTCAACATACAGCTATTTGATCTTCATTTCAACAATATTGATAGATAAAGGTGATATAATATAACAAATATCATAATATCATGAAACATTTACATTTTGTAGTCCATTGTATAATTTAAATAAACATAAATGCAAATTTCGCATTTGGAAAAAGTAAGTACACCCCTACATTTATCACTCCTTCAAATACCGAAAATTAGAATCAGGTGCACCAGCTCAGGTGCAAATGATTAGAACATCGTTAGAGAGGATCTTGGAGGAACCTGTCTTATTTAAACCTCAGACATTTAGTTTGGTTTGCTCTTTGTTGTTGAAGTGTGCTGCGTCACCATGCCTAGATCAAAACAGCTCTCTGATGTCTTCAGAAAGAAGGTTATAGATGCCTACGAGTCTAGGAAGGGATTTAAAAAGATCTCCAAACAATTTGTAATCAATCATTCGACTGTCCGGAAGATCATCTACAAGTGGAGAAGATTCCAAACAACCAACTTGTTCAGGCCAGGCCGCCCCAGCAAGTTCAGCCCGAGAGCAGACCGCAAAATGGTGAAAGAAGTCTTTAAGAACCCCAGAGTGTCATCACGGGACCTACAGGTAGCCCTTGCCACTGTTGATGTCAAAGTGCACGAGTCTACCATTAGAAAGAGGCTGCACAAATTTGATCTACATGGGAGGTGTGCCAGGAGGAAACCTTTGCTGTCCAGAAAGAACATCAGGGCAAGATTAAAGTTTGCCATTGAACACCTAGGAAAAGACCAGCACTTCTGGAACAATGTGCTCTGGACAGATGAGTCAAAGGTAGAGCTATTTGGCCACAGTACCAGAAGACATGTTTGGCGAAAACCAAAGACAGCATTTGACCACAAGAACCTGATACCAACTGTAAAGCATGGTGGTGGAAATATTATGGTTTGGGGCAGCTTTGCTGCATCAGGGCCTGGGCAGCTCACCATCATAGAATCCACTATGAATTCTTCATTGTACCAGAGGGTGCTTGAGGATAATGTGAGGCCATCTGTTGGAAAGTTGAAGCTCAACCGAAGGTGGACCTTGCAACATGACAATGACCCTAAACATACCAGTAAATCCACCAAGGAATGGCTGAAAAAAAAGAAATGGAGGGTTCTGGAATGGCCAAGTCAAAGCCCTGATCTAAATCCCATCGAGATGTTGTGGGGGGATTTGAAACGAGCTGTGCATTCAAGAAACCCCTCAAACATCGCACAGCTGAAAGAATTCTGCATGGAGGAGTGGGCAAAAATTTCTCCCAGTCGATGTCAGAGACTGGTAGACAGTTATAAGAAACGCCTACTTGAGGTTGTTTCTGCCAAAGGGGGAAATACCACCTATTAGAGCCAAGGGTGTACTTACTTTTTCCACATGCGAAATTTGCATTTATGTTTATTTAAATTATACAATGGACTACAATATGTAAATGTTTCATGATATTTGTTATATTATATCACCTTTATCTATCAATATTGTTGAAATGAAGATCAAATAGCTGTATGTTGAAATATGTTGAAAAAGTCAAAGCTTTAAATGGGGTGTACTTACTTTTTCACGTGACTGTATATATATATATATGTGTATATATATATATATATATATATATATATATATATATATATATATATATATAATTGTATATATATTGTCGGGGGTTCAGGTATACTACGAGGGGGTTAGCCTCCGTTCCCCCCCGAACGTACCAGACCTGCGCCTGCCACGCACGAATAACTTCGTACTTCGGCAGGTTGCGAACCAGCAACTACGAACACCAATTGGTCCATTACATGATAGCAGGGTACATCGTCTAACTCCGTTACCTGTACCAAATACCGGTTTCAATCGGGGAACGTATCGTACCCTCCGACAGTGTACCATAAACACAAAGTGCGCAGCACACATTGGCGGTGAAGAGGAGGGGGAATGAACGTTGGGAACCTGTTAGCAAAATGCCCACGATGTCACCAGATGCTTCTCCTCGCGACGCCTTTTGTCTCAACCTCACCAATGAGCACCTGGCCGGCAAATGGCAGTCCTGAAAACGAGCAGGTTAAGGCAATTCCCAACATGAACGCGAGCAAGTAGAGTCGATCCCTAGCACGAACAAGGGCAGGCAAGCAGGCACGTGCCGAAAGAGCCCGAGTCATGCACACAGAGAATAGGGAGAGACCGGCTAAGACAGTGAATCACATACAGAGGCCTGTGAGAGAGTCCGTTCAAGAGCCCATGTTCCCAGCCAACAAAGTCCAAGGCCAAATGGGGTGAATCACATGCAGAGGCAAGGTGAACAATGTCCCGGCCGAAGAGAGAGTCCAAAAACACGTGTACAGCCAATGGAATCCAAGGCGAAGAATAATACAGGCAAGTACTGAAGGCCTATGAGAGGGTCCGGCCAAGAAAGGAGCACACGAGTACTGCCAAAAAAGTCCAAAAGCCAAGAGAGTAAATCACGTGCAAAGGCCTGTGAAAGGATCTGGCCTGGAGATTGCTGAGTGAAACCGACCAAGAGAGAGAGAAAACATGTGTGCAAGGCCTTTTTTGTCCAGCCTTCGCCGAGGGTGGTGTGGGGGGGGGGGGGGTGTTTCCGGGCTCCCGATTGGTCGAGTTTGTCACTCCGCCCCTCACAAGCTCCCCCGAAGTTCCTCACGCCCTGATTGGTGGAGTGTCGCTTCCCCTTCACAAGCCCTCTCGCATGGACTTTAACCTGGTGTATATCTCAATGGTCTTTGGTCTGTCTTCTGTCCTACAAGACTTTGAATCAATAACTGTGGATGCAATCTTGGTGCATCTGCCTGGCTAATTATCCCTTATGAGTGGAGGGCCTGTCTTTCCCTCCCCAATGCATAAAGACATCCTAACCCGAAATAAGGGGAAGGGGCTAAGAAAATGATCTGCAATGAAATAACGATTCTAAGGGACCTGAATGGTGGTTGCGATTATTTCTCAGCGGTTTCCCAAAACTGCAACAATATATATGAATTGGTGTGAGATTTAAACTTTGGAAACATAGCCAATCAACGAGGCTGGTTCATGGTACTCAAGCAAAAATGAACTTTTATTTTCACTCTAAAATAAAATGAAATTCGAACACAAGGACTGTGATGCCAGGATGTTTAAAATTATTGAATTTAAACTGAACGTCTATCTTCGTAAGATAATGCAGAGTGTCATGTCTTCCTATAGGCTAGGACTCCGAGTGGTTGAAACGGTGACTATTTCCGGGATCGAGACGCACTTTGAAGACCATGCAAGGTCGAAGCAAAACAAATGGTTTGTTTTCAATCAAGGGACCTGACACTCATGGCAAAAGAGGGAGCTCACCTTTTGGAATGGTTTACCATATTCTTTTTTGTAAGCATTTATAAATGAACTGTAATTATGTGCATTCATATTCATCAACTTTTAAAAAATCCCTTATGCCCCCTGATCCCCTGGGTGGCCCCCTGTTATGAAATTTTTAAAATGTAAAACAGGGTGATTATGTGGACCATCGAGTAGATCTGTATCGGGTTTCAGAGGAATCGGCTGGTAAATAAGGGACAAGTAGGGATCTGAAGTTTGGGGGTTAACACCACTTCACTCCCCTTCCCCTCTTCGCCCCCAAACCCTGGGAGATCCAATGATCCAAAATCGAAAAACCTGAGCACGAGCGAATGTGCAGGCTACTGTCTTGTATCATGACTCAAGTTTCAGAACAATCATCCGGGTGATAACGGAGGAGTAGCAAAAATAGCAAAAGGTTAACGGACGGACGGTTGGACGGACGCACGACCAGACGGACAGACATCCGGACATCACGACACATTTTAAAAGTACATTTTTTTCGAGCATCGAGATGTGTTGACCTAATAACTGGTGGTGATATTCAAAAGTGTTTGTCAGGAACTAAATTTGCAACAAGTGGGTTACCGGGGGAAGTTCACCTACCGAGGACCCCAAACAAACCTGGATAAAATATGATATAAATATGGAAATCCTAAACCTTGGAGCAAACCTAAACACAGGGTTGATGAAGTTTGCATTAAACACGATATTGATTTTGATAAATATAATAGGATGATGTTGGATGCAAAACACGAAGCGGCTCGAGAAATGTTGTTTAATTTGTCTTTGATATGAAATCCAATGTCGAGAAAACAAATTGATAGGTTTATTGTGAAAAAGATGAAAAGTGCTAAATTTAAATTTGGGGCGGGGTAATGAAAAATACGATTAAGCTCTGATGATGTCATCAAAACTGAAGAGCAAACAGAAAAGCGATTAGCTGATTAATTACATAAACCAATAATCAAAAAGTTAAAAATAAGGAAGGCCGACGATGGTTGGAATAATTAGGTCAAACAATGTCCTCTCACCTTCTATGTCGTGTTACCTGTTGGTGACCTAAAGACCTCAACAAAGGCCCAGCCCTCAGCATTCTCCCATCTTCTGAATACAACTACGGCCGAGTGAACCGTGAATGAATGCTGGCTAACCACGACCGAAGCAAAACAGTGGGGCAAAGCTCCCGTCTATCTATTACGTACACACTATGTCGGATCATTGAATGAAAACACAAGAATGAGGCAGATTGGGAAATGTAACGATTATTTATTTACACACACACAAGCAGGCAATTATCAAGCCTTTATTCACAAAGCAAAATCAAAGGGCAAAGGGGATGTATTTGCAGCAAAATCAAGCAAAGTCAACAGGCACAAATGATCAGGCTTATCAGGAGCACGTATTCTTAGGCAGTCTGATCGACACACACAGGACATGGCACCAACATTCATTACGCGAAGAAGAAGTGTGAGCAGAATGAAAGAGGCAGTTTGGAATGTGGGGACGACTCCTCGCTTACCTCACACAACCAGGTGGGGTTGTTTCAGGCCAGAGAATGAGAATGTAAGTGGTGGGGGGAGGGGAAGTATAAGGTTAAGGATGGGGAGGAAGGGCGGTGGAGTGTCGATGCAGTGTCGGATGCGTGTGGTGTAAGTGTGGTGGAGCTGTGAGGTGCACCAGGGGACTCTGTGACGTCACTGTACTTTACACATTCGAGAAGCGTTGTCCGTGTGGTGAATGTTGAGGTGCAGGGAAGGAAGAATGTGGGACGGCAGTTTGAACGGCCCAGAGGATTAATTGGTTATAACATGGGACTCGTTCACCCGTACAGGTTTTTATGGGGGTTGGGGGTGATGTGAAATCTGAATAAGTACGGGATGGACAGACGAACAGATTGATAATTGGGAATAATAAAATAATGAGGGGTCCAAATGGTGAGAACCAGACAAACAGATGGATTGAATGTGTGGAAATAAAATAACTTGTGGATTGAATGTAGAGTTGGATGAAAGGATGAGAAAAAAATCCAATCGCTTCCAGCAATCGGGTTGAAGGAAAGACCAATGCAATGGGGTGAAGAAGGAGTTGACGAATTGAGGTCTCGTGAATTGAGGTTTGGTCAAGCAGACCGATGGGGGATTGAGAGAAAGAGACACGAGAATACATAGATCATTCTAACAACACATTTCCCCGGACCCGTAGCCCGAGATGATGGGAAAAGGTCTATCTTCACACAAACTATTGAAATAACTGTCTGGGTTTCCCTAAGTGTGCATGATTGTGCTGCCCCAAGCTGCACTGCATTCCTCAACAAAATCAAAACCATCAGAAACATTTACACAATTAGAATATGAAAAAGAGAATAACTCGAGAAAACCTCAATAAAATTTGTTTCTATTGTGAGAACGCACAAGTGGAAATCACATTTTGAGAAAGGTTATCCCACACGATGGACTAATGAGCTTTTTAAAATGGTTAATATTTCAAACACAGTTCCTTGGACTTCTAAACTATAGGATTTGAAAGGGGAAGAGATTTTAGGTTCATTTTATTCGCAGGAACATCAAAAAAAAATCCATTTGGGTTAGTGAGTGTCAGGGCTGGGGCCCAAGGCAAGGGCCATGGAGACAAACCCCAATCGGAGGATGAGGGCCATTATGAACCCGAATGTGAGGGTGAGGGCCATTATGAACCCGAATGTGAGGGTGAGGGCCATTATGAACCCGAATGTGAGGGTGAGGGCCATTATGAACCCGAATGTGAGGGTTAGGGCCCCCAATGTGAGGATAAGCGGTCCCAATGTGAGCACCAGAGCTGGGTCCGAAAGCGAGGGCCAAGGCTTTTGATGGGTGGGTCTGGGGCCCCGATGTGAGGATCAGGGACATAAGTTCCATTGTGCGGGCCAGGGATGGAGCCATGACAACCAAGACCTCAACAGATGTATCCTTGAAAGGCAATAGATTGGCGCTTCACACTTCTCTGTTGTATAATTGCTGTGAGCACTCGAGGGCCAAGCTCGGAATTATATAACAGGAGGAATCTATTAAGGTATTGACCATCATAACTCCATCCCCAACCCATACATCAAAACCAACACCCCAAACCCGACATCAAAACCATAAACTCTCACACTAAAATCCCCAATCGCCACACACAAACCCAACTTCAACACTCACATCAAAACCCTCAACCCCCACATCAAAAACTCTAACACCGAGAACAAATCCCACATCCCAACCCCCACATGAAAAACTCCAACAATAAGCCCACCCACTCCCAATCCGAACCCGAATCCCAACATCCAAGCCCACATAAATACCCTTCCATCAATTTTATCATTTTTTTCTCTTTTTAAAATTTCAATATTTTTTTCTTTTCTTCCAGTTCTGTGTTGAAAAAGAAGTTTCAGTTCTTTTAAGTTTGAAGAAGAAGTAGAAAGGGAGAGGGTAAGAATTCCCATTTCTTCCTATCACTTTCTTGATATTGCTGAAAAACAAAAAGTACACATATTACTTATTTAATATCAAAATAAAATAACATTTTATTGTACACCGCTCCTTTCTTATTCCATCTCCAAGCACTGCATGACGTCATTACCATGCACTGAAGGGTCAAGGGGCCCAACGATGACATGCGCTGAAAGGGAGTCCTCAATTTTCACTCCGTTTGTTACTTGCCGGAAAAGATTGTGGCAAGTACGTTGATCGGTTGGTTTCTCTGTCTGTTTGTCTGCCTGTGCGCAGCACCACAGCTACACCGTTGCACGTAGAATCACCAAACTTTACATACATATTTGTCTTGCCCTGGAATAGACTGTGCCCAATTGATGACGTCATCGGTCACGTGGTTTGGCCGCCCTCTTGGAAAAACCGAAAAAATTTGCACCTCTATATCTCCGAAAGTGCTGAATAGAAAAAATTGAGACATTGCTCATTGTAAAGAACTCTCCATGGGGAATAAAATATCTATCTATAATTCCAGTAATCTCTGTGTGTGTGTGTGTCTGTGTGTATGCGACCGCTGTTTCTCGACAACTACCGGTCCGATATACTTGAAACTTGCCAGGTATATTGCTGGGGACCCGAGGATGTGCCTTTTCAAGGTTTCATATTAATCAGAGAAGTAGTTACCGAGCTATGTCCAAAAAACGATTCAACCAATCAGAGAGCAGCGAGCTATCACGTGTGCCGAACGTGGCGAACAGACTCTGCCTCGGACGGCACATTTGAGAGCGTATTCATTTATTTCACGTTGGCAAACTATGTTGCCGCTATGTTGGCGTTAAACTATGTTTTAAAACTAATTAAAACTAATTTGCGATTCTTTCGCTTTCCTGCGCGTTTGTGCACGCTATGGCGATTTCTTTACCAAACTCCGCAAGCCGTTCGCTTTGGACCAAACCATTTCATGTAAATAGAGGGGGGGGATTGTCACCGTACTCGCAAGCCGTTCGCTTTGGACCAAACCATTTCATGTAAATAGAGGGGGGGGGATATAATTTTAGATATATATATAGTACGGGCATGCCCTAGTGTTAATAATGATGTCATAGGTGCGTCCATTATGCCGTCATAATTCGACAAGTACAAAACTTCATCCGATCAAGATGAAATTTCTTGAGCATAATCTTGGAATAAATTAGTTTAGATAATGATGACAAAATAGATGATAGTAAACAAGTAATGATGACGTCATCGGTCACGTGGTTCGGCCACTATATTTGTCCAAAATGGCCGATAAAAAAGTACATTCCGGCAAGTCCTCAGTCTCTGACCGATTTTTCATTTGTTTGTTTGTTTGTTTGTCCGGTTTTTGTTTGTTTGTTTGTCCGGGTGATATCTCAGGCACTCCATGAGCTGGTAAGCTGACATTTGGGCACAATAGTGAGCCCATGCTTTCGCAAAAAATGTATTTTTCGATTAATCAATTAATGTATTAAGTACTTGACTGTTATCAATTTATTAAGTACCTATTTATTTTCTTTATCATCTGGGCGATATCTCAGGCACCTTTTGAACTAAGAACCTGATATTTGGACACGACAGTGATGTGGCTATAAAGGATAATTTTTGATTTATTGATTGATCAATTAATCGATTAATTATTTACTGATTAGTCATTTGATCGATTCATTATTCTTTGATGAATAAATTAATTATTTTATTTTATTGATTAATTAATTATTTCATTAATTTTCAAAAAGTTACAGATTCAGATGAAACACTGGTCGTTGAGGTATGCTATTAGCCAATTGATTAAGAAATTAATTATTTTTCGTTTATTATTTATTTATTTTAATTACGCAATTAATCATTTATATTGTACACCTCTCCCTCCCAATACCGTCTCTATGTGCAGCACGGCGGCAATGCGGTGCCCTGGAAGGGATGTTATTTATTTATTTGGCATGGGGGCGGTGTATTTTGAATGGATCTGGACTTGTTTATTCCATTTTCAATCAATTGGACTTACCTCGCATCAATCACCATCCATCAAAAAATCCAAAGGTCTCCAAGGTATAACTTGCGTGCAGGGGCATCAGGTAGAACTCGTATGCTGGGACAGCAGGGTAGAACTCTTCTGCTGTGTCATCAAGGTAGAACTTGTATGCTGGGTCGTCAGCGTCGAACACGTTTCCCCAAGTCTCTCAGATAGGTCGCACATTGTGAGTCATCAAGGTATTCCTCATTTTGTGGGTCTTGGTTGTTCAAAAGGCCTTCAAACTGATCGATTATTTCACCTTTCATTTTGGTAAAAAGAGCGTTTCAGCTTGTTTTTCTGATGCAATTTGCTGTGAAAGAAAAGAACAAAGTATTCATTAATTTCATTCATTCATTTAATACAAGAATATTACAGGTACAAATCAGGCTCTGCAAATGCAGAAAATAAATAAAATTCCCACTACCCTTTGTACTGACCTTGCACATCCCAAACCCCAGGAGTACCTCTGGCTGTGACTTCCCCTCTGCTCGCACCTCTTGTTCATTTGTGTGTTGCACCTTCCTCCCAACAGTGACGACTCCATCTACATCACTCTCAGACAACAAGGGCAAACTTTTAACCACTCATACCAACTCTCTCTTCCACATTGGTGGAGATTTCAATTGTCACCATGCAACTTGGCTGGGTGTTGGTACCTCTCACACCAGCCATGGCACTTCAGCAAAGGACTTCTGTGACTCCATGGGACTGACTCAATCTGTAATCTTTCCAACCAAGATTTCTACCAATGGCAAATCCTCCCTCCTGGACTTGGTAATGATAAACTTTTCTGCAAATTTCTCCTGCTCTTCCTCTGCTCCAATTGGTTCATCTGATCATATGCTCGTGAATGTCAACATCGCTCTGGCTATTCTCAGAGAGCTGCCTCAATGCCGGTGAATCTGCCATTTTTCTCAAGCAGATTGGCAGGAACTGTAAGCAGCCATTTTTCTTCAGGAATGGTCTCCCATATCTGCTTCACCTGATATCAACTCAGCCTGGGAATTCTTCCACTCTGGGAAACCACTCAGCCTGGGAACCCTGCTCTCTCATGCACATATTCATCCCATCTTATCTCCAATTATCCCACCCTTGTTCCCGCCCAAGGTACACTGAATCCTGTAGTGAGGCAGTTGCTCTGAAACAACTTGCCTTCTCTTCCTAGAAGGCAAACCCGACCGAAGGCAATCTCAGTGCATTCCAAAAAGTCCGCAAAAAGTGTCTGTCCGCTCCAAAGCAGAACACAACACATTTTCAACCTCAAGAATGAACTTTCAAACTTGCATCCCTCCTCTAAAACCTTGTGGTGCCTTGTTAAGTCTGTCTCTGGAGTATGCTCCCCTTCCATCGCTTCCCTTACTTCAAATGGTACCACAGCTGACTCTGCTTCCAAATCTTGTGTCCCTAACTCCTCACTCTCGTTATCCATTGTTCTGTTTTACCCAACTGCCTCTGAACTCTGTGTATTTTGCTCCTGAAAAGTCAGAGAAGGTTATTTCAACCCTCGACTCTGACTCCGCCACTGGACTGAACGGCATAAGCTCATGTGTCCGAAAATCCTTGTCTGATGCTCTTGCACATCCTCTCTCTGCCCTTTCTCCCTGTCAATTGCCCGAGGTCATTTTCCATCTGCTTTGAAATCCACCAACATCACTACACTACATAGAAAAATGGATCAAAAACTGATCAGCTCAACTACAGACCCATCGGCCTACTCCCAATCGTCAGCAAGGTCATGGATTACATCACCGCAGTTGATATTAAATCTTTCCTTTTCTCTGACAACCTCATCACAGATCACCAATTTGGTTTGACACCAGGTCACTTCACGTTGGACATGCTGCTTCTATTCTCCCAACAATGGATGGAAGCCCTCAATGTCAGACATGAGATCAGAACTGTCTCTCTGGACATATCTCATGCTTTTGATGCAGTCTGGTTTCCCACTTTCCTCTCCAAACGGTCCACCTATGGCATCCAAGGACAACTCCACACATGGCTGACTGACTTTCTCCACTCTCATGGCCGACGTGTGACAATCAATGGAACCCTTTGATGTCCTCTCCTTGTAAAGGCTGGAGTGCCCAAAAGCAGTGTTCTGGGCCCAGTCTTATTCCTAATCTTCATCAATGAACTATCTGACTGTCTGGAAAATCCTCTATATCTATTTGATGATGACTCCACCTGCTGTCGTGACATCCCTCATTCTGCAGCTGCAGCCTCATTCCTCTCTTCAAAGCTTGAAAAAAATCACGACTTGGTCAAACATTTGGAATATTTATTTAAATACTGACAAATCCCACACCCTTACTGTCCCTCTCCGAAAGGAACATCTGGCAAACCCTCCTAACTACTATCACAATCCTCTTGAGAAAGTTTTGTCATGTCATTCAAACTCCAGAGTCTCACTCTCAGCCATGATCTTTTTTGGGAAAACCACATTTCAAAGTTGGTCTCCAAAGCCAGGGGACGACTGGACATCCTACTTGGTACAAAGTTCTTAATTGATTCATCTGAACCCCTTTACACCGACAAGGACTTCCTCCGAAGCTTGCTGGTGCACTACTCTCACCTTTGGGCTGGCTCCCTGCCTCACATCTTGCTCAGCTTGATTCCGTGGAACCCAACGCCTTCAAGATCATTGGAATCTCCTGCGGTGAAGCTGAGTCTGTGCCCCCAATGTGAGGGCTAGCAGCACTGATGTGGGCACCAGGGCTGGGTCCGAAAGAGAGGACCAAGGCTTTTGGTGGGAGAGTCTGGGCCACGATGTGAGGGTCAGGGACATAAGTTCCAATGTGAGGGCCTGGGATGGAGCCATGACAACCAAGACCTCAACAGATGAATCCTTGAAAGGCAATAGATTGGCGCTTCACACTTCTCTGTTGTATAATTGCTGTGAGCACTCGAGGGCCAAGCTCGGAATTATATAACAGGAGGAATCTATTGAGGTGTTGACCTTCACAAATACATCCCCAACTCATACATCAAAACCCACACCCCCAACCCCTTATCAAAACCACAAACTGTCACACCAAAACCCCCAATCCCCACATACAAACCCAACTTCAACACTCACATCGAAACCCTCAACCCCCACATCAAAAACCCAACTATAAACCAGCCCCCCAATCCAAACCTGAGCCCCAACATCCAAACCCACATGAATACCCTTCATTAAATTTTATCATTTTTGTACACCGCTTCTTTCCTATGCCATCTCCAGGCATTGCAAATCGTCATTGCCAGGCACCAAAGGGGGCTCGGCAGTGACGCACGCTGAAAGAGAGTACTCAGTTTTCACTCTGGTTCTTGTTTGTTTTCTTTCTTGTTTGTTTGTCCGGGCGATATCTCAGCCATCCTTTGAGCTAGGAAGCTGAAATTTTGGCACAATAGTGAGAAAGTGCTTTGTCAAAAACGCTATTTTTTTTTTTTGATTAATCAATAAATTGAGGAGTTATTTAATTATTAGCGATTAATTAAGTACTTATTTAATTAATCAAATTTCCTTTCCCTTCTGACCATTAACTCAGGCACCTTTTGAGTTAGGAAGCTGACATTTGGACATGCCAATGACCAGGTGATTTGGCTGCAAAAGATATTTTTGATTTATTAATTAATCAATTAATCGATTAATTATTTAATTATTCGATTAATGACAAAAAAAATTTTTTTTTTTAAGTTACAGATTCTGATGAAATAGTGGTAGTTTATGTGTTCTCTGACCAAATTGATTAATAATTTAATTTTTTAATGATTATTATTTATTTATTTTCATTATTAATCATTTATTTATATTCTTTCTCACTAGGGCATGCCCGTACTATATCTATATCTAAAATTATATCCCCCCCCTCTATTTACATGAAATGGTTTGGTCCAAAGCGAACGGCTTGCGAGTACGGTGACAATCCCCCCCCTCTATTTACATGAAATGGTTTGGTCCAAAGCGAACGGCTTGCGAGTACGGTGACAATCCCCCCCCTCTATTTACATGAAATGGTTTGGTCCAAAGCGAACAGCTTGCAGAGTTTGGTAAAGAAATCGCCATAGCGTGCACAAAGCGCAGGAAAGCGAAAGAATCGCAAATTCGTTTTTATTAGTTTTAAAACATAGTTTAACGCCAACATAGCGCCAACATAGTTTGCAAACGTGAAATAAATGAATACGCTCTCAAATGTGCCATCCGAGGCAGAGTGTGTTCGCCACGTTCGGCACACGCGATAGCTCAATTCTCTCTGATTGGTTGAATCGTTTTTTGGACATAGCTCGGTAAGTAATTGTCCGATTAATATGAAACCTTGAAAAGGCACATCCTCGGGTCCCCAGCAATATACCTGGCAAGTTTAAAGTATATCGGACCCGTGGTTGTCGAGAAACAGCGGTCACAGACAAACAAACAAACAAACAAACACACAGAGATTACTGGAATTATAGATGGATTTGGCCAATATCTCAGGCACCTTTTGAGCTGGGAAGCTAATATTTGGACATGAGTGACCAAGTGATGTGGCTACCAAGGATATTTTTGATTTATTGATTAATCATTTCACCTATTAATTATTTATTGATTAATCGATTAATTATTTGAGTACTCAATTTGAGTACTCAATTAATTATTTCATTTTTTATAAATGACTTATTTAATTAAATTTCTAAAAGATACATCTTCGGATGAAGCACTAGTGCTTTAGGTATGCTATTAGCCAATTGATTATGAAAATATTTTGTGATAATCTTTTATTGATTTTAATTATACAATTAATCAATCAATTAGTGTACACCTCTCCCTCCCAATGCAGCCTCAATGAGCTGCACTGCGGTATTGCCGGGCGCCAGAGGCGCCCCGGCAATGCCGCGCTGCAGCATATTTAATTATTTGGCATTGGGCGGTGTACTTTGAATGTACGTGTACTTGTTGTACACCGCTCCTTTCCTATGCCATCTCCAGGCATTGCAAATCGTCATTGCCGGGCACCAAAGGGGGCTCGGCAGTGACGCACGCTGAAAGAGAGTACTCAGTTTTCACTCTGGTTTCTTGTTTGTTTGTTTGTTTGTTTGTTTTCTCGGTTGTCCGGGCGATATCTCAGCCATCCTTCAAGCTAAGAAGCTGAAATTTCGGCACAATAGTGAGCAAGTCCTTTGTCAAAAACGGTATTTTTTGTTTTTTGATTAATCAATTAATTGAGGAGTTATTTAATTATTAGCGTTTAATGAAGTACTTATTTAATTAATTAAATTTCCTTTCTCTTCGTACCATTAACTCAGGCACCTTTTGAGTTAGGAAGCTGATATTTGGACATGCCAATGACCAGGTGATTTGGCTGCAAATGCTATTTTTGATTTATTAATTAATCAATTAATCGATTAATTATTTAATTATTCGATTAATGACAAGAATTTTTTTTTTTTAAGTTACAGATTCTGATGAAATAGTGGTAGTTTATGTGTTCTCTGACCAAATTGATTAATAATTTAATTTTTTTATGATTATTATTTATTTATTTTCATTATTAATCATTTATTTATTTTCTTTCTCATTTGGCCAATATCTCAGGCACCTTTTGAGCTGGGAAGCTAATATTTGGACATGAGTGACCAAGTGATGTGGCTATCAAGGATATTTTTGATTTATTGATTAATCATTTAATTGCTTAATTATTTATTGATTAATTGATTAATTATTTATTGATTAATCAATTAATTATTTAATTTTTTATTAATGACATTTAATAAAATTTCTAAAAGATAGGTCTTCGGATGAAGCACTACTGGTTTAGTTATGCTATTAGCCAATTGATTAAGAAAATATTTTGTGATAATCTTTTATCGATTTTAATTATACAATTAATCAATCAATTAGCGAACACCTCTTCCTCCCAATGCAGCCTCTATGAGGTGCACTGCGGTATTGCCGGGCGCCCCGGCAATGCCGCGCTGTAGGATATTTCATTATTTGGCATGGGGGCGGTGTACTTTGAATGTACGTGTACTTGTTTTCTTTCTTGTTTGTTTGTCCGGGCGATATCTCAGCCATCCTTTGAGCTAGGAAGCTGAAATTTTGGCACAATAGTGAGAAAGTCCTTTGTCAAAAACGGTTTTTTTTTTTGATTAATCAATAAATTGAGGAGTTATTTAATTATTAGCGATTAATTAAGTACTTATTTAATTAATCAAATTTCCTTTCTCTTCTGACCATTAACTCAGGCACCTTTTGAGTTAGGAAGCTGATATTTGGACATGCCAATGACCAGGTGATTTGGCTGCAAAGGATATTTTTGATTTATTAATTAATCAATTAATCGATTAATTATTTAATTATTCGATTAATGACAAAAAAATTTTTTTTTTTTAAGTTACAGATTCTGATGAAATAGTGGTAGTTTATGTGTTCTCTGACCAAATTGATTAATAATTTAATTTTTTTATGATTATTATTTATTTATTTTCATTACTAATCATTTATTTATTTTCTTTCTCATTTGGCCAATATCTCAGGCACCTTTTGAGCTGGGAAGCTAATATTTGGACATGAGTGACCAAGTGATGTGGCTATCAAGGATATTTTTGATTTATTGATTAATCATTTCATCTATTAATTATTTATTGATTAATCGATTAATTATTTATTGAGTAATCAATTAATGTTTTAATTTTTTATAAATGACTTATTTAATTAAATTTCTAAAAGATACATCTTCAGATGAAGCACTAGTGGTTTAGGTATGCGATTAGCCAATTGATTATGAAAATATTTTGTGATAATCTTTTATTGATTTTAATTATACAATTAATCAATCAATTAGTGTACACCTCTCCCTCCCAATGCAGCGTCAATGAGCTGCACTGCGGTATTGCCGGGCACCGGAGGCGCCCCGGCAATGCCGCGCTGCAGCATATTTAATTATTTGGCATGGGGCGGTGTACTTTGAATGCATGTTTACTTGTTTTCTTTCTTTTTTAAACTTCAATATTTTTAAATTTTCTGCCAATTCTGTCTTAAAAATGAAGTTTAAGTTCTTTTTAATTTAAAGAAGTAGAAAGGAAGAAGGAAAGAATTCCCGTATATTCCCATCACTTTCTTGGTATTGCTGAAAATAAATAAATAAACATGTGACTTATATAATATTAAATGATATAATATTCCATTCAATTAATTTTCAATCAACTAAACTTGCCTCGCATCAATCACCATCGAACAGAATATCCAAGGATCTTCAAGGTAAAACTCGTGTGCTGGGTCATCAAGGTAGAACTCGTGTGCTGGGTCATCAAGGTAGAACTCGTGTGCTGGGTCATCAAGGTAGAACTCGTGTGCTGGGTCATCAAGGTAGAACTCGTGTGCTGGGTCATCAAGGTAGAACTCGTGTGCTGGGTCATCAAGGTCGAACTCGTGTGCTGGGTCATCAAGGTAGAACTCGTGTGCTGGGTCATGACGGTCGAACTCGTGTGCTGGGTCATCAAGGTCGAACTCGTATGCTGGGTCATCAAGGTAAAACTCGTGTGCTGGGTCATCAAGGTAGAACTCGTGTGCTGGGTCATCAAGGTAGAACTCGTGTGCTGGGTCATCAAGGTAGAACTCGTGTGCTGGGTCATGACGGTCGAACTCGTGTGCTGGGTCATCAAGGTCGAACTCGTGTGCTGGGTCATGACGGTCGAACTCGTGTGCTGGGTCATCTCCCAGGTATGTCGCATCTTTTGAGTCATCAGGATATTTCTCATTTTGTGGGCCTTGGTTGTTCCCCTGTACGTGGTCCACTTCCGATACAGGTTCCACTATACGTGATACAGGTTCCACTATACCTGACACAGGTTCTCCTGTACGTGATGCAGATTCCCCTGTAGCTGATGCAGCTTCCTCAGTACGTGATAATAACCAACGAGTGATAACTGTACAAGCACCCAAAGAGGTTTCTTACTTTGGGTGCTTCATCAGTTGACTCACGATCCTGATCGCCATCTTGCGTCTCCTCACGAGGCGTCTCTTGATGATGTAAACACTCGGGTGTGGTTGGTAATTTCCCATCGTGTATCGATTAAAGAATATCGATTAATCAGGACCAGAAGATGTGCTTTCTTTATTCCACCGAGTTCCACCAACTGTCAATCGGATTGTTTTTTGTGACGTAAGACTCGTGGACGTAGCCATGGCAACGTGTACGCATAATGCATTAAAGTCCCAAACAGTGTGAATGGAAAGAAAATTCAAAGTATGTTAAACATTTATAAAGTAAGTAAGTAAATTTATTAAGTTACGGTTTAAATTATGATGAACATGCACTAAAGTTTACATTTTACCTGCAGTAAAATAAACGGTAACTTTGAAGGTTTCATCCTTCGTTATCTTAAGGTTTTAAAATTGATTCTTTAACTTGTTTAAACTTTTTTCCCTTTCAATCTGCAAGGAAATCTATAGTTTCACTGGTGCGAATGTTGATCAATAATTCCGTGGCTTCACAAGCAGTCAATAAAAATATGAAAAACAGTATTGAGAGTGCAGAGGTCGTGTGTTCCGTTATCAAGCGGCTTTCTATCGCTTGCCAAGCGGTTCGTTTAATTCAAAACGTTCAAGTAAGCACTCCAACGGAACGCAGTGCTCGGCACCGCTTAAAAACAGGGCAGTCTCCATGGAAACCATGCTATCTCGGTACTCGAGCAAATACTGTTCGGGTTTCAGTTTTTACTCGATCCTCTGGTGCTGAGTTATGGCAGCCTTGACAGGTCACGTGTACAGTAACTCGCAGGGATGACATGCAGCTGGTGGGATATCCCGCGAAGCAATGTTTACCTCTGAACGGCGGAATATCACATATCACGTGAAGCTGTGCACATTGTGAATGACGGGATATCCCGCAAAAGCCATGAAAACGCGAAACACACGACAGCGAACACAGGAGCAGGTCCTGCTTGCGGCTCGTAGATGTTTTTTTTCGTATGTCCAGCGGCGTTAAGCATAGCTGGTGAAAGATGGGTTTTTATAAATGTGTCAAGCTTGGGGCTTGTGAAACCATTTTTTGCGCCCCTATGTTACGGATTCGTCACTTCCGTCTTTGTGGTTGTCATCCACTTGAAGCATTTTTAGTTTCATGTACTATTATTGTTACAGTTTGAGTATGACATGGAGATAACTGTCTTCAAAGGTAAAAATAATATCTCAGAAGTAAAACTTCGATGTTACATCAAACAATGTTACACCAATACACAGCAATTTACCACAATACATCACAATAAAAAAAATACAATCCTCATATCCGCAACAATATGTATGTATGTATATATATATATATATATATGTATATATATATATATATATATATATATATATATATATATATGTATGTATGTATATATTGTTACAGACACGACTTTGATGTTAAGGTGGGCCGAGCGGAATGGCCGTCGTGTCCGCACAAATTACCCGATTGTACCCGAACGTTGACGAAGCCGCGCCACGCTGGCTCAATAAGGAAAAAGAAGACACCCGGCTGGGTTATAATGACAGACACCAATGTTTCGATTCTCAATTATATTCGTAAGGAAAGGTTAGATTACAGGGGCTAGAGGTATATCACAGGAAGACAGGCACTTAGACACTCTTATATTAACCCCGGACAGACGACAGGTAAACGGGACAAGGCTGACTCACACGGGGGTTGATGGCAGGAAAGGCAGATAGCGATGGCTCAAGGTGCACTCTTGGCTCAAAGCAGGGTACAGTCCGGTCCAAAGATGCGGGGAGGTCACAGCGCTCGGAGGGGACGTTCTTTCTCAGGCGGGTCTTTCTCTCTCAGCGATCGCAGGCAACGTTCTTTCTCAGGCGGGGCGCATCTGACTCAGCGCTCGCAGGTACCTCTTTCTCCAGCTGGGGGCGCATCTCTCGTCACATCCGGCGCGGGGCCGCGTATATCCTGCGGGGAGTGACACGCCCTCGGCTCGTTAGCTCCGCCTCGTGGAATCGGCACGTTGCTTCTCATTGGGTGCGTGCGGGGGGGTTACCGGCTCCGCCCTTGACGAGGAGCTGACAAGGAGCCCCTTTGTGGTAACCCCGTGGAGCGCATGGTCTGGAGCGCGTTGTCTGGAGCGCATTGTCGATGGCGGCTAACCGAGCCGGTGGGAGGACGCACACTCCCCCCCGCGCAGCGCCGTG
Organism: Myxine glutinosa; assembly: GCF_964187855.1. Taxonomy (NCBI): domain Eukaryota; kingdom Metazoa; phylum Chordata; class Myxini; order Myxiniformes; family Myxinidae; genus Myxine; species Myxine glutinosa. The sequence goes on from NC_136273.1 coordinate 77,093,124, forward strand.
CCCCTCTGTTGTTGTAGACGGGGGAAGAAGATGGGAGGAGGTATGGGAAAGGTCCTAAACTCACTACTGGTGCCATATAATCACATTCTGGTGCAACGAAGAGTCATAATTAATGGAAACGAGGCCTTAACTGACATAGACTAAGAATAACTAGCAAGATGTCCGAAAGTTGTCTACGTGTGGTGCGGTGGACCTGGGCACGACATTTAATGGGGGAATAAGGGGAAGGTCGGCTCTACTGATTGTTGTTTACAGACAATGGGACTAGGGAATGGGGGATTGGGGATAGTTGGGGAGTATTGGGGAAAATAGGGGAATATTTACAAGCGGATATGGAGGCCAAATTCCATATTCGCAACATTGCACCCTTCTCTACCCTCGGGGCGTCCCGACCCGATAAATTTTTACCTACTTTAGTGTGGCACTCAGATGTAGTTCCCTCTACTATTAACTCTACCCTGAGTGCGACAGTTTTACAGATATTCACAAATGAGTAAATATGTCCCCCTGCGACGTTGCACCCTTCTCCTCACAGAAACACACCCACAGGATAACCGAATCCGGAAAGAATTCGCAAACTAATCATACAGCCGGTAGGGAGCATTATTTACACGACTACGCTGCTATTTACACTACGATCCAGGACCTGTTTTTGGAGGAACACATGCAGATGTTATGCATAGAGAGAGCGCGCTTGCCAGCATCGATACACCAACCCACGAGTGCTCTGTGGCCGACGGCCTTTAATAACGTGCAGAGCACCCTTTCCCAGCATCAAAAGCACCACCCCACCACACAGTCAGCACCATCCGGTGCAGTCACCATTGTTCATGGGAATAAAAATAAATTCGACAACCCCTAACCCTGCAGGTGTCTCTTGCTCTTCGTGTGGCCTTCAGTGGTGCTAACTATTAGTGGTTCACCTGTATGGCATAGGTGCCACGTTGACCCATAGGTCCATCAACGGGTGGTGCTTGGCCGCAAACGAACTGCGGTCCATTGTGGGTGGCCACAAACATTGCGGTCCATATGGTGTATCGATCCAGGCAGCCAACAGCGAAAGTGCAGGCCCACAACTGCGTAGCCAGCACCTCTCTCTCCTCTCTCTCTACCCCAAAGCCAGATCCTCGGAGGCGGGAGACAAAAGAAGCAGACAAGTGAGTAAGGTGGTAAGGGCGCAAAAGTGCACGCAATATAAGGTAATGCACACTGGGGGCACATGGGAACCAGGTGAGACAGGTACGTTCCTATCGTACGCCCCCCCCCCCCACCAGGTAACCTACATGGCCCCTCCCTTACCCCTTACTGTATCCACACAACACAACACCACTCATAAACATCTACTTTACAAATCAACAAACATCCCTACTGTCTTCCCCGTTCCTCCCATATACCAAATTCGTCTTCTCTCCCTCCTAACCAATCAAATTTGCCATTTTCAACTCAACATCATAATTTGCCATCTCCAACTCAACATCATAATTTGCCATCACCAATTCATCATCAGTCCCTCCTAAGGAGGGAGAGATGGAATCACCCCAATGTCTCATCCACGTCGTGATGCGTCTCACAAATCCACTCAGCAATTCTCATTTCTGCAACACAAACAAAGAAAACACAGGTGTGGAGTCTTCATCATCACCACAGGCAAGTGGCTGCGTATGGTGCGACAGGTTCATCAATCCTAACTATTTCCTAAATGACTTTAACAACTTTACACTACCCGGGGTCTTTCTCCGGCCAAACCATTGGCCCTCTTACACTATGGGTTCTAAAAACCAATTCCCATTGGCCAAACTGTGGTGCTTTTCAATTTGGGGTCTCACTCCCCCGATTCATCTCCCGGTGCCCTCGCACAATTTCTGGGCTGTGGCGTGTACCTCTCCCAGTGGGTCTACCCACCTGCACACCTTCACCACTGCAGTTGCCTCCGAGCTTACCTGCTCCTTACCCTAACCTAACTACCTGGGGAAGGCCCTCTGGCACTCTCCCCACTCGGTGCCCTCTCTGGCACTGGGCTACCCGATCCACACCCGGGATCCTCAGGCACCCACTCACAACTACTGGCTCCCAGAGCCCACCTGCGGCCTCACCTGGCCGACATCCTCACAGTGGTGGAGTGCCCAACCAACTACACACACTAACAGGCTACACGCCCAGCCATTTCCACAACACTAATGCACCCATTCACAACACCATTCTGCAACCGCACCACAAATGCCAATATCCAACCACAACTTACCTATACCCTCTACCTAACACTTACACTACCCGCCCCGGGTATTCGTGAAAGGGGTCCACTCTTCCCCCATCCACACCTTCGCACCATGCACACCACTCCGTACCACTTACTCCAACTCTCTCCACACACCTGTACTTGCACACCTGTGCTCTCACACCTGGTGCCACCTGCACCCTTCTCTCCCCAAGCGCATTCGCGCTGATCCACAACACTCACTACTCACACACTGCTCCACACACCTGTCCAGTTGCACACCTGGGCAATCACACCTGTCCAATTCTCACCTGTTCAATCCTCACTCACACGGCATCATCTCAGCTAACTACTCCCTTCTGAAACTTGCGCTTCCCAGTCGTCCCTTTAAACTTTTGCGCTCCCTCGTCATTATCATCCACACTAATCTACCTGCGTCCCTACTACAGGTATCAGTCACTAACTAAACTTAACGTCACCTAATGTCAATCCTCGCTAGATCCCTACACACAATATCCTAACCCACCCGGGCTAGTTTTCACTGCCATACACCCCATTAGCTATTGCTCCTTTTGCCCCCACCATGGGCAGGGTGGCAGGGATGCCAGCCTTACCCACCGGGCCCATTGCTCACTACCAATTTTGCACATCAAATTTCAACAAATTAAAAATTTGCCAATCACTGCCCATCATCTGCCAATCACTACTGCCAATCCTTTGCCAATCATCAAATTTTTTTTTTTTTTTCTAATTTCGGGGCCAAAACACTACCCTCATCACCAAGTCTACTCACTAATACCTCTCGGTGCGCCAATCCCTGTCCAAAGCCCGGCTTCGTAAAGCCAAGCAATGGATGCGGGTCGTTTTGTGCCAGCGGCTGGATACGTCCCGCATTCGGGGCAGGGACGGGGCTTACCCGGGCCGAGATCCCACGCACCACTTCGGCGTGGAGCCATCCAATGTCCCGATCTCGACCTGCCGGCACGTCTCAATAGAAAGTGGTCGCCATGACGACCCTTCCTATCGAGCTGCCCGCTCCGCCTAGTGGAGCCCGGACGCGGCCGTTCCACGCGAGGCCCAGCGTGGATCGCGCACGGCGGTTCTTTCGAAACCGCCGTGGTTCGGATCCCCGCTGGTTCTCGCGGCACGCGAAGCCCGGCACGCACCGAGGGCCCGATTCGGCTAAAAGTCGACCTAACCTTTAACCCGGTTACCGTCGACGCTTCACCTGCAGGCTTACATGCATACGCTACCTCTTTCTTGCTCATGCATGCAGCCGTTCCCATTCTCCTCGTACCTTTCCTTTCACACCTCGGTACACTCACTCCGCTCACCGACTTGGTCACACACCTGACCACCGAACACTTTGGCACACATTCGTCGCTCGCACACCTTACTAACACACCTCTTCGCGCCCCCACCTCGGTCACCTCCTCTGTGACAATCACAGGTGTGCCCTCATTCGCACACCCAACCACGTGCCTCACCACCAACTCCAGCGTGCATTCCCACTCACGCTCTACCATTCCAGGTGTACATCCTTCCATCCCAGGTGTACATCCTCGCTCACCTGTCACAACCAGCTCACTCTCCTTGTCACTCTCACTACTCTCACCTCCACTCGTGACAACGCACTCACCCTTACTCTTGACAGCGCACTCTTTCCTCATGCACCTGTCCGTCACACACCTTTCTCGCGCACACTCCTGCGCACACTCTCCCGTCACACCCTCTGTAACACTCACCACAGGTGGACACTCTTCCTTACTTCTGACAGCGCACTCTTTCCTCATGCACCTGTCCGTCACACACCTTTCTCGCGCACACTCCTGCGCACACTCTCCCGTCACACCCTCTGTAACACTCACCACACCACGCTTCCATGTGCTCCCTCGCACACGCGCTACGACCGACTCACTCTCGCCAGCACACTCACTCCTTGGCACGCACTTTTTCCTCACACACCCCAGAGTCGGACTTTCTTGCACACCTCCATTTTCGCACACCAGACCTGTCGCACACTTCACCAACGGCCTCTCACGAACACCCGGGTCCATCTCGACCCCCAAGCTTCTTAAATCCCCTGGCGCATCATACGCACGACCATATTGGTCACCACTTACACCAGGTCCTCTTCCTCTTCGCTTCTCCTCCATCACCTGCGAATCCCTCATCCGGTTAATGAGCACATCATCACGATCCAAACACAGACTTTCGACCAATTCTTTTATCTCCTCTTTTATTTCTTTCTTATCCCCTCTCCGTCGCTTCTTAATTTCGCTCATCCCTTCTTCCACTTCTTCTAATTTGTGCTTCACCTCTTTTATTCCCCGGTACGTCTCCTCAAGCTCGTCCTCCAAGGCTACCTTGACCGTTTCCATGTGCGTCCTCACCTGCCGGTCCTTCGTCTCCATTACCTCTATCACCTCGTCCAACCTCGTTGTCAGTCCCTCACGTACCGTCTGACACTGCCTCTTTGTCGCTATTAAGTCGTTTTTTATGTCGTTTTGTGTCGCTTTTAAACCTCCTAATACCGCAGTGTTCCTTTGAACCTGCTCCGTTAGTCCTTTTTGTCCCTCCGTCAGCTGTTCCACCTCCTGCGTCAGGTCCTCTATGCCCCCTTGTAACTTTACCGTCCCCTTTCTCACCTCCTTCTCCATGTGCTCCTTACAGTGCCTCACCTCCTCGCGCACTCCTGGGACCCTTTCGCCCAACTTGCGGTCTCTGTCCCTCTGCTCCCTTGCCTCTCTATCGGCCCTCATTCCGTTCGTTATTTCTTCAATTTGGTTTCCCAATCGCTCACCCTGAGCATCCATCCGGTTTCCCATTCTGTTTGCCATTTCTTCATTATTCTGGGCCATAAGGGCCTTCATTTGTATAAAAAACAAGTTCCAATCCACCGGGGGCGCTGCCACGGTCGCCGGCGCGGTGACCAGCGAGGCGCCATTTTGCGTGCTTGCTACCCTCGCTGTTTCGCTCTCCTCACGTGTCTCAATTTGGTCCTGGACCGACCCTGCTTCACTCTCCCCTACCGGACCCCAGCCGTCTTGATCCGCCATAGCGCGACTTGCAAAATTCGAGTTTCGTAAAACAAATCCAAATTTTTTTTTTTTTTTCGTTATAATTTTGGCGAGCGCAGTAACCGCGGGACCGTGCTCCGAATCGATTCGGTCGAGCGCCGTACGCGCTCCGGCTCGATTTTCCCTCCCAAAATTTGGGCCTAACTAATTTAGTCCCGGGTCCGAATCTCACTCCTCGACACCAATTGTTACAGTACTAACACAATTGGTGTCCAAAATTTGGGCTAAATAAATTTAGTCCCAGGTTCGAATCCAACTCCTGACAACCAATTGTTACAGACACGACTTTGATGTTAAGGTGGGCCGAGCGGAATGGCCGTCGTGTCCGCACAAATTACCCGATTGTACCCGAACGTTGACGAAGCCGCGCCACGCTGGCTCAATAAGGAAAAAGAAGACACCCGGCTGGGTTATAATGACAGACACCAATGTTTCGATTCTCAATTATATTCGTAAGGAAAGGTTAGATTACAGGGGCTAGAGGTATATCACAGGAAGACAGGCACTTAGACACTCTTATATTAACCCCGGACAGACGACAGGTAAACGGGACAAGGCTGACTCACACGGGGGTTGATGGCAGGAAAGGCAGATAGCGATGGCTCAAGGTGCACTCTTGGCTCAAAGCAGGGTACAGTCCGGTCCAAAGATGCGGGGAGGTCACAGCGCTCGGAGGGGACGTTCTTTCTCAGGCGGGTCTTTCTCTCTCAGCGATCGCAGGCAACGTTCTTTCTCAGGCGGGGCGCATCTGACTCAGCGCTCGCAGGTACCTCTTTCTCCAGCTGGGGGCGCATCTCTCGTCACATCCGGCGCGGGGCCGCGTATATCCGGCGGGGAGTGACACGCCCTCGGCTCGTTAGCTCCGCCTCGTGGAATCGGCACGTTGCTTCTCATTGGGTGCGTGCGGGGGGGTTACCGGCTCCGCCCTTGACGAGGAGCTGACAAGGAGCCCCTTTGTGGTAACCCCGTGGAGCGCATGGTCTGGAGCGCGTTGTCTGGAGCGCATTGTCGATGGCGGCTAACCGAGCCGGTGGGAGGACGCACACTCCCCCCCGCGCAGCGCCGTGCCCCTCTGTTGTTGTAGACGGGGGAAGAAGATGGGAGGAGGTATGGGAAAGGTCCTAAACTCACTACTGGTGCCATATAATCACATTCTGGTGCAACGAAGAGTCATAATTAATGGAAACGAGGCCTTAACTGACATAGACTAAGAATAACTAGCAAGATGTCCGAAAGTTGTCTACGTGTGGTGCGGTGGACCTGGGCACGACATTTAATGGGGGAATAAGGGGAAGGTCGGCTCTACTGATTGTTGTTTACAGACAATGGGACTAGGGAATGGGGGATTGTGGATAGTTGGGGAGTATTGGGGAAAATAGGGGAATATTTACAAGCGGATATGGAGGCCAAATTCCATATTCGCAACAATATATATATATATATATATATATATATATATATATATATATATATATATATATATATATATATATATATGACGAGAATAGAACCATGTTCCACACCTTGAGTTCAAGAGATAACAAGATTTAATGATGAACCAATATCACAGCGCTGTGGAGGGTGTAAGAGTCATACCATTCACAATTGAACAGCATGGCCACATACACTCCTAGAAAATTGGCAACCCAGAGTTTCTTTATATACACAGAATTATACAAAAAATCTGCGCTGAAAAATGAGCACGGACAAAGGAAAAACTGGCTCGACATCTCCCCCCGAGAACCTATCTTCTTTGGCATGAGCAAAGGGCAAGATGCGGGAGGGAGAAAGAGCACCGTGACATTCTCAAAACTTATCTTCCATGTTGGCTTTTGGTCAAGGACAGACAGACGCGTTTTCACTAGGGGGTCTAACAGAGCAAGCAGTTTCACTATCTTTCTACATTTTTTGGCGCAGTTGGACAATAAAACATAGTTCAAAACAAGAGGGAACATAGTAAGCTTAATCCTTTTCACAAAGCAACCATTATTAAATGCAAACCACAATTACATAAGGCACAATAAAAGGCATGATCTCGACATTCCCCCATTTGGTCTCTACGAGACTACGTATCACAGAGACCAGGCCACATCGGCTTTATTTGCAAAGCAAAAGAGTATAGTGTTATATGTGGCCACATCGGGCTTTATTGAGTGTTGTATGTGTGTCCTCCCAGGGCATGCCACGCACATAAAGTACCTCGCATGCATGTTTGAAAGGTGTCATGTTGTGCGTGTTTGGAACATGAAGGCTCAGAACATGAAAGTCCATTAACGTTTCGGATCCACAACGAAGGCGTCTGGTCCAGATGAGGTTCTGCCCCGCCAGGGGGCCTGCTACCTCCCCTGCGGAACTTGCTCCCCCCACCCTTTGCAGATGCGGTCCTTGCAGATCTTCGAAGTTAATCAACGATCATGCCCATGAGATCTCTCACGTGCTGCTGTTCTGGGGAATACATAATGTTGTCAGTATCTTGTGTCTCATGTTCCTGGTCAGGGTACAGAGCGTTAAAATCCGAATCACTTGAAGCAAAGAGATCCGAAACATTTGAAGCAAAGAGAGGGACTTCCTTTATGTCAAAGTCTCCCATGGACGCCTGGTCGGCTTGCGGGTCTAGGATATCCATGTCGGGTCCCTCGACTGCCAGACCCAGCGTCGCAATCAGATCCATAGTTGGGTCGGAAGGGGGTGTACAGCTGTGAGCTTGTAATACATAAGAGGCGTTAGCCAGTACACGCAAGGGGTTTACCACACAAGTATCACAGCCATCACAAACATCAATACAATCTTCTGAAGCGCCGGTCACATCTGCCTTGTTGAAGGACCCATTCAGGTCGACGGCCTCTGTGGTCAAGATCATGGTCTTCCGACGGCGGTTTCTTCATCGTCCATCCTGAAAAATACTTTCTTACACACACCATGATCAAATTCCTAGCCCCCCCCATCCCACCAATTGGCATTTAGTTACCTTATCTCTCAGATGGTTGGCTTATTCATAGCCGCATTTCCTGTGTCGTGTCTGGAAATTCAAATGCCATATTTACTTTCACCAATTTCCGAAAATACCTTCCTTTTAATCATCTTCCCTACATCTAATAATACATGATTTACCAACCATTTCCCCCCCAACCATAATCGGTCAATGGAAATAATCGGTATTCTCCCCTTCAAAATTTCACTGTTATCCTATCAATACCTGGACATTTTTTCCCTTCCTTCCTAGATACGCGAATTTCACACCAGTATATACCCACTGGAAAAATTATCTGAAAAATAACGAAATCGTCTCCAAGTTCTCTAGCTAATCTCCGTCCGCAATCACCAACTTTACCCTCCTATGCATTTTGCCTTAGGTTTTAGAACCTAGAGTCTACCAAAACAACAACAACTAGCCTCCCAAAGCCATTTCCCTGCAAGAGCGGGGGTTAGCCTTGCGGTCCCCATGACAATTTTCTTCATTTTGCTCTATCACCTCCCTTTGAGCAATAATTCAATTGATGTGATTCCCACATACCTGGTGGAGTTTGTTCACCTGGTCTGCAGAGCCGTGATCCAATCTTCACCAGCCCCCAATCACCTCCTCGATTGGGGTCATTCTGCATGTAGCAATCTAACACAACGTTTTTAAACTTTACATTCATTGGTCCCCCCAGTGCAAGCCAACCCCTTGTATCACCTTCTTATCACAAAAACAACAGTCCATAACTAACCACTTTCCTTTATTTCCTGTCTTTTCCATTAACTTTTTACAACCTTTTCCTCTACTTCCTCAACAATTCCTGCAGTCACCTGTCATTGACAAATAATCCATCTGAGTCGACTTTCCAATCCAATCATCTTTGCACTTTCCACGACCTTCTTCACACTTTCTCCCAAACCTTTCCTTCAGACACAACCCACATGAGTTATGAATACAATTTCCCCTTTCAGGCGCGTGTCTAGCCACTCACAAAGTGTCCACAAGACAAAATCATCATATTTCACACCTCAGCTCTCGAGACCACCCAGGGGTCCCTTGAGAGATGCATCCTAATGTTAATCAGCTCTCGAGAGCTCAATTTTGAACAGGGGTAAAACCAGCAATACTCAATTCTGCCAAGCAAGAGGCCAGAGCAGTATCACCCCTCTTCCCTCTGCCCACCATAACTGGCAGACAGACAATGGCGAGCCACAAGCCCCAACCCTACAAGGCTCCAGCTCCCATCCAAAGGACACAAACTCCCTCAGACTGGCATAATCTCTTTGCCAGCTTATGTACGAACCAAGATTGCAAACAAATAGTTTTCCAAACAAAACTCAGTTGTCACCCTATTGCACCATATTGGCAGAATTCACTTCAGCTCTCTACCACTCTTGTGTCGAGTGGTGCCCAAAATGACATTGCACGAACCCTTTCAATACCTGTTTAAACCTACTGCCATTTAACGACGCTTCCCAGACGACGGTTCCCCATACACTATTCTGGCACAAAATTGTTGCATCCCACAGATGCCACGATTATTTGAACAAACTCATTTTCCTAATCCACCTTTTCAATTTTCATTTCAATTTAAAGTTAATCCAATGTCCTCTAATACCTCTCTTAGCATCCCATGCACCTGTTGCAGACACCTGTTTTAGCCTCTGGCCCAATAGCTGCCCAATAAACAAATAATAAAAAGAAAATAACCTGATCTATTTATTGAAATAGACCTAATTCTCATGTTGGTCAATTTTTTCACCCACTGTGACTCTCGCGTCAATCCTGCCATTCCCAATCACATTTCCAGCGAGGATGACGTCACCATTTCACACCTTTCCTTCCTTGAACAGCGGGAGTCCTCCATGAGATGCATTCCGATGTAAATCACTTCAAAGTACCCGAATAGCCCTCCCTGGAATCGCACCTTTAACATTACCGGCACCGCCCTTTCTTGGTTCAAATCCTACCTCTGACAGACACAAATCCACTGCTCAACTCTATCCTGACGGACTGCATCACTGAAATAAATCCTGGCTTCAAATCAACTTTCTCAAACTTAACTATGATAAATCTGAAATAATCGCATCATCTTCCTTCGAACTCAGAGCACACCGACCAGTATACATCAAACATTGGATTCATATTTCCACAGACCTCCACCACTCTGTTAAATCCTAAACATGCCCAATGGGCAATCCCCTCTGCTCAGGGCTGCAAAATGCTGGATTCTAACCTTCCCAAACACAGCTCTTGTCCGCCAGGCTGCAAATTCAAAGCATTTTCAGTCCCCCTTTTTCCCATACACTAGCCAGTGTAAGTCAGCCAAACATAAACAAAGAGGTTCCAGCGAGCTGTGACCTCCATAACTCTAAACAACTCCACTGGCACTTTTTAAAACAAACTTTCCCAGTCACTTACTAAAATAAAGTGCAGCTCTTGTCCGTAGATATACGTTAACCAAGATTACATGAGACTTGACAACAATAGTACTGCCCCGTGGAGCAAGGCATCAGAGACAACTCCCCTCCACCTTGACTTACCCCAGGTAGAATTTGGCTACCTACAGAGAAAGTACCTGCACAACACATTTACAAACCAATTCGTCCCCTCGTATTAGGGGACATCACAAATGTTCCACCACAATTCACAGCAGGTGACCACCCACCTGCCTTCTGTCGAAGTCCAGTTCAATTTTCTGAGTTTCCATTCACAGACAGACAGACAGACGAACCCCCAACGTACTAACAGGATGGTCTCACAGAGGCCATTCCATTCAAATCTGTAGGCTGCCACGATTCTTCCCGCCAGGACGCACCATCATAGTCACCATAGTCACACGACATGTCAGCAGACACAGTGAATGACATTCGACACCATAACAGACACCGCAGACACTGCTTCTCCTTGATCCATATCTGCAGACGCAGTCAGACACACCCAGTCGGACAGACAGACTGGCTCCACATTACAACTGCAAACATCTGAAATGACAACAGCTAACACCAAATATTTATTGTCCCCCTTTCAGGGAAGTCAAATCAACCACCATTAAAGCACAAAACAGAAAACGACCATATACTCAGAGTATATACCATATACTCAGAGTGAGACCCGAAAATCAAGCAGACAGACCGACAATCGAACCTGTCTTTCGACACTGCCGAACGACAAGTCTGCAGACACTGAGGGAGTGACATTCGACCCCCAGTAGACACCGCGGACACCGCTTTGGTCCGCACCTGCAACTCCATCACGCGCCTCCAACTTCTTTTTCGGCGCATCGATCAACACAAATGTACCGACGCATCTTATATTCTACACATTGCTATCCAACCTTTCGCCACAGTCCCATCACAAACAATGTATCTCTCGCGGCATGCATGGCGGGAATCACACTCGTATTGCACCAACATGGAATTCGAGCACATTCCATAGCTGCGAAAATATTGTGCTGGACAAGACATTATTATCATCGACTTGCGCTTTCACACGCATGGCAAAGTCCACGGATGTACAAAGTCGAAGTGCCCTCTCCCTTAATTGATCCACACTGCACCTCGGCACACATCCTCAGATAATTAAATACATGTTTTAATCCAAGCGTGCATCCTCGCACCCGTTCCACCATCACCTTCCAACCACCGCAGGTGCACCTGAACTCCATGGCACACCCGCAACTCCCTCAAAATCAGTGTTCAAAGACATGACTCCATGGACAGCCAGAAAGCCAGACAAATACGGACACACACACAGAGATAGACACAGGTGGGTTATTGCCTGCATTCTGTACAAATTCCATGTTCCTGTCCATAAGTTGGCCCATCAAGTGTAACCCCTTTCACGAAACCTTTTCTGAGGGTCAAATGTAACAGACAGCCACGACGGACCGGCAAATAGGCAGGGGCAAACCCCGAGGCCCCAGACACCATCACCACACACATACCCCGCATCACATAGGAGTATCAATGAGCCGGACAGCAAATGCCATACGTCTTCGTCCCAAATCGAGGGCAAAATTTTCACAATGGCAAACAATTAATATATTGTCCACATTCATCTTGGTCACCCCAACCCATCCTGGCTCTCCCCAAGAGCTCCGTGTCCGGACAGCCAGACAGATAAACAGACCGGGTGAAACCATAACCATCCATCCTTCCGATTGGACTCACGCCAGCATCACATGTCATTCTTGCCTTCATTCAACGCATTCTGCCATCCCAAGTCGGCCAAATACAAGCCCCGGCCATGCCGTTGAATAAACACCCAGTCGGTTGACAGCCTATCATTTTTGACTTTTACTCCCATTCTCCCTTGCTACATCTGGAGAGCCGTTAATGTGGGGATGTAATTGAACACTTGTTTTAAAGCCCTGTCTACACATGCTCTCCATAACATACTCATTATTCCCTGCCAATTTTCCCCAGCAGACTGAGTCCCACATGGCATCTCAAAATCTAAACTGATACCTTTTATTTCTTCCTAAATGTACTCAATTAATTTTTCACCTTCACAACATATAAATAATATCATTCCAAAGTACTCATCCGGATTGCCCAACGCCTGCAGGCAATTTGGGGAACCCCTTGTCAATCAATGACACACATCAATGACACACACACAATAAACACAAATTCACGCTGCTATGACAGATCATTCATTCCCTTATACACACATACCATGTGACTGACCCTTCATTCTCCATACAATACAGTATAAATTCATGCACACTCATGCACACTCCAATCCTACCTACCTGTGAACTTACCTGGCCCCTTGCTGTGATGTGAGCCTATCCATCCCTTGGTTTCTACCTGGATTTATTTCTTCCTGTGCTTTATCTGCTTCTTCCTCTGCTCTTGAAGTCTCAGCACTTCTCCTGCCTTTCTCCTATCTGGTACCTGCGCTTTTCTGATTCCAGTTTAATTTATCCTTCTCCAAAAATCACATAAACATTTCCTATTTCCACATATAAGAAATACCAATATCTCCCTTGAGATACAAAACAAAACGCTTCCAACTCTAGCATCCCAAAGTCTTCCTTGGAAGCATGCTCGACAATGCAGCACCGCTTCCACTCAGCACACAACATACATGTGCTCACTCCAACACATCACTTCAAGCTACCTCATCACTCGCATTGTTCACACACACGAATGCGTCCCCTGCTTGTGCACAGCATGGACCGCATTCCTGTCTCGATTCTGTCCCACCTCGCTGTTCCCCGCGAGGCAGCTACTCCGTTGCCCCGGTAACCTGCCTGCATGTCTCGGCTCGCGTGTTCACAGCTGGATTCCACACACCTCGTACATTATAATCCTCTCTGTTTTATTTCTCCAGATCTAACCTCATCTCTTGTCCAGAAAGAGCTAATACTTGACCTGCCTATAGCATATTGTCAGAACTCCTTCCTTTGGGTAAAAACTGCACTGGATGTGCATGCCTTAAATCCTGAGACAGGACAAAGAAGGCCTTGAGGGGGGGGGGGGTTTATCAGATACACACATCCAGTGCATAGCTTAACTTAAAATACTCATCGTCCTACCTTCCTTGGGCTAGTCCCTCCAGCGGGTCGAAGATCGGGCCGCCCCCCGATCTGTAATACCCTTCTCTTATCACAGTACTCACGCCGGAGTATTCTTAACACCAATATCTATTACCCATTCTTATCCTTATTCTTCCATATCCTTATAAAGGTGCAACCAGCCGCATCTTACCTGGCTCATTTTAATCCTTTATTCGCCTGACTCGGCCACCCGAATGCGTCGAATACACGCACTCCGTCTCCAGAACTCAAATCATTCTAGTTTACTTCAGATTGAGTATTACTCCGACATACCTTAATCTCCCTTAAGATATTTAATTAACGTGCACGGAACATTTTCCCGTCCATCGCCCAGGCGGTCGCTCCCAGCGCACAGCAGCACGACCCCCATTTGCAAGAAGCAGCTCGTGATGCGTACAAGGCGCAAGGAAGCGCCCCGAGGCCATCCACCGAAAAATCCTGCCTTTTAGTTTACCGCGCCGATATTTCCCTAATCCGGTCCTCCCGCGGCGCTAACTCGCGGTCAATGCTTGTATAGCGCTTCTAACTTGTCTAACTTATCACCTATGCCAGGGCTTTCCTAAAGGGGTTCTCCCTTCTTAACTTAGCTTAACACTTATCCTGGCCATCCTCCTTGGGTCTTCGTTAGCCCGCAGCCAATACTTTCTCTGGTTACTATCAACCCCATCAACTCCATCTTGTCTCTAGACTGCCCTGCCTGGGAAGTTCTTGGCTTTACCAAGAAGTCCCCCCTTTTTGCTAACTGACCCCCATTTCTTGGTTCATCAATAGACAACTTGTTACCCGAGCCAAATAGGCCTGTACTTACACACCAGATTCCAATTTGTTCGTGATCCAAGCACGGAACGACGAAATGGAAGACAGACAGCCTGAGTGAGTAAACGGAGCTCAATTTGGAAAGACCCCTCAGTATGAAAACTCACGTTAATCGAATCAGTGCTGGCCAGCCTCTCCGCTGAGTCCCCACAGGGTCTGCCTCCCAAATATCGCTCAGAGTCGGATCCCACTTCTGACACCAAAATGACGAGAATAGAACCATGTTCCACACCTTGAGTTCAAGAGATAACAAGATTTAATGATGAACCAATATCACAGCGCTGTGGAGGGTGTAAGAGTCATACCATTCACAATTGAACAGCATGGCCACATACACTCCTAGAAAATTGGCAACCCAGAGTTTCTTTATATACACAGAATTATACAAAAAATCTGCGCTGAAAAATGAGCACGGACAAAGGAAAAACTGGCTCGACATCTCCCCCCGAGAACCTATCTTCTTTGGCATGAGCAAAGAGCAAGATGCGGGAGGGAGAAAGAGCACCGTGACATTCTCAAAACTTATCTTCCATGTTGGCTTTTGGTCAAGGACAGACAGACGCGTTTTCACTAGGGGGTCTAACAGAGCAAGCAGTTTCACTATATTTCTACATTTTTTGGCGCAGTTGGACAATAAAACATAGTTCAAAACAAGAGGGAACATAGTAAGCTTAATCCTTTTCACAAAGCAACCATTATTAAATGCAAACCACAATTACATAAGGCACAATAAAAGGCATGATCTCGACATATATATATATATATATATATATATATATATATATATATATATATATATATATATATATATATTGTTGCGGATATGAGGATTGTATTTTTTTTATTGTGTGCTTTATTATTATTATTGTTTATTCTGCGCCTCCTGCCTCCAGTGTTGTGTAAAACTTAAAAGGGCGTCCCGGTAGTTAATTCCATAAAGCATCCATTGAAGGACACTATAATACCCTTGTTCAGTAGTTTATATCCTTATTATGTGTTTTAGATTAAGGCTTTGTCGTCCATTAACATGACACTCCATTGCACCAAGTGAAAAAGATAGATTCCCTTCATTCCCATTCCCCAAAACCTCCATTTCCCCTTTCAACAATTGCCATTCGCATTGCCAACCAACAATTGCCGCCATTGACCACGAGGCAGGGTTGGGGAAGAAAGGCGTGTCCCCACCTCGTCATAGAGGGGAGGAGTGAGTCAGCCCCACTCAACCAACCACGAACAAGGGGTTGGACTTGGAGAGGGTGTGGAGAGAAACATCAAGGAGGTTCGCGAAGGTTGAGGGGCGGGGCCTATATAACCCGCCGCGGGACTTTCCCCAAGGAGAGGAGCTATGACAAGAGCTGAGTTGTGAGGTCCAAGGCTGAGCTGCGTGGAGATCATCCAGGGAAGCACAAAGCCTGCTATTCGTCGCCTTGCTCGCCAGCAGCAGCGGCCACAGCAGCGTGGGGCCTGGACGGCAGTTTGGAGCAGGGCCGCAAAGGAACGGCGGCTGCCCAACGAGCCGATCATGCTGCAGGACCAGTTGGACCTCCCTATCCCGCCAGCCATCCACCTGCCATCCCTATCATCATCATTCCCCGTGTGAGTCGTCTTTGTTTGTTCTGTCCTCGGTATTAATTAAGTCTGTATAAGCTAGGAATTTGCACTGTGTCTCTAAAAAGCTTCTGTATATTATTTTATTATCTTTCCTTCTCCTTGGTTTTTTTGAGCCTGTACATAGTAAATAAATTTAGTGGTATTTTCAACCTTTGTTTCGTCTTCTTATTCCTTTTCTTCACATCCGTCGTCTTTGTCTTTTCCCTGATTGAATAGCTGTGGCGCGATACGGCCAACGTCTGGGTGAATCGGGTGAATCGGGGAAACTGTTAGGTCGCGGGGCCTCCGCTCGGCAAACCAACATCCTTAACCGCGGACCGTAACAATATATATATATATATATATATAAATATATATATATATACATATATATACATATATATACATATATATATATATGTGGAGAGCTATTATTCCCCTCCCCCTTCGTATTTTCTTACTGCTTTACCAATTACCAAGTATAACCAATTATATGTTTTGTTTTGACTGATTGCTGTATTCTTTTATAATACTTAGTCCTTTCTTGTGCATTGAGGATGTGTAATACCCTAATAAGGAGTTCTGTGCTTGTGAGCTCTTGCCCCGTGATGGCATAATCTCTTAGTTCCCCTCTCTGGCCTTGGTTGCAGCTGCTATCTCTCTGCCTCCTTAGACTTTGCCAATATCCTGTGGGCTGACACATTTATGAGTGCCCACTCCCTTTGTACTTTCCCAACCAAGGTCTCTATACAGAAAGTTGTAAACATGTTGCCACATATTGCTGACCATCTCCTTATCTGAGCTAACCCATGAGTGGCCTTGGATGAGCTTCCTCTAACTAACTGAACAACAGGATGGGACTAATGGTGGGAGGAACAATGAGCCCATTCTGTCTCTGTATCTTGTGAGCTAAAACCACACCCGATATTACTTATATAAAGCAAGTTTTAATCAAATTATTTCAGAGCATCTTGTTGTAGTGTTGGTCATTTCATGTGAGCCTCCTGCAACATCTTGCTGTCCGCAAGCTTGTGTAAACGAGTTCTAATAAATATATCCGTTGCTCCTTTCTCCGAGTCTTCTGAGTCCCAAGTTCTAAGTCCAGTTCCGACATATATATATATATGTATATATATATATGTATATATTGTTGCAGATATGAGGATTATGTTTTTTTTATTGTGTTTTTTATTGTGTTTGCTTTATTCTGGACCCTCCTGCCTCCAGTGTTGTATAAAGGTCAAAGGGCGTTCCCGTAGTTAATTCCATAAAGTATACACGTTAGCCAATCATAGATTTCCCCCTGGTTGATAGTTATATCTTTATTATGTGTATTAGGGTAAGGCCTTGTCTTCCATTAAGATGACACTCCATTGCACCAAGTGAAATAGAGTAGATTCCTTTCACTTTCCCCTTTCATCATTGCCAAGCCTCGATTGCCAATTACATCCCCTCCAAAACCACCATTGAACATGTGCTCGGGTCTGGGAAGAAGGGCGTGCCCGCCCGTCGTCATCAAGGGCGGAGCCAGAGGGTCGCGCGACCAACCAGGGCCGAGGTGAGCACACCGATGGGCGTGTCCTAAAGGCCGGCGGCTTGATCGCCGGAGGCGCCATAAAAGCGCGCTCGCAAGGTACTGCCGGAGATCATCTAGGGAAGCACAAAGCCTGCTATTCGTCGCCTTGCTCGCCAAAGTTGGACCAACCAAGAGAGTTGGGCAAGAAGCAAGCACATTGTTCAGTTGTGTGGTTGGACCAGACGAGTCCTGGCAAAGCACGCGACGTCCACGCAGCAGCCACAGCAGCTTCAGATACAGCAGCTTGGGGCCTGGACGGCAGTTTGAAGCGGGGCCGCGAAGGAACGGCGGCTGCCCAACGCGCCGATCGTGCTGCAGTACCGGTGGACCTTCCTCTCCCTCCAGCCATCCACCTCCTGCCTTTCCATCCTTTTGTGTACGTGAGTTTGTTTTGTTTGTTCTGTCCTTGGGTTAATTAAGTTTGTATAAGCTGGCGTTGCACTGTCTAAAATCTTCTGTAAATTATTTTCTTATCTTTCCTTCTTCCTTGGTTACTTTGAGCATGTAAATAATAGGAATAAATTTAGTAGTATTGCCAACTTTTTTCGTCTTCTTCTTCTTCTTCACATCCGTGTCGCTTTTGTCTTTTCCATATTGAATATCTGTGGCGCGATCCGGCCAACGTTCGGGAATCGGGTTAGTCGGGGTAACTGTTCGGCCGCGGTGCCATCCGCTCGGCAAACACAACATCTTATCCGCGGTCCGTAACAATTGGTGTCGGGAGCGGGGTCGGACCCGAAGCGCGCTTAATGCGCTCAAAATTACGAGCTGCCAAAATTTGTGTTGTTTTAAAGAAAAACCCGAATTTTGAAATCGCGCCATGGCTGTTCAAGGCGACGGGATGTCGGTGGGAGAGATAGACGGGGTAGAATTGACCCAGGACCTAGGGGAAATGTATGTGGAGGAGGGCAATGAGGAGGTGGTTGAGGAGGTTTCAGGCGCGCAAAATGGCGCTCTCGCGCACGAGGTTACGGGCGCGCAAAATGGCGCCTCGCACATGGCTACGGCGCCCGCGACCGTAGCAGCGCCGCCGGTGGATTCGAACCTTTTTTGCTACAAATGGGGGCCCTTATAGACAAAATGGGGGAACGGTTAGACAAGAAATTTGAGGGGTTAGACAAGAAATTTGAGGGGTTAGACAATAATTTTAAGGGGTTAGACAATAATTTTAAGGGGTTAGATAAGAAATTTGAGGGGTTAGACAAGAAATTTGAGGGGTTAGACAAGAAATTTGAGGGGTTAGACAAGAAATTTGAGGGGTTAGACAATAATTCTAAGGGGTTAGACAAGAAATTTGAGGGGTTAGACAAGAAATTTGAGGGGTTAGACAATGGGATAGAAGAGGTGAAACATGGGTTAATGGGGGTGGAAAATAGAATGGCTGCCCAGGAGAATCAGATAGAGGGGGTGAAAGATGGGTTAGAGGGGTTAGAAAACAAGATGGAAAACAAATTGCGGGAAATAGGGGAGCAATCGGCCCGGGAAATTAAACAAATGGGAGAGCAGATAGAGGAGGTGAAAATCGGGGTAGAAACCAAATTGGATGCTCAGAGGGATGAATTGGGACAGATGAGGGTGGCATCTACAAAAGAGAGGGAGGAGATGAAGGAGGAGATACGACGAGGTGTAAGCGAGGAGGTCTCGGGGGTACGCGAGGAGGTAAAGCGAGGTGAAAAGCGTATGGAGAAAGAGGTGAGGAATAATACGGCGAGGTTACAAGGGGGAATAGAGGGTCTAACGAGGGGAGTAGAACAGCTGACAGTGGGACAAAAGGAACTAGTGGACCAAGTGGAAAAGAACACTGCGGTACTAGGAGGGTTAAAAGCGACACAAAAAGACATAAAAAATGAATTAATAGCGACACAAAGAGACATCAAGGACGACTTGATAGCGACACAGAGGGAATGTCAGATGGTACATGAGGGGTTGACGAAGAAGTCGCTCTTTCACGAGCCTCGATCTTGTATACAAAAAAAAAAAAAAAAAAAAAGTTGGAAGAGGTGACAGAAGTAATGGAGACGAAGGACCGAGAGGTGAGGACGCACATAGAAATGGTTAAAGTGGCGTTAGAGGAAGAGATAGAGGGGGCGCACCGGGAAATGAAGGAGGTAAAGGAAAAATTAGAGGAGGTGGAAGAGGAGGTGAGTGAAATTAAGAAGAGACGGAGGGAAACTAAGAGGGAAATACAAGAGGAGGTGATGGAATATGTACAAGGTCGGTGCTCAAATCGTGATGATGTGCTCGCTAACCAAATAAAGAGTTTGCAGGTGGCGAAGGAGGTGCGGAGACGAGGTGCCAAGGTGAGTGGCGATATACGTGGAAATGTATATGATGTGAGGGGAGCTTCAGTCGGCTTGGGGGTTGATTTGGATCCGGGTGTTCGTGAGAGGCCGTTGGTGAAGTGTGCGACAGGTACGGTGTGCGAAGGGGGAGGTGTGCGAGAATGTCCGACTCTGGGGTGTGTGAGGAAAAGGTGCGTGCCGAGGAGTGAGTGTGCTGTCGAGAGTGAGTTGGTCGTAGCGCATGTGCGAGGGGGCACATGGAAGCGCGGAGTGGTGAGTGTTACGGAGGGAGTAACGAGAGAGTGTGTGCAAGAGGATGCGCGAGAAAGGTGTGTAACGGAGGGGTGTGTGAGGAAAAAGTGCGCGCCGAGGAGTGAGTGTGCTGTCGAGAGTGAGTTGGTCGTAGCGCGTGTGCGAGGGGGCACATGGAAGCGCGGAGTGGTGAGTGTTACGGAGGGAGTAACGAGAGAGTGTGCGCAAGAGGATGCGCGAAAAAGGTGTGTGACGGACGGGTGCATGAGGAAAGAGTGCGCTGTCAAGAGTAAGGAAGAATGCACGCCTGTGGTGAGTGTTACAGAGGATGTAACGGGAGAGTGTGCGCAAGAGGATGCGCGAGGAAGGTGTGTAACAGAGGAGTGCATGAGGCAAGAGTGCGCTGTCAAGAGTGGTGGTGAAAGTGGTAAGAGTGACACGGAGCGTGAGTTGGTTGTGGCAGGTGAGAGAAGATGTGCACCTGGAATGGAAGGATGCACACCTGGAATAGTAGAGCGGGTGTGGGAATGCACACTTGAGTTAGTAGTGAGGCACGTGGTTGGGTGTGCAAGTGAGAGCACACCTGTGGTTGTCACAGAGGAGGTGACCGAGAAGGGGGCGCGAAGAGGTGTGTTGGTGAGGTGTGCGAACGACGAGTGTGTGCAAAGGTGTGCGGTGGTCAGGTGTGTGACCAAGTCTGCGAGCGAAAGAACGAGTGCAATGACGAAGTATGCGGGGTGTACGGGCGGCGTTGGAGCACCGAGCTCGGTGAGGGTGAAAGGGGTAGCGTATGCGTGTGAGCATGCAGGTGAAGCATCGACGGTAACCGGGTTAGCGGTTAGAACGACATTTAGCCGAATCGAGCCCTCGGTGCGCGCCGAGCAGCTTCGCGTGCCACGAGGACCAGCGGGGATCCGAACCACGGCGGTTTCGAAAGAACCGCCGTACGTGATCCACGCTGGGCCTCGCTCGGAACGGCCACGTCCGTGCTCCACTAGGCGGAGCGGGCAGCCCGATAGGAAGGGTCGTCATGGCGACCCCCTTTTGTTGAGGCGTTCCGGCAGGTCGAGATCGGGCCATTGGATGGCTCCGTGCCAAGGTGGTGCGTGGGATCTTGGCCCGGGTAAGCCCCCGTCCCTGCACCGAATGCGGGACGTATCCAGCCACCGGCACCAAGCAACCCGCATTCATTGCTCGGCCGTGCGAAGCCGGGCTGTAGAAGTGAATTGGCGCACCGAGAGGCACAAGTGAGTAGACTGTGATGATGAGGATAGTGTTTTTGATCCGAAATTTAGAAAAGTGAATAGAATTGGCAGTAATTGGAAAATTTTTGATTTGTTGGAATTTGGTGTGCAAAATTTATAGTGGAAGATACCCGATGTGGGGGGATGGCAACTTTGCCATCTCTCACATGCAGGGGGCAAAGGAGCACTAGACTTATGGGGTTTGGCAGTGAAAACTAGCCCGGGAGGGTTAGGATATAATGATAGGGATCTAGAGAAGATGACCTTAGGTAATGTTAAGATTAGTTAGTGACAATGATACCTGTAGTAGGGACGCAGGTAGGTTAGTGTGGATGATAATGACGTGGTATGTGCTTAGTTTAAAGGGATGACGGGGAGCACTAAGTTAGCAGGGCACCAGGTAGATTAGATGATGCCGTGTGTATGGTGAACAGGTGTGATTGCACAGGTGTGCAACTGAACAGGTGTATGGAGCAGTGTTTGAGTGAGTGATGGTGATGAGTATTGTGCTGACCAAATGGTCCAGGAAGGAAGGAGGGTGGAGGTGCAACCAGGTGTGATTGCACAGGTGTGCAACAACAGGTGTATGGAGAATGGTTGTGTGAAATACATGGAGTGTGGAATACATGGAGTGTGGAATATATGGAGTATTGGAATGGATGGTCGTGGAGTGAGTATGGTGGAAACTATGGAGTGGAGTGGATGGTGCGAAGGTGTGAATGGGGGAAGGATGGACCCCCATCACGAATACCCGGGGAGGGTAGTGTAAGTGTTAGGTAGAGGGTATAGGTAAATTGTGGTTGGATATTGGCATCTGTGGTGCATGGTGGAAGAATGATTTTTGGATGGGTGCATTAGTGTTGTGGAAATGGCTGGGCATGTAGCCTGTTAGTGTGTGTAGTTGGTTTGGGCACTCCACCACTGTGAGGATGTCGGCCAGGTGAGGCCGCAGGTGGGCTCTGGGAGCCGGTAGAGTTGTTGTGGATGGGGCCCGAGGATCCGGAGGACGGACCCGGGTAGCCCAGTGCCAGAGGGCACCGAGGGGTGACAGAGCCAGGAGGGGCCTTCCCCAATTAGATAGGTTAGGGTGAGGAGCTAGGTAAGCTCGGGTGGCAACTGCAGTGGTGGAGGTGTGCAGGTGGGTAGGCCTGCTGGGAGAGCTACGCGCCCCAGTCCTGAAATTGTGCAAGGGCACAGGGAGTTGCATCGGGGGAGTGAGACCCCAAATTGAGAAGCACCACAGTTTGGTCAATGGGAATTGGTTTTTAGAACCCATAGTGTAAGTTGGCCAATGGATTGGCAGGGAAAGACCCCGGGTAGTGTAAAGTGTGTTAAAGTCATTTAGAGGATAGTTAGGATTGAAGTCTCCTCGCACCATCTGCATCCACTCACCTGGGATGACGTACCTCCACGCCATGCCAGGTTGTTTTATTATTTTTGATGTAAATGTTTGGAATGTGAGACGCATCATGACGTGGGTGTGACATTGTGCTTTGTGTTCCATCTCTTCCTCCTTATGAGGATTGATGATGAATTGGGTGATGGCAAATTTTGGTTAGAGGGATTGTGGGAATGAATTTGGTGTAGGGGAAATATGGGGAAGACGTGACATTAGCGACGAATTTGTAATGTGTAGATTGTTGTAAATATGGGGTAAGGGCAAGGGTAGAGTAGGTGATAGGGGGGGTGACGTACGGTAGGGACGAGCTTTCTCACTTCGCTCTCCGTACGCACTTCGCCTTGCATTGCCTTGTTTGATGTGTACCCTTGTGACCTTGCCCCTCACTCATCTGTCTTTCCCCCCTTTTGTCTCCCACATGAGGACCTGTGCGCCACTGGGCGCCGAGGGAGCGTGCGTGAGTCCGCCATTGTGCGCCCGGAACTCCCAGAACCAGCTGTCTGCATCGATGCACCACATTATGGACCACATGTCTGTGGCCGAGCACCACTTATGGACCCCATGGGTTGGGGCATGGCCGCTCTGCTGGAACCGGCCATGAAGGCCTGAAATCTTGCTGGCGGACCTTGATCACAGGGCACCGATGCCCCACAGGTGAACCACACTAGTCGGCCCTGTGGGCCATAAATAAAATAAATAAAAATGGACACGTTGGGTGCATTTTAATAGTGCAAATAGGCCGCCAGCAAAGGAAGATGCCAACACCAGGAAGAGAGCAATAGCCAGCAGAGGGAGCCGAAGAGCAGGAGACCACCTGCAGGGTTAGGGGTTGTTGTTTTTATTTTTATTCATGAACAATGATGACTGTGCACCGATTGGTGCTTGAGGGTGTTTTGGTGCGTTTTGGGTGCTTTCACGGTGCGTCGATGCAGAGCAGACTGTCTCTCCCCCCCAAAAGAACAATCACAGGTCCTGGGTTAGTTTTGTAAATAAAGTAAAGTCATTGTAAATAATGCTCCCCACCGTCAGTGTATAGTTTGAAGACCATTCCACAATTCGGTTAGCTGTGGGCGTGAGTCTGTTAGGTAGGGTACAATGGAGCAGCGGGACATAGTTATTTATGTTTTAAAACTGTCGCACTCAGGGTCAGGTTAAATGTAGAGGGAACTACACCTATGTGTCACACTAAGTTAAAGTTATAGGCCCGGGCCGTGCCTAAGAGGGGGAGGGTGCAGTGTTGCGGATATGAGGATTATGTTTTTTTTTGTTTTTTTTTCATTGTGTTTGCTTTATTCTGGACCCTCCTGCCTCCAGTGTTGTATAAAGGTCAAAGGGCGTTCCCGTAGTTAATTCCATAAAGCATACACGTTAGCCAATCATAGATTTCCCCCTGGTTGATAGTTATATCTTTATTATGTGTATTAGGGTAAGGCCTTGTCTTCCATTAAGATGACACTCCATTGCACCAAGTGAAATAGAGTAGATTCCTTTCACTTTCCCCTTTCATCATTGCCAAGCCTCGATTGCCAATTACATCCCCTCCAAAACCACCATTGAACATGTGCTCGGGTCGGGGAAGAAGGGCGTGCCCGCCCGTCGTCATCAAGGGCGGAGCCAGAGGGTCGCACAACCAACCAGGGCCGAGGTGAGCACACCGATGGGCGTGTCCTAAAGGCCGGCGGCTTGATCGCTGGAGGCGCTATAAAAGCGCGTGCGCATGGTACTGCCGGAGATCATCCAGGGAAGCACAAAGCCTGCTATTCGTCGCGTTGCTCGCCAAAGTTGGACCAAGCAAGATAGTTGGGCAAGAAGCAAGCACGTTGTTCAGTTGTGTGGTTGGACCAGACGAGTCCTGGCAAAGCACGCGACGTCCACGCAGCAGCCACAGCAGCTTCAGATACAGCAGCTTGGGGCCTGGATGGCAGTTTGGAGCGGGGCCGCGAAGGGACGGCGGCTGACCAACGCGCCGATCGTGCTGCAGTACCGGTGGACCTTCGTCTCCCTCCAGCCATCCACCTCCTGCCTTTCCATCCTTTTGTGTACGTGAATTTGTTTTGTTTGTTCTGTCCTTGGGTTAATTAAGTTTGTATAAGCTAGCGTTGCACTGTGTCTAAAATCTTCTGTAAATTATTTTCTTATCTTTCCTTCTTCCTTGGTTACTTTGAGCATGTAAATAATAGGAATAAATTTAGTAGTATTGCCAACTTTTTTCGTCTTCTTCTTCTTCTTCCCATCCGTGTCGCTTTTGTCTTTTCCATATTGAATACCTGTGGCGCGATCTGGCCAACATTCGGGAATCGGGTTAGTCGGGGTAACTGTTCGGCCGCGGTGCCATCCACTCGGCAAACACAACATCTTATCCGCGGTCCGTAACAATATATATATATATATATATATATATATCCACGATATCCATTTTTCCGTTCTCCAACCCTTAGCTTTGTCTTTAAAAACTCAACGTTTCGGCCAGCAACCCAGCGTGCGCCGAGCCTCCACTAGCCTTCATCAAGAGAAGTTGCCTTGTTCACCTCCTCCCAGATATATCTGGGGGGAGGGGTGGGCCTATTCTATCAACCAATCACAAAGCTGCGTTGCGAGACCTCGTGACCATGGACCCATGCTCGGCTTATGTTGCAAGTGTTTTGTGCGTGGAATGTTTCCTTCCATCAAATTCACCTGTGAGGAAGAACAGGATGGGTCGCTTCCATTTTTGGACGTCTTGGTGAGGAGGAACCTCAATGGAAGCTTAAGTACCGCATTATATAGGAAACCCACCCAGACCGAGCGTTACCTCGATTTCACGTCTTGCCATCCACTGCACCATAAAAGAGCTGTGGTGAATACACTCGTAAAAAGGGCAAGGAATATACCGTCCACCTTGAAGGGCAAAAGGAGAGAGATCAAGCATCTCAAATGGGTATTGAAAGCCACTGGCTACCCAGACCACCTCTGCCCAAAAAATGAAATGGTACTGGCGGCTCCAAGAATCCAGGACGTGCCACAGGAACCACCTAAGGGCTTCTGCATGCTACCATTTGTGCCACGGGTATCTCAAAGGATTGGCAGGATTTTGAGACCGGTCGGGGTGAGGGTCAACTACCAACCTATATACACCTTGAGACGTGTACTGACCAAGGTCAAAGACAAAAGACTGAAGAATGATTGCACAGGTGTGGTATACACCATTCCATGTGACTGTGGTGGAGAATACATAGGCGAGACTGGAAGAACCTTAGGCCAGCGCATTAATGAACACCACAAGGCCTTTGAGTGTAATCACCCAGAAAGATCTGCTATCGCCAAGCATGGAATAAGGGCGGGCCATGTTCCTCTATGGGACAATGTGAACGTGCTGGCGGCATCCCCGAACCGGGCCAGGAGGCGAATACTGGAGGCCTGGCACACTGGCCAAACGCGGGCACCATTGACAGAGGAGACTGTGGCGTTACCACAGGCATACGGACCTCTCATGCATAAATACACCAGAGAGACACCGATGCGTGGAGGAGGACAAAGACAAAGTGGGACATAGCCGACACAGGCAACACGGACAACAAAACACAATACACCGCTCAAACACGCACAAAACACTTGCAACATAAGCCGAGCATGGGTCCATGGTCACGAGGTCTCGCAACGCAGCTTTGTGATTGGTTGATAGAATAGGCCCACCCCTCCCCCCAGATATATCTGGGAGGAGGTGAACAAGGGAACTTCTCTTGATGAAGGCTAGTGGAGGCTCGGCGCACGCAGGGTTGCTGGCCGAAATGTTGAGTTTTTAAAGACAAAGCTATAGGTTGGAGAACGGAAAAATGGATATCGTGGATATAATTCCCAACCGCCGTTCATTACTTGATATATATTTATATATCTATCTATATATATATATATATATATATATATATATAATTGTATATATATTGTCGGGGGTTCAGGTATACTACGAGGGGGTGAGCCTCCGTTCCCTCCCGAACTTACCAGACCTGCGCCTGCCACGCACGAATAACTTCGTACTTCGGCAGGTTGCGAACCAGCAACTACGAACACCAATTGGTCCATTACATGATAGCAGGGTACATCGTCTAACTCCTTTACCTGTACCACATACCGGTTTCAATCGGGGAACGTATCGTACCCTCCGACAGTGTACCATAAACACAAAGTGCCCAGCACACATTGGCGGTGAAGAGGAGGAGGAATGAACTTTGGGAACCTGTCAGCAAAATGCCCACGATGTCACCAGATGCTTCTCCTCGCGACGCCTTTTGGCTCAACCTCACCAATGAGCACCTGGCCGGCAAATGGTAGTCCTGAAAACGAGCAGGTTAAGGCAATTCCCAACATGAACGTGAGCAAGTAGAGTCGATCCCTAGCACGAACAAGGGCAGGCAAGCAGGCACGTGCCGAAAGAGTCCGAGTCATGCACACAGAGAACAGGGAGAGACCGGCTAAGACAGTGAATCACATACAGAGGCCTGTGAGAGAGTCCGTTCAAGAGCCCACGTTCCCAGCCAACAAAGTCCAAGGCCAAATGGGGTGAATCACATGCAGAGGCAAGGTGAACAATGTCCCGGCCGAAGAGAGAGTCCAAAAACACGTGTACAGCCAATGGAATCCAAGGCGAAGAATAATACAGGCAAGTACTGAAGGCCTATGAGAGGGTCCGGCCAAGAAAGGAGCACACGAGTACTGCCAAAGAAGTCCAAAAGCCAAGAGAGTAAATCACGTGCAAAGGCCTGTGAAAGGATCTGGCCTGGAGATTGCTGAGTGAAACCGACCAAAAGAGAGAGAAAACATGTGTGCAAGGCCTTTTTGTCCAGCCTTCGCCGAGGGTGGTGGGGGTGGGGGGGGGGGTGTTTCCAGGCTCCCGATTGGTCGAGTTTGTCACTCCGCCCCTCACAAGCTCCCCCGAAATCTGCCTTATGAGTGGAGGGCCTGTCTTTCCCTCCCCAATGCATAAAGACATCCTAACCCGAAATAAGGGGAAGGGGCTAAGAAAATGATCTGCGATGAAATAACGATTCTTAGGGACCTGAATGGTGGTTGCGATTATTTCTCAGCGGTTTCCCAAAACTGCAACAATATATATGTATTGGTGTGAGATTTAAACTTTGGAAACATAGCCAATCAACGAGGCTGGTTCATGGTACTCAAGTAAAAATGAACTTTTATTTTCACTCTAAAATAAAATGAAATTCGAACACAAGGACTGTGATGCCAGGATGTTTAAAATTATGGAATTTAAACTGAACGTCTATCTTTGTAAGATAATGCAGAGTGTCGTGTCTTCCTATAGGCTCGGACTCCGAGTGGTTGAAACGGTGACTATTTCCGGGATCGAGACGCACTTTGTAGACCATGCAAGGTCGAAGCAAAACAAATGGTTTGTTTTCAATCAAGGGACCTGGCACTCATGGCAAAAGAGGGAGCTAACCTTTTGGAATGGTTTCCCATATTCTTTTTTGTAAGCATTTATAAATGAACTGTAATTATGTGCATTTATATTCATCAACTTTTAAAAAATTCCCTTATGCCCCCTGATCCCCTGGGTGGCCGGCCCCCTGTTATGAAATTTTAAAAATGTAAAACAGGGTGATCATGTGGACCATCGAGTAGATCTGTATCGGGTTTCAGAGGAATCGGCTGGTAAATAAGGGACATGTAGGGATCTGAAGTTTGGGGGTTAACACCACTTCACTCCCCTTCCCCCCTTCGCCCCCAAACCCTGGGAGATCCAATGATCCAAAATCGAAAAACCTGAGCACAAGCGAATGTGCAGGCTACTGTCTTGTATCATGACTCAAGTTTCAGAACAATCAAGCGGGTGATAACGGAGGAGTAGCAAAAATAGCAAAAGGTTAACGGACGGACGGTTGGACGGACGCACGACCAGACGGACAGACATCCGGACATCACGACACATTTTAAAAGTACATTTTTTTCGAGCATCAAGATGTGTTGACCTAATAACTGGTGGTGATATTCAAAAGTGTTTGTCAGGAACTAAATTTGCAACAAGTGGGTTACTGGGGGAAGTTCACCTACCGAGGACCCCAAACAAACCTGGATAAAATATGATATAAATATGGAAATCCTAAACCTTGGAGCAAACCTAAACACAGGGTTGATGAGGTTTGTATGAAACACGATATTGATTTTGATAATAGGATGATGTTGGATGCAAAACACGAAGCGGATCGAGAAATGTTGTTTAATTTGTCTTTGATATGAAATCCAATGTCGAGAAAACAAATTGATAGGTTTATTGTGAAAAAGATGAAAAGTGCTAAATTTAAATTTGGGGCGGGGTAATGAAAAATACGATTAAGCTCTGATGATGTCATCAAAACTGAAGAGCAAACAGAAAAGCGATTAGCTGATTAATTACAAAAACCAATAATCAAAAAGTTTAAAATAAGGAAGGCCGACGATGGTTGGAATAATTAGGTCAAACAATGTCCTCTCACCTTTTATGTCGTGTTACCTGTTGGTGACCTAAAGACCTCAACAAAGGCCCAGCCCTCAGCATTCTCCCATCTTCTGAATACAACTACGGCCGAGTGAACCGTGAATGAATGTTGGCTAACCACGACCGAAGCAAAACAGTGGGGCAAAGCTCCCGTCTATCTATTACGTACACACTATGTCGGATCATTGAATGAAAACACAAGAATGAGGCAGATTGGGAAATGTAACGATTATTTATTTACACACACACAAGCAGGCAATTATCAAGCACATTATTCACAGGCCTTTATTCACAAAGCAAAATCAAAGGGCAAAGAGGATGTATTTGCAGCAAAATCAAGCAAAGTCAACAGGCACAAATGATCAGGCTTATCAGGAGCACGTATACTTAGGCAGTCTGATCGACACACACAGGACATGGCACCAACATTCATTACGTGAAGAAGAAGTGTGAGCAGAATGAAAGAGGCAGTTTGGAATGTGGGGACGACTCCTCGCTTACCTCACACAACCAGGTGGGGTTGTTTCAGGCCAGAGAATGAGAATGTAAGTGGTGGGGGGAGGGGAAGTATAAGGTTAAGGATGGGGAGGAAGGGCGGTGGAGTGTCGATGCAGTGTCGGATGCGTGTGGTGTAAGCGTGGTGGAGCTGTGAGGTGCACCAGGGGACTCTGTGACGTCACTGTACTTTACACATTCGAGAAGCGTTGTCCGTGTGGTGAATGTTGAGGTGCACGGAAGGAAGAATGTGGGACGGCAGTTTGAACGGCCCAGAGGATTAATTGGTTATAACATGGGACTCGTTCACCCGTACAGGTTTTTATGGGGGTTGGGGGTGATGTGAAATCTGAATAAGTACGGGATGGACAGACGAACAGATTGATAATTGGGAATAATAAAATAATGAGGGGTCCAAATGGTGAGAAACAGACAAACAGATGGATTGAATGTGTGGAAATAAAATA
Source organism: Myxine glutinosa (assembly GCF_964187855.1). Taxonomy (NCBI): domain Eukaryota; kingdom Metazoa; phylum Chordata; class Myxini; order Myxiniformes; family Myxinidae; genus Myxine; species Myxine glutinosa. The sequence goes on from NC_136273.1 coordinate 77,123,534, forward strand.
ACTTGTGGATTGAATGTAGAGTTGGATGAAAGGATGAGAAAAAAATCCAATCGCTTCCAGCAATCGGGTTGAAGGAAAGACCAATGCAATGGGGTGAAGAAGGAGTTGACGAATTGAGGTCTCGTGAATTGAGGTTTGGTCAAGCAGACCGATGGTGGATTGAGAGAAAGAGACACGAGAATACATACGTAGATACAGCCCAAGATGATGGGAAAAGGTCTATCTTCACACAAACTCTTGAAATAACTGTCTGGGTTTCCCTAAGTGTGCATGATTGTGCTGCCCCAAGCTACACTGCATTCCTCAACAAAATCAAAACCATCAGAAACATTTACACAATTAGAATATGAAAAAGAGAATAACTCGAGAAAACCTCAATAAAATTTGTTTATATTGTGAGAACGCACAAGTGGAAATCACATTTTGAGAAAGGTTATCCCACACGATGGACTAATGAGCTTTTTAAAATGGTTAATATTTCAAACACAGTTCCTTGGACTTCTAAACTATAGGATTTGAAAGGGGAAGAGATTTTAGGTTCATTTTATTCGCAGGAACATCAAAAAAAAATCCATTTGGGTTAGTGAGTGTCAGGGCTGGGGCCCAAGGCAAGGGCCATGGAGACAAACCCCAATCGGAGGATGAGGGCCATTATGAACCCGAATGTGAGGGTGAGGGCCATTATGAACCCGAATGTGAGGGTGAGGGCCATTATGAACCCGAATGTGAGGGTTAGGGCCCCCAATGTGAGGGTAAGCGGTCCCAATGTGAGCACCAGAGCTGGGTCCGAAAGCGAGGGCCAAGGCTTTTGATGGGTGGGTCTGGGGCCCCGATGTGAGGATCAGGGACATAAGTTCCATTGTGAGGGCCAGGGATGGAGCCATGACAACCAAGACCTCAACAGATGTATCCTTGAAAGGCAATAGATTGGCGCTTCACACTTCTCTGTTGTATAATTGCTGTGAGCACTCGAGGGCCAAGCTTGGAATTATATAACAGGAGGAATCTATTAAGGTATTGACCATCATAACTCCATCCCCAACCCATACATCAAAACCAACACCCCAAACCCGACATCAAAACCATAAACTCTCACACTAAAATCCCCAATCGCCACACACAAACCCAACTTCAACACTCACATCAAAACCCTCAACCCCCACATCAAAAACCCCAACTCCGACAACAAATCCCACATCCCAACCCCCACATGAAAAACTCCAACAATAAGCCCACCCACTCCCAATCCGAACCCTAATCCCAACATCCAAGCCCACATAAATACCCTTCCATCTATTTCATTTTTTTCTCTTTTTAAAAATTCAATATTTTTTTCTTTTCTTTCAGTTCTGTGTTGAAAAAGAAGTTTCAGTTCTTTTAAGTTTGAAGAAGAAGTAGAAAGGGAGAGGGTAAGAATTCCCATTTCTTCCTATCACTTTCTTGATATTGCTGAAAAACAAAAAGTACACATATTACTTATTTAATATCAAAATAAAATAACATTTTATTGTACACCGCTCCTTTCTTATTCCATCTCCAAGCACTGCATGACGTCATTACCATGCACTGAAGGGTCAAGGGGCCCAACGATGACATGCGCTGAAAGGGAGTCCTCAATTTTCACTCCGTTTGTTACTTGCCGGAAAAGATTGTGGCAAGTATGTTGATCGGTTGGTTTCTCTTTCTGTTTGTCTGCCTGTGCGCAGCACCACAGCTACACCGTTGCACGTAGAATCACCAAACTTTACATACATATTTGTCTTGCCCTGGAATAGACTGTGCCCAATTGATGACGTCATCGGTCACGTGGTTTGGCCGCCATCTTGGGAAAGCCGAAAAAATTTGCACCTCTATATCTCCGAAAGTGCTGAATAGAAAAAATTGAGACATTGCTCATTGTAAAGAACTCTCCATGGGGAATAAAATATGTTAATAATGATGTCATAGGTGCGTCCATTATGACGTCATAATTCGACAAGTACAAAACTTCATCCGATCAAGATGAAATTTCTTGAGCATAATCTTGGAATAAATTAGTTTAGATAATGATGACAAAATAGATGATAGTAAACAAGTAATGATGACGTCATCGGTCACGTGGTTCGGCCACTATATTTGTCCAAAATGGCCGATAAAAAAGTACATTCCGGCAAGTTCTCAGTCTCTGACCGATTTTTCATTTGTTTGTTTGTTTGTTTGTCCGGTTTTTGTTTGTTTGTTTGTCCGGGTGATATCTCAGGCACTCCATGAGCTGGTAAGCTGACATTTGGGCACAATAGTGAGCCCATGCTTTCGCAAAAAATGTATTTTTCGATTAATCAATTAATGTATTAAGTACTTGACTGTTATCAATTTATTAAGTACCTATTTATTTTCTTTATCATCTGGGCGATATCTCAGGCACCTTTTGAACTAAGAACCTGATATTTGGACACGACAGTGATGTGGCTATAAAGGATAATTTTTGATTTATTGATTGATCAATTAATCGATTAATTATTTACTGATTAGTCATTTGATCGATTCATTATTCTTTGATGAAGAAATTAATTATTTTATTTTATTGATTAATTAATTATTTCATTAATTTTCAAAAAGTTACAGATTCAGATGAAACACTGGTCGTTGAGGTATGCTATTAGCCAATTGATTAAGAAATTAATTATTTTTCGTTTATTATTTATTTATTTTAATTACGCAATTAATCAATTATATTGTACACCTCTCCCTCCCAATACCGTCTCTATGTGCAGCACGGCGGCAATGCGGTGCCCTGGAAGGGATGTTATATATTTATTTGGCATGGGGGCGGTGTATTTTGAATGGATCTGGACTTGTTTATTCCATTTTCAATCAATTGGACTTACCTCGCATCAATCACCATCCATCAAAAAATCCAAAGGTCTCCAAGGTATAACTTGCGTGCAGGGGCATCAGGTAGAACTTGTATGCTGGGTCGTCAGCGTCGAACACGTTTCCCCGAGTCTCTCAGGTAGGTCGCACATTGTGAGTCATCAAGGTATTCCTCATTTTGTGGGTCTTGGTTGTTCAAAAGGCCTTCAAACTGATCGATTATTTCACCTTTCATTTTGGTAAAAAGAGCGTTTCAGCTTGTTTTTCTGATGCAATTTGCTGTGAAAGAAAAGAACAAAGTATTCATTAATTTCATTCATTCATTTAATACAAGAATATTACAGGTACAAATCAGGCTCTGCAAATGCAGAAAATAAATAAAATTCCCACTACCCTTTGTACTGACCTTGCACATCCCAAACCCCAGGAGTACCTCTGGCTGTGACTTCCCCTCTGCTCGCACCTCTTGTTCATTTGTGTGTTGCACCTTCCTCCCAACAGTGACGACTCCATCTACATCACTCTCAGACAACAAGGGCAAACTTTTAACCACTCATACCAACTCTCTCTTCCACATTGGTGGAGATTTCAATTGTCACCATGCAACTTGGCTGGGTGTTGGTACCTCTCACACCAGCCATGGCACTTCAGCAAAGGACTTCTGTGACTCCATGGGACTGACTCAATCTGTAAACTTTCCAACCAAGATTTCTCCCAATGGCAAATCCTCCCTCCTGGACTTGGTAATGATAAACTTTTCTGCAAATTTCTCCTGCTCTTCCTCTGCTCCAATTGGTTCATCTGATCATATGCTCGTGAAAGTCAACATCGCTCTGGCTATTCTCAGAGAGCTGCCTCAATGCCGGTGAATCTGCCATTTTTCTCAAGCAGATTGGCAGGAACTGTAAGCAGCCACTTTTCTTCAGGAATGGTCTCCCATATCTGCTTCACCTGATATCAACTCAGCCTGGGAATTCTTCCACTCTGGGAAACCACTCAGCCTGGGAAGCCTGCTCTCTCATGCACATATTCATCCCATCTTATCTCCAATTATCCCACCCTTGTTCCCGCCCAAAGTACACTGAATCCTGTAGTGAGGCAGTTGCTCTGAAACAAATTGCCTTCTCTTCCTAGAAGGCAAATCCGACCGAAGGCAATCTCAGTGCATTCCAAAAAGTCCGCAAAAAGTGTCTGCCCGCTCCAAAGCAGAACACAACACATTTTCAACCTCAAGAATGAACTTTCAAACTTGCATCCCTCCTCTAAAACCTTGTGGTGCCTTGTTAAGTCTGTCTCTGGAGTATGCTCCCCTTCCATCGCTTCCCTTACTTCAAATGGTACCACAGCTGACTCTGCTTCCAAATCTTGTGTCCCTAACTCCTCACTCTCGTTATCCATTGTTCTGTTTTACCCAACTGCCTCTGAACTCTGTGTGTTTTGCTCCTGAAAAGTCAGAGAAGGTTATTTCAACCCTCGACTCTGACTCCGCCACTGGACTGAACAGCATAAGCTCATGTGTCCGAAAATCCTGCTCTGATGCTCTTGCACATCCTCTCTCTGCCCTTTCTCCCTGTCAATTGCCCGAGGTCATTTTCCATCTGCTTTGAAATCCACCAACATCACTACACTACAGAGAAAAATGGATCAAAAACTGATCAGCTCAACTACAGACCCATCGGCCTACTCCCAATCGTCAGCAAGGTCATGGATTACATCACCGCAGTTGATATTAAATCTTTCCTTTTCTCTGACAACCTCATCACAGATCACCAATTTGGTTTGACACCAGGTCACTTCACATTGGACATGCTGCTTCTATTCACCCAACAATGGATGGAAGCCCTCAATGTCAGACATGAGATCAGAACTGTCTCTCTGGACATATCTCATGCTTTTGATGCAGTCTGGTTTCCCACTTTCCTCTCCAAACGGTCCACCTATGGCATCCAAGGACAACTCCACACATGGCTGACTGACTTTCTCCACTCTCATGGCCGACGTGTGACAATCAATGGAACCCTTTGATGTCCTCTCCTTGTAAAGGCTGGAGTGCCCTAAGGCAGTGTTCTGGACCCAGTCTTATTCCTAATCTTCATCAATGATCTATCTGACTGTCTGGAAAATCCTCTATATCTATTTGATGATGACTCCACCTTCTGTCGTGACATCCCTCATTCTGCAGCTGCAGCCTCATTCCTCTCTTCAAAGCTTGAAAAAAATCACGACTTGGTCAAACATTTGGAATATTAATTTAAATACTGACAAATCCCACACTCTTACTGTCCCTCTCCGAAAGGAACATCTGGCAAACCCTCCTAACTACTATCACAATCCTCTTGAGAAAGTTTTGTCATGTCATTCAAACTCCAGAGTCTCACTCTCAGCCATGATCTTTTTTGGGAAAACCACATTTCAAAGTTGGTCTCCAAAGCCAGGGGACGACTGGACATCCTACTTGGTACAAAGTTCTTAAATGATTCATCTGATCCCCTTTCCACCGGCAAGGACTTCCTCCGAAGCTTGCTGGTGCACTACTCTCACCTTTGGGCTGGCTCCCTGCCTCACATCTTGCTCAGCTTGATTCCGTGGAACCCAACGCCTTCAAGATCATTGGAAATCCTGCGCTGAAGCTGAGTCTGTGTCCCCAATGTGAGGGCTCGCAGCACTGATGTGGGCACCAGGGCTGGGTCCGAAAGAGAGGACCAAGGCTTTTGGTGGGAGGGTCTGGGCCACGATGTGAGGGTCAGGGACATAAGTTCCAATGTGAGGGCCAGGGATGGAGCCATGACAACCAAGACCTCAACAGATGTATCCTTGAAAGGCAATAGATTGGCGCTTCACACTTCTCTGTTGTATAATTGCTGTGAGCACTCGAGGGCCAAGCTCGGAATTATATAACAGGAGGAATCTATTAAGGCGTTGACCTTCACAACTACATCCCCAACTCATACATCAAAACCCACACCCCCAACCCCACATCAAAACCACAAACTGTCACACCAAAACCCCCAATCCCCACATACAAACCCAACTTCAACACTCACATCGAAACCCTCAACCCCCACATCAAAAACCCAACTATAAACCAGCCCCCCAATCCAAACCTGAGCCCCAACATCCAAACCCACATGAATCCCCTTCATTAAATTTTATCATTTTTTTCTTGCTTTTTTAAACTTCAATATTTTTTAATTTTCTGCCAGTTCTGTCTTAAAAATGAAGTTTAAGTTCTTTTTAATTTAAAGAAGTAGAAAGGAAGAAGGAAAGAATTCCCGTATATTCCCATCACTTTCTTGGTATTGCTGAAAATAAATAAATAAACATGTGTATTATTTAATATTAAATGATATAATATTCCATTTAATTAATTTTCAATCAACTAAACTTGCCTCGCATCAATCACCATCGAACAGAATATCCAAGGGTCTTCAAGGTAAAACTCGTGTGCTGGGTCATCAAGGTAGAACTCGTGTGCTGGGTCATCAAGGTAGAACTCGTGTGCTGGGTCATCAGGGAAGAACTCGTGTGCTGGGTCATCAGGGAAGAACTCGTGTGCTGGGTCATCAAGGTCGAACTCGTGTGCTGGGTCATCAAGGTCGAACTCGTGTGCTGGGTCATCAAGGTAGAACTCGTGTGCTGGGTCATCAAAGTCGAACTCGTGTGCTGGGTCATGACGGTCGAACTCGTGTACTGGGTCATCAAGGTCGAACTCGTGTGCTGGGTCATGACGGTCGAACTCGTGTGCTGGGTCATCTCCCAGGTATGTCGCATCTTTTGAGTCATCAGGATATTTCTCATTTTGTGGGCCTTGGTTGTTCCCCTGTACGTGTTCCACTTCCGATACAGGTTCCACTGTACGTGATACAGGTTCCACTATACCTGATACAGGTTCCCCTGTACGTGATGCAGATTCCCCTGTACCTGATGCAGCTTCCTCAGTACGTGATCATAACCAACGAGTGATAACTGTACAAGCACCCAAAGAGGTTTCTTACGTTGGGTGCTTCATCAGTTGACTCACGATCCTGATCGCCATCTTGCGTCTCCTCACGAGGCGTCTCTTGATGATGTAAACACTCGGGTGTGGTTGGTAATTTCCCATCGTGTATCGATAAAAGAATATCGATTAATCAGGACCAGAAGATGCGCTTTCTTTATTCCACCGAGTTCCACCAACTGTCAATCGGATTGTTTTTTGTGAAGTAAGACTCGTGGACGTAGCCATGGCAACGTGTACGCATAATGCATTAAAGTCCCAAACAGTGTGAATGGAAAGAAAATTCAAAGTATGTTAAACATTTATAAAGTAAGTAAGTAAACTTATTAAGTTACGGTTTAAATTATGATGAACATGCACTAAAGTTTACATTTTACCTGCAGTAAAATAAACGGTAACTTTGATGGTTTCTTCCTTCGTTATCTTAAGGTTTTAAAATTGATTCTTTAACTTGTTTAAACTTTTTTCCCTTTCAATCTGCAAGGAAATCTATAGTTTCACTCGTGCGAATGTTGATCAATAATTCCGTGGCTTCACAAGCAGTAAATAAAAATATGAAGGACAGTATTGAGAGTGCAGAGGTCGTGTGTTCCTCTTTCAAGCGGCTTGCTATCGCTTGCCAAGCGGCTCGTTTAATTCAAAACGTTCAAGTAAGCACTCCAACGGAACGCACTGCTCGGCACCGCTTAAAAACAGGGCGGTCTCCATGGAAACCATGCTATCTCGGTACTCGAGCAAATACTGTTCGGGTTTCAGTTTTTACTCGATCCTCTGGTGCTGAGTTATGGCAGCCTTGACAGGTCACGTGTACAGTAACTCGCAGGGATGACATGCAGCTGGTGGGATATCCCGCGAAGCAATGTTTACCTCTGAACGGCGGAATATCACATATCACGTGAAGCTGTGCACATTGTGAATGACGGGATATCCCGCAAAAGCCATGAAAACGCGAAACACACGACAGCGAACACAGGAGCAGGTCCTGCTTGCGGCTCGTAGATGTTTTTTTGCGTATGTCCAGCGGCTTTAAGCATAGCTGCTGAAAGATGGGTTTTTATAAATGTGTCAAGCTTGGGGCTTGTGAAACCATTTTTTGCGCCCCTATGTTACGGATTCGTCACTTCCGTCTTTGTGGTTGTCATCCACTTGAAGCATTTTTAGTTTCATGTACTATTATTGTTACAGTTTGAGTATGACATGGAGATAACTGTCTTCAAAGGTAAAAATAATGTCTCAGAAGGAAAACGAGATGGGTGAGGGCGAAAACGGAAGAAGAAGAAGAGGCGGGCGAGCGGATCGAGTGAGATCGAAAAAGGAAGGCCTATCTGCTTCGAGGTGCCGAGCGGACGTTAGTGGACATTGGTCACTAGCGAATATTGGTTTCCCCAGGAAAGGGATTCCTGTGACAGTGTCGTTGTTGCTGTGGCGAATAAACGTGCGTGGCGGGTTTTGCTTTTGGTTCCGAAAGTGAATCATCGCTGGAGAGCAGGTACGCCTCCATTACCGGCCCGTCCACCATTTCACCTCGCACCAGCCATTTCGCCTCGCACCAGCCATTCGCCTGGTTCTCGTGTGTGTCATGGATTTCGCTTCGGAACTCGCGGTTCTTCGCGGTTCTCCGCTTGGGAACCGCTGACCATTCATGTCAGCGTCATTGTCTGGTGAACCGGAGGTGTGAATTCCCAGTCGCCTTTTGGGTGAACTTTTACCGGACCGACGTCGGCCCGACACCTCACCAAGCGGCTCGTCTGCAGTGTCGACTGTTAGCCTTTCTGGGTTCAGGTCTCAGTACGACCTTTTCTTGTGATCGCGAGAGCCAATGGGATCGACTTTGGCCTGGTATCGCGACACAGTGACTTTGGGGGATGTTACCGATTGCTCACGTGGGAATACCGTGAGTTATTGATTCAGGAAATTGGTGGTACCATCATATAAATTATATGGTGTTTGCTGTGCAAGTGAGGTTTTCTTGTACGTGCATTACTTGTTATTATTGTGTGGTTTTAATACAATACTTGGTTTTTGTAACAACTGATTGGTGTGGTTTCACCATTGGTCATTGGCACACATAATAGCACATCTTTCTGCCGTGACTCCTTTCGGGGCTCGGAGGTACACCGTGGCCGGGGTTTGGGGAGGAGCACGTAACAGATTACCTAACATTAGGTAATCGAATTACCTAACATTCCCAAAATTTCCAAATTTGGATTTTTTTAACATTCCCAAATTTGTATTTCTGAAAATTTGGAATTTTTTGTGTGAAGGTTAACAGGTGCTAACTAATAGTCACAATGGTGTTTGAAGTAGAAAAGTTTGCAACGTCCCCGAACGAGGCACAATTCCAGGCGTTAAAAAGATCAGAACTTATGAAATTGGCCAAATATTATAACTTGGCGGCCTGAGTTAGTATGAAGAAAGCAGAGATTCAGACATTGGTGGTAGAATCTCTACTGGGACAAGGAACATGGGAAGAGGTAGCCTTGAATTGGTTACCAGAGGAAAAAGGAAATATGGAGCTCTGGAAAATGGAGATGCAACTGCAGAGCCAGGAAAGGTTAAAAGAGTTGGAATGGAAAGTAGAAAAGGAAAGAGCAGAACAGGAACGAGATCTCGAGCAGAGAAGAGCAGAGGAAAGAGCAGAGGAAAGGAGAGCCGAAAGGGAGTTAAAGGAACGGGACATGGAGTATCAGAGGGAACTTAAACTCAAGGAGCTTGAATTACTGGGGGAACGGAGAGAAGTAGTATCCATGCCGGCTAGTTCGACAACCAGTCAGAACTCTTGGGATGTTGGTCGGCATGTGAGGCTGGTTCCACCCTTTAATGAAAAGGAGGTAGCCAAGTTCTTTCTACACTTTGAGAAGGTGGCTCAAATGTTAAAATGGCCTGTGGCATGATGGACTATGTTATTACAAAGTGTTCTGGTGGGTAAAGCTCAAGATATCTTTTCGGCTTTACCGATTGACCAATGTGCAGATTATGAGATCGTGAAGAAAGCCATTCTCAAAGCCTATGAATTGGTCCCTGAAGCTTACCGCCAAAAATTTAGGAATGCCAGGAAGAGGGAGAGTGAGACCCATGTGGAGTTTGCCAGAATGAAGGAAACTATGTTTGAGAGGTGGTGTGACTCGAAGGAGATTGGGAAAGACTTCAACCGTTTTCGACAATTGATCTTGGTGGAGGAATTCAAAGTGTATCTACGTGGACATTAAAGTGCATCTGGATGAAAAAAGGTACCGGAGTTGTATGAGGCAGCAACAGTGGCAGGTGACTATGCCTTGACACACCGGATGGGGTTCCACAAACCTAACTTCCCACCTAGAGTTAGCCAGGGGAGTTACGGTAAATCAGGTTCGGAGAACAAATTTTCATGGAGGCGGCCTAGAGCCGAGAGCCATGTCTATGGGGACAAATCTGATACCGCGACTTTTAGGGATCAAAAGACTGCAGTTCCAAGGCATACCTATCTTTCGGGGGGCCCGAGGCAGACCACCGGTTTTTCCTCCGGGCCTACTTGCGCTTTTTGCAAGAAACCTGGGCATTTGATGTCCCAATGTTACGCCATAAAAAGGAAAAATCAGGATCGGAGTCAGGCTAGTGCAACTCCGAATGCGTTGGCCAATGCAAGAAATCGTCCTTGGAGGACAGTGCCTTGTGAAGGTTCCCGTGCCAAAGTTACGGCATCACAGAACGACCTTGTCCAAGAGGGTTACAAACCTTTTATTTCCGAGGGGTTTGTGTCACTGGATGGGGACTTAAATAACCAGAGACCTCTTAGGGTAATGAGGGACACAGGAGCACATCAATCTTTGATGCTTGAGAGCATTTTGCCATTGTCGGAGAAGACGGCAACGGGGGTTAGTGTTCTCTTACAGGGGGTGGGTGGCTATGTTAAAGCTCCTCTTCATGTCATCCATTTAAAGTCTGAGTTGGTGTCAGGTCCGGTCACTGTGGGGTTGCAAGCCACTCTTCCTGTAGAGGTAATTTATTTTATTATCGGGAATGATTTGGCCAGTGGTCGAGTTTCTGGTAATCCGATTTTGGTTGAAAAGCCCAGTATGGAAAATAACACAGCACAGTTAGAGCAGGAGATTCCGGGTATTTTTCCATCCTCGTGTTTGTGCCTGTGCAGCAGTCGTCGTCATCGTTTCGACGTTTCGACGTTTTCCAGCAGTCGTTTCGAGCAAATAATAGTGTTTGTGCAGTGACTCGTGCTGTGGGTAGGAAGTGCTCTGAAGAGAAGGAGAAGGAAGGTGATGTGTATTTGGGTTCCATAGAGATATTGGAGGAAAAGTCGGGAAGAGATAATAGGAAAGGGAGTGACATCAGGGCACCTAAGGAAAAGGTGGCATCTGGACCAAAAGAGAAAATGGAGTGTCCATCGGAGACATCCGGGAACGAGGCTGAACAGACGGTGCCTGTCCGAAAGAGACTTGTTGAAGAACAACACAGAGATTCGGAGTTCCAGAGTTTGATTGGTAAAGCCATTACAGCGGAAGAGGCTTTGAAGATACCTGTTGGTTACTTCATGAAAGGGGAAATACTCATGAGAAAATGCAGACCACCAGAGGTGCCAGCAAATGATGAGTGGAAAGTTCATTACCAAATTGTGGTGCCACAGCCGTACCGGAAGGAGATATTGAGTTTGGCACATGAAACACCTTTGGCCGGGCACCTTGGAGTGAACAAGACATGTGACAGAACATTGGTACATTTTTTCTGGCCAGGATTGCGACGTGATGTGGCGGAGTTCTGTAAATCTTGCCACTCTTGCCAGCTGGTGGGAAAACCTAATCAGAAAGTCCCATCCGCACCTTTAAAACCTTTTCCAGCTTTTGAAGAGCCATTCAGCCGAGTCATTATTGACTGTGTAGGCCCTTTACCTAAAACTAAGGCTGGACATCAGTATTTGCTGACCATCATGTGCGCTTCCACGAGGTTCCCAGAAGCGGTGCCTCTGAGGAAAATTACTGCGGCAGTTATTACGAAGGCCTTGATTAAATTTTTCACTTTGGTTGGCCTACTTAAGGTCATCCAGCCTGATCAGGGTTCCAATTTCATGTCAACGCTTTTTCAGCAAGTGGTACACCTGTTGGGAGTGGAGCAAGTAAGATCAAGTACTTACCATCGCGAGAGCCAAGGGGCCTTGGAAAGGTTTCACCAGACATTGAAGAATATGATTAGAACGTATTGCTTTGAATGTGACAAGGATTGGGATGAGGGAATACCCTTATTGTTGTTTGCTACGAGGGAATCCGTTCAGGAGTCATTGGGATTCAGTCCTTTTGAACTTGTGTTTGGACACTCAGTGCGAGGACCATTGAAATTAGTGAAAGAACAGTGGCTACAGGAGGAGTCACAGTCAACAGTGGTAGAGTATGTGTCAACGGTTAGGCACAGATTGGCAAAGGCTTGTGAAGTTGAGAGAGGAAACTTGAAAGTGACCCAGGATAAAATGAAAGTGAGACGTGACAAGAAATCTCAGATAAGAAATTTCAGTCCTGAGGAACGGGTGTTAGTGTTGCTTCCTGTTCCAGGACAGGCACTACAGGCTAGGTATTTCGGTCCCTATGCAATCGAAAGGAGGGTTAATGAAACAGATTACGTGGGGACAACTCCCGACCGACGAAAAAAGCGGCAGCTGTGTCATGTCAACCGACTGAAGAAATATTATGAGAGGAAACCTGTGGAAAAATTGGTTCCTGTCTCACCTGTCGTGCCTGTAGTCGGGGTGCAAGAGAGTCCAGAGGTTGAGGCCGGTGTGAAGTTTGATAACATTGATGACCAGGCTTGTCCCAGATTGACGAACACGGAAGTGTTGAGTAATTTAGACGAGAAATTAGGTAATTTGACGAGGGAACAACAAGGACAACTATCCAGCCTAATTTTTGAGTTTGCACATTTGTTCACAGATGTACCTGGTCGTACTGACTTGGTATATCATGATATTGAGGTGGGGGAAGCCACTCCTGTGAAACAACACCCCTATCGGATGAACCCTGTGAAGATGGAGTGTCTTTGGAAGGAGGTTCAGTATATGTTGGAGAAAGACATCATCGAACCTGGCAGCAGTGAATGGAGCTCACCATGTGTGTTGGTTCCAAAACCCGATGGCAGTTTTCGCTGTTGTACGGATTTAAAACGGGTTCATGCAGTGACCAAGACCGACTCATATCCCATCCCGGGGATTGATGACTGTATTGATAGAATAGGCCCAGCTAAATTTGTAACTAAATATGACTTGCTGAAAGGGTATTGGCAGATTCCTCTTACTGATAGAGCCAAGGAAATCTCGGCTTTAGTCACACCAAATGGGTTGTATCAGTACAAGGTTCTTCCCTTTGGATTGAAAAACGGGCCTGCTACATTTCATCGGCTGATTAATAAGTTTATTGCAGACCTTTAGGGGGTGGAGGCTTATCTGGATGATGTCATCATCCACACCATGACCATGGAAGATCATATTAAAGAAATTCATGCATTTTTCAAGAAACTGACCGAGGCAGGGTTGACCATCAACTTATCTAAGAGTGAGTTTGTAAAAGCACAGGTGGTGTTCCTCGGCCATGTAGTAGGTCAGGGTCAGGTGCAACCAGTGACAGCCAAGATAGAAGCCATTGATCGCTTCCAAGTTCCAAAAGGGAAGAAGGAGCTCATGAGATTCTTGGGTATGGCTGGTTGGTACCGGCGTTTCTGCAGGAATTTTTCTGATGTGGTAGCCCCTTTAACGAATTTGCTGAGGAAAGAGACCAAGTTTGTTTGGGATGACAAATGCCAGGCTGCCTTTGCCCACGTCAAAGCGATATTAATGAGCTCTCCTGTCCTAGCAGCCCCGGATTTTCAAGAACTTTTCAAGTTGGCCATTGATGCAAGTGATGTGGGGGCTGGGGCAGTTCTATTACAGGAAGATGATGATGGCGTGGATCACCCGGTGTGCTACTAGTCGAAAAAGTTTAACAAACATCAGGCAAATTATGCCACTGTGGAAAAAGACACCCTTACTCTCCTGCTAGCACTTCAGCATTATGAGGTGTATCTGGGAACTACTACCTTTCCAATAAAAGTCTTCACTGATCACAACCCCTTAACCTTCATTCAAAAAATGAAAAATAAAAATCAGAGGTTGATGAGATGGAGTTTGTCTTTGCAGGAGTTCAACTTGGAAATTGAGCATGTAAAGGGCAGGGACAATGTCGTTGCCGATGTTTTATCCAGAGTGAACTAACTTTAAAAATTCCTGTAGGTTGTTTGGAAGTTTTGTTGCTTTCTTCTGAGGAATATTAGTTATTGTTGCTCACGTGAGTTGGTCAGCCATATATTGATTGGTAGTGTTTGGGTGTGAGTTTTACTTTTGTTTATTAAAGCGGGTTTTTGCATGAAAAGAAAGTTTTCACTATGTTCAAACTTTCTTTCTTGAGGGTGGGAGTGTTACGGATTCGTCACTTCCGTCTTTGTGGTTGTCATCCACTTGAAGCATTTTTAGTTTCATGTATTATTATTGTTACAGTTTGAGTGTGAAATGGAGATAACTGTCTTCAAAGGTAAAAATAATGTCTCAGAAGGAAAACGAGATGGGTGAGGGGGAAAACGGAAGAACAAGAAGAGGCAAGCGAGTGGATCGAGTGAGATCGAAAAAGGAAGGCCTATCTGCTTCGAGGTGTCGAGCGGACGCTGGTGAACATTGGTCACGAGCGAATATTGGTTTCCCCGGGAAAGGGATTCCTGTGACAGTGTCATTGTTGCTGTGGCAAATAAACCTGCGTGACAGGTTTTGCTTTTGGTTCCGAAAGTGAATCATCGCTGGAGAGCAAGTACACCTCCATTACCGGCCCGTCCGCCATTTCACCTCGCACCAGCCATTTCGCCTCGCACCGGCCCTTCGCCTGGTTCTCGTGTGTGTCGTGGATTTCGTTTGGGAACTCGCGGTTCTTCGCTTGGGAACCGCTGATCGTTCATGTCAGCGTCATTGTCTGGTGAAACGAAGGTGTGAATTCCCAGTCATCTTTTGGTTGAACTTTTACTGGACCAACATCGGCCCGACACCTCACCAAGCGGCTCTTCTGCAGCGTCGACTGTTAGCCGTTCGGGGTTCAGTTCTCAGTACGACCTTTTCTTGTGATCACGAGAGCCAAGGGGATCGACTTTGGCCTGGTATCGTGATCCCATTGTGGTTTAACCCAGACGGAGTCAGGCCTGGTATCGGGGTGGCGATTTGGGGGGCACTAATGAAATCTTTAGTCCTCCTCTGTGTGAGAACGTACTTTACAGGATGGAAAACGAAGAAACCGCCGACGACGACCATGGTCTTGACCACAGAGGCCGTCGACCTGAACGAGCCCTTCGACGAGGCAGCTGTGACCGGCGCTTTCGAAGACTGTGTTGATTTGTTTGATGATTGTGATGATTTTGTTGTAAACCCCCTGCGGGAACTGGCTAATGCCTCTTATGTATTACAAGCTCACAGCTGCACACCTCCATCCGATCCAACTATGGATCTGATTGCGACGCTGGGTCTGGCAGTCAAGGGACCTGACATGGATATCCTGGATCCACAAGCTGATCGTGCGTCCATGGAAGACTTTGACATAAAGGAAGTCTCTCTCTTCACTTCGAATGTTTCGGAATTTAATGCTCTGTACCCTGACCAGGAACACGTGACACAAGATATTGACAATATTATGTATTCCTCAGAACAGCAGCACGTGTGAGGTCTCATGCGCATGAACGTTGATTAACTTCTAAGATCTGCAAGGACCGTATCTGTGAAAGGTGGGGGGAGCCAGTTCCGCAGGGGAGGTGATGGGCCCTCTGGTGGAGCACATCCTCATCCGGACCAGACGCCTTCGTTGTGGATCCGAAACGTTAATGGCCCTTCATGTTCTGAACCCTCAGGTTCCAAGCACGCACAACACGACACGTCCCTCAAGTGCACGGGCGGGGTGCTATGGGCGCGTGGTATGCCCTTGGGAGACACCCACATTACACAATCCTCTTTCAATAAAGCCCGATGAGGCACGTTGTCTCTTGAGATACCTTGTCTCGACCAGACCAGAGGTGGGTTAATGTCGGTCAGTAAGTTTGTTGTTTTACAAACCTCTGATATAAGCTGAAGTATAAACTTGTTTTTTTGTAGTTATTTGAGAAGTTCGCTTCGCCACTATACTTCAAATGAGAATGCATGCTTCCTTTCCTTGCCAGCAGCAAGTCTGTTAAAACCTCACGGTCGCTTTGAAACATGTTTTACGAGCCGCGGCCAGGAATGCAGGCAAGGTGTGAACTGTAACCTCTATACGTGGGATTCATGAGTTTTGTATACACAGACCTTTCCCTGGTAAGACTATTATAATCATTAATTGTATTTCGTATGGCAGAATGCTTGACGGTGGAAGCAGCATTTACTGCCCTGGATTAAGTCTAAATTGAGAATGCTCGCTGAAAGTGGATCCAAAGGTGAATCTAAAGGCCTGGGACTCCTCATGCACACTTTATGGTCCCTTTGTAAATCGAAATGTAAACTCCCTCGCGTGAATTACAGCTTTTGGTCATCCTGGAGTTTTGAAAGGACATCTGGCCCACGAGATAACAAATTCTTTCATCACTCCCCCGAGGCAACAGGAACGGACGTCGGTGGGGGAAATTAGCCCATTTAGGGATGCCGGTGGGAGGACCATTAGCCCAGTTTCCTTTGTTCGAGCTCAGTTTCAGCGGAGATTTTCTGATTAAGTATTCGTATATAAACCGGACTTGAGTCCGCTTACTCGGTAGGAGGGCTGGCGTGGCACGCCGTCCGTTCGTGCTGTATATTGCCGGCTCTGCTCCACAGCTGTGAACTTGGTGAATTAATAAACGCTTGTCAATCTTTCCTTGTGGTGAATACCTGAATTCCCTGGTGACTACCTGAGCTCCCGACATATATATATATATATATATATATATATATATATATATATATATATATTATATATATATTGTTGCGGATCTGGGGGTCGGCGCTCCCCTTACCAAGGGGGGGTTAATCCCCATGTCTTTCAAACTGGCAGATCCCCCAGCCCTGGAAATTATACGCTCCTTTGCGGTCGAGATTGGCCAGGGTGATTGGTCAAGATTGGTTGGTCCCAATTACCTGCGTGCCAATCTCTCCGCAAAGCAGGGAAATAACTCCCGCTCGAACCACGGATATGATGGTAATTGCCGAGCGGTTTAGCAATCCGCAGCCCAAGCCATGAACAAAAGGACGAAACCCGTTTAGAGCAGTTCCAAATCGTGCCACAGGTACTCAATGGGGAGAAAAGACGAAAGCGATCGAATAGAGGAAACCAAAAGGTAAGGAAGAACAAATATGGTTTATTAATTACACTATTAAAAGAGGAAACGAAAGAAGGGCATGTACAAGAAGAAGAGCAAAAGGACACAAGGCAAGCTTACACAGTCTTAATTAACACGCCCAGGACAATACAAACGGACTTACACGAAAGGGGAATGGCAGGAAGGAAGGTCCAAGCAGATGGGTCAGTGTTGGCTCTGGCCCCGGTTCACGCTCCACTCCGGTCCACACTCCACTCCGGTCCACGCTCTGGTTCCGCAGCGAAACCCGGCAGGCAGCGCGGTTGGTATTGTCGCGGTATTGTCGGCGCGAGCGAACCGACTCTCACACAACGTTCCCTCTCCCACTCAACTTCTTGTCTGCAGACCGGCTCTGTCACTCTCTCTTCCCTTGGCTCTCTCTCTCCTTGGCTCTCTCTCTCTCTGTCTCTCTGGCTCGTCTCTCACTCTCTCTTTTTCGTAAGTAGTCCCACGCGAGCGCTTATATCACGCGTTCGCGTGCTTTTAGGACACACCCACCGATGAGCTCGCCTTGGCCCTGGTTTGTCACGAGGGCTCACCTACTCTGCCCTTAACAGGGCTACGCCTCGCTCTGATAACACCTCCCCCTTCTTCTCCAGCTTGACCG
This sequence comes from Myxine glutinosa, assembly GCF_964187855.1. Taxonomy (NCBI): domain Eukaryota; kingdom Metazoa; phylum Chordata; class Myxini; order Myxiniformes; family Myxinidae; genus Myxine; species Myxine glutinosa. Next base: position 77,141,332 of record NC_136273.1, read on the forward strand.
CGTGGTTAATGGCGTTTGGAGCGATCGCTGCGGCTGGCAGAGACACGCAATACCATTTGGAGGGAGGCTAGCCGCAAAATGAACGGGGTTTGAAAGGGGGCCTAGGTTATTTGGGCAATCATTGAAGGGCGATAATTAAATTGCCGATTACAACTCTTGTTGTTGCCCACCCCTTCTCTTTCCAGCATGGTGACTAAACATGGGGAATCGATAGGTTGTGAGCAAAGATCATTAAGGGACAGAGGTAGCACTATCATGTGTATTCCTGTGGTGCCTGCTTGGGGGAAATGCATGCATGACCAGCAGTGGGTCCTATTCTGAATTGTCGCCACCTCTCTTGCTACCTTCCAATATGTGTTTTCACCCTTCTCTGGGGCCTTGTCCTGGGGGTGCGGCGTGAGTATGTATTCAATGCATGGTGTGTATTTAGTTTCGCCACCAGCCACGCCAGGGGTCCAGACGCTGCACCGGACCTGCATAGTCATGCCTTTCTCTATGCGTGTGCGTGTTTGTAGCTTAAAATCAGGGGTCCCCCATTTGTATCCTGGTCGGGCCAAGGTCTTGACGCTAGCTTGCCCGTCCTCCCGGAACTCTCGTTGTTTTCGTAGTACAACGCCAACACGTCCAGGCCCTGCCGACAGTGCTAGCCATCTTACGCTTACCCAATCTGTGTGTAGGGCTTTCTGCTCGAAACATGGTAATGATACTCTTTGTCCCCATGTTATGGTGAGGTGTCATGTTTTGTTTTCGCATCTATTGTAATCGGAGCTCCCTCTAGCTGCTGTCGCTATCAATAGCATCATACCTATGATTAGGCCCATCGTTACTGTGGTTGCTGTGGTGTCGTGTCTGGTGCTTGTACAGCCAACTTACAGTGCGTGGCGTGGATCCAGGAGGTCTTGCCCTCGCAACTGCGGTTGGTGTGCTCCACAAACACCTGGTTTTTTTTCTGGTGGAACATCTGGTCCACGAACGCCCTGGGAACACCTGGAACACCTGGTCACCAATTTCCTAATCCACTTCTTTCAAGTGGATCCAATTTTATCCAATATCCGATTTTAAATTCGATCCAATTTTCTCTAATTCCTCCCCTAGCATCCCATTCACCTGTTTCCTACACCTGTTTCCGTCTCTAGCCCAATAGTTGCCCCATATCCCAATATCCCAATATCTATATTTAAATTATTTCAGCTAGAGTTTCAACTCGAGTTACCACCAACAAACCACCATTAACCTCCCCCTGTTATTTATTTATTTTCGCAAATAAACAAATAATAAAAATAACCTGGTCTATTTATTGAAAATAAAATAGTTCTCATATGTCTTACTGTCTGGTTAATTTTCCTCACCCACTGTGATTCACTCAAAATAGATTCTCACTGTTGTTATGTCTGAAGTTCGTCTCATGAACTTCACGTCACGTCTCCCGGGCTACTCCCTCCTCCGGTATGATAGATGCTCCGGACTCCCTCATATGTCCTCTGGAATGGCCAAGTCAAAGCCCTGATCTAAATCCCATCGAGATGTTGTGGGGGGATTTGAAACGAGCTGTGTGTGCATTCAAGAAACCCCTCAAACATCGCACAGCTGAAAGAATTCTGCATGGAGGAGTGGGCAAAAATTTCTCCCAGTCGATGTCAGAGACTGGTAGACAGTTATAAGAAACGCCTACTTGAGGTTGTTTCTGCCAAAGGGGGAAATACCACCTATTAGAGCCAAGGGTGTACTTACTTTTTCCACATGCGAAATTTGCATTTATGTTTATTTAAATTATACAATGGACTACAATATGTAAATGTTTCATGATATTTGTTATATTATATCACCTTTATCTATCAATATTGTTGAAATGAAGATCAAATAGCTGTATGTTGAAATATGTTGAAAAAGTCAAAGCTTTAAATGGGGTGTACTTACTTTTTCACGTGACTGTATATATATATATATGTGTATATATATATATATATATATATATATATATATATATATATATATATATATATATATATATATATATATATATATATATAATTGTATATATATTGTCGGGGGTTCAGGTATACTACGAGGGGGTTAGCCTCCGTTCCCCCCCGAACGTACCAGACCTGCGCCTGCCACGCACGAATAACTTCGTACTTCGGCAGGTTGCGAACCAGCAACTACAAACACCAATTGGTCCATTACATGATAGCAGGGTACATCGTCTAACTCCGTTACCTGTACCAAATACCGGTTTCAATCGGGGAACGTATCGTACCCTCCGACAGTGTACCATAAACACAAAGTGCCCAGCACACATTGGCGGTGAAGAGGAGGGGGAATGAACGTTGGGAACCTGTTAGCAAAATGCCCACGATGTCACCAGATGCTTCTCCTCGCGACGCCTTTTGTCTCAACCTCACCAATGAGCACCTGGCCGGCAAATGGCAGTCCTGAAAACGAGCAGGTTAAGGCAATTCCCAACATGAACGCGAGCAAGTAGAGTCGATCCCTAGCACGAACAAGGGCAGGCAAGCAGGCACGTACCGAAAGAGTCCGAGTCATGCACACAGAGAATAGGGAGAGACCGGCTAAGACAGTGAATCACATACAGAGGCCTGTAAGAGAGTCCGTTCAAGAGCCCATGTTCCCAGCCAACAAAGTCCAAGGCCAAATGGGGTGAATCACATGCAGAGGCAAGGTGAACAATGTCCCGGCCGAAGAGAGAGTCCAAAAACACGTGTACAGCCAATGGAATCCAAGGCGAAGAATAATACAGGCAAGTACTGAAGGCCTATGAGAGGGTCCGGCCAAGAAAGGAGCACACGAGTACTGCCAAAAAAGTCCAAAAGCCAAGAGAGTAAATCACGTGCAAAGGCCTGTGAAAGGATCTGGCCTGGAGATTGCTGAGTGAAACCGACCAAGAGAGAGAGAAAACATGTGTGCAAGGCCTTTTTGTCCAGCCTTCGCCGAGGGTGGTGGTGGGGGGGGTGTTTCCGGGCTCCCGATTGGTCGAGTTTGTCACTCCGCCCCTCACAAGCTCCCCCGAAGTTCCTCACGCCCTGATTGGTGGAGTGTCGCTTCCCCTTCACAAGCCCTCTCGCATGGACTTTAACCTGGTGTATATCTCAATGGTCTTTGGTCTGTCTTCTGTCCTACAAGACTTTGAATCAATAACTGTGGATGCAATCTTGGTGCATCTGCCTGGCTAATTATCCCTTATGAGTGGAGGGCCTGTCTTTCCCTCCCCAATGCATAAAGACATCCTAACCCGAAATAAGGGGAAGGGGCTAAGAAAATGATCTGCGATGAAATAACGATTCTAAGGGACCTGAATGGTGGTTGCGATTATTTCTCAGCGGTTTCCCAAAACTGCAACAATATATATGTATTGGTGTGAGATTTAAACTTTGGAAACATAGCCAATCAACGAGGCTGGTTCATGGTACTCAAGTAAAAATGAACTTTTATTTTCACTCAAAAATAAAATGAAATTCGAACACAAGGACTGTGATGCCAGGATGTTTAAAATTATGGAATTTAAACTGAACGTCAATCTTCGTAAGATAATGCAGAGTGTCGTGTCTTCCTTTCGGCTAGGACTCCGAGTGGTTGAAACGGTGACTATTTCCGGGATCGAGACGCACTTTGTAGACCATGCAAGGTCGAAGCAAAACAAATGGTTTGTTTTCAATCAAGGGACCTGACACTCGTGGCAAAAGAGGGAGCTAACCTTTTGGAATGGTTTACCATATTTTTTTTTGTAAGCATTTATAAATGAACTGTAATTATGTGCATTCATATTCATCAACTTTTAAAAATCCCTTATGCCCCCTGGTCCCCTGGGTGGCCCCCTGTTATGAAATTTTAAAAATGTAAAACAGGGTGATCATGTGGACCATCGAGTAGATCTGTATCGGGTTTCAGAGGAATCGGCTGGTAAATAAGGGACAAGTAGGGATCTGAAGTTTGGGGGTTAACACCACTTCACTCCCCTTCCCCCCTTCGCCCCCAAACCCTGGGAGATCCAATGATCAAAAATTGAAAAACCTGAGCACGAGCGAATGTGCAGGCTACTGTCTTGTATCATGACTCAAGTTTCAGAACAACCAGCCGGGTGATAACGGAGGAGTAGCAAAAATAGCAAAATGTTAACGGACGGACGGTTGGACGGACGCACGACCAGACGGACAGAAATCCGGACATCACGACACATTTTAAAAGTACATTTTTTTCGAGCATCGAGATGTGTTGACCTAATAACTGGTGGTGATATTCAAAAGTGTTTGTCAGGAACTAAATTTGCAACAAGTGGGTTACCGGGGGAAGTTCACCTACCGAGGACCCCAAACAAACCTGGATAAAATATGATATAAATATGGAAATCCTAAACCTTGGAGCAAACCTAAACACAGGGTTGATGAAGTTTGTATGAAACACGATATTGATTTTGATAATAGGATGATGTTGGATGCAAAACACAAAGCGGCTCGAGAAATGTTGTTTAATTTGTCTTTGATATGAAATCCAATGTCGAGAAAACAAATTGATAGGTTTATTGTGAAAAAGATGAAAAGTGCTAAATTTAAATTTGGGGCGGGGTAATGAAAAATACGATTAAGGTCTGATGATGTCATCAAAACTGAAGAGCAAACAGAAAAGCGATTAGCTGATTAATTACATAAACCAATAATCAAAAAGTTTAAAATAAGGAAGGCCGACGATGGTTGGAATAATTAGGTCAAACAATGTCCTCTCACCTTCTATGTCGTGTTACCTGTTGGTGACCTAAAGACCTCAACAAAGGCCCAGCCCTCAGCATTCTCCCACCTTCTGAATACAACTACGGCCGAGTGAACCGTGAATGAATGCTGGCTAACCACGACCGAAGCAAAACAGTGGGGCAAAGCTCCCGTCTATCTATTACGTACACACTATGTCGGATCATTGAATGAAAACACAAGAATCAGGCAGATTGGGAAATGTAACGATTATTTATTTACACACACACGAGCAGGCAATTATCAAGCACATTATTCACAAGCCTTTATTCACAAAGCAAAATCAAAGGGCAAAGGGGATGTATTTGCAGCAAAATCAAGCAAGTCAACAGGCACAAATGATCAGGCTTATCAGGAGCACGTATTCTTAGGCAGTCTGATCGACACACACAGGACATGGCACCAACATTCATTACGCGAAGAGGAAGTGTGAGCAGAATGAAAGAGGCAGTTTGGAATGTGGGGACGACTCCTCGCTTACCTCACACAACCAGGTGGGGTTGTTTCAGGCCAGAGAATGAGAATGTGAGTGGTGGGGGGAGGGGAAGTATAAGGTTAAGGATGGGGAGGAAGGGCGGTGGAGTGTCGATGCAGTGTCGGATGCGTGTGGTGTAAGCGTGGTGGAGCTGTGAGGTGCACCAGGGGACTCTGTGACGTCACTGTACTTTACACATTCGAGAAGCGTTGTCCGTGTGGTGAATGTTGAGGTGCAGGGAAGGAAGAATGTGGGACGGCAGTTTGAACGGCCCAGAGGATTAATTGGTTATAACATGGGACTCGTTCACCCGTACAGGTTTTTATGGGGGTTGGGGGTGATGTGAAATCTGAATAAGTACGGGATGGACAGACGAACAGATTGATAATTGGTAATAATAAAATAATGAGGGGTCCAAATGGTGAGAACCAGACAAACAGATGGATTGAATGTGTGGAAATAAAATAACTTGTGGATTGAATGTAGAGTTGGATGAAAGGATGAGATAAAAATCCAATCGCTTCCAGCAATCGGGTTGAAGGAAAGACCAATGCAATGGGGTGAAGAAGGAGTTGACGAATTAAGGTCTCGTGAATTGAGGTTTGGTCAAGCAGACCGATGGGGGATTGAGAGAAAGAGACACGAGAATACATAGATCATTCTAACAACACATTTCCCCGGACCCGCAGCCCGAGATGATGGGAAAAGGTCTATCTTCACACAAACTCTTGAAATAACTGTCTGGGATTCCCTAAGTGTGCATGATTGTGCTGCCCCAAGCTGCACTGCATTCCTCAACAAAATCAAAACCATCAGAAACATTTACACAATTAGAATATGAAAAAGAGAATAACTCGAGAAAACCTCAATAAAATTTGTTTGTATTGTGAGAACACACAAGTGGAAATCACATTTTGAGAAAGGTTATCCCACACGATGGACTAATGAGCTTTTTAAAATGGTTAATATTTCAAACACAGTACCTTGGACTTCTAAACTATAGGATTTGAAAGGGGAAGAGATTTTAGCTTCATTTTATTCGCAGGAACATCAAAAAAAAATCCATTTGGGTTAGTGAGTGTCAGGGCTGGGGCCCAAGGCAAGGGCCATGGAGACAAACACCAATCGGAGGATGAGGGCCATTATGAACCCGAATGTGAGGGTGAGGGCCATTATGAACCCGAATGCGAGGGTGAGGGCCCCCAATGTGAGGGTAAGCGGTCCCAATGTGAGCACCAGAGCTGGGTCCGAAAGTGAGGGCCAAGGCTTTTGATGGGTGGGTCTGGGGCCCCGATGTGAGGATCAGGGACATAAGTTCCATTGTGAGGGCCAGGGATGGAGCCATGACAACCAAGACCTCAACAGATGTATCCTTGAAAGGCAATAGATTGGCGCTTCACACTTCTCTGTTGTATAATTGCTGTGAGCACTCGAGGGCCAAGCTCGGAATTATATAACAGGAGGAATCTATTAAGGTATTGACCATCATAACTCCATCCCCAACCCATACATCAAAACCAACACCCCAAACCCGACATCAAAACCATAAACTCTCACACTAAAATCCCCAATCGCCTGACACACAAACCCAACTTCAACACTCACATCAAAACCCTCAACCCCCACATCAAAAACCCCAACCCCGACAACAAATCCCACATCCCAACCCCCACATGAAAAACTCCAACAATAAGCCCACCCACTCCCAATCCGAACCCGAATCCCAACATCCAAGCCCACATAAATACCCTTCCATCAATTTCATTTTTTTCTCTTTTTAAAAATTCAATATTTTTTTCTTTTCTTCCAGTTCTGTGTTGAAAAAGAAGTTTCAGTTCTTTTAAGTTTGAAGAAGAAGTAGAAAGGGAGAGGGTAAGAATTCCCATTTCTTCCTATCACTTTCTTGATATTGCTGAAAAACAAAAAGTACACATATTACTTATTTAATATCAAAATAAAATAACATTTTATTGTACACCGCTCCTTTCTTATTCCATCTCCAAGCACTGCATGACGTCATTACCATGCACTGAAGGGTCAAGGGGCCCAACGATGACGTGCGCTGAAAGGGAGTCCTCAATTTTCACTCCGTTTGTTACTTGCCGGAAAAGATTCTGGCAAGTATGTTGATCGGTTGGTTTCTCTGTCTGTTTGTCTGCCTGTGCGCAGCACCACAGCTACACCGTTGCACGTAGAATCACCAAACTTTACATACATATTTGTCTTGCCCTGGAATAGACTGTGCCCAATTGATGACGTCATCGGTCACGTGGTTTGGCCGCCATCTTGGAAAAGCCGAAAAAATTTGCACCTCTATATCTCCGAAAGTGCTGAATAGAAAAAATTGAGACATTGCTCATTGTAAAGAACTCTCCATGGGGAATAAAATATATTAATAATGATGTCATAGGTGCGTCCATTATGACGTCATAATTCGACAAGTACAAAACTTCATCCGATCAAGATGAAATTTCTTGAGCATAATCTTGGAATAAATTAGTTTAGATAATGATGACAAAATAGATGATAGTAAACAAGTAATGATGACGTCATCGGTCACGTGGTTCGGCCACTATATTTGTCCAAAATGGCCGATAAAAAAGTACATTCCGGCAAGTCCTCAGTCTCTGACCGATTTTTCATTTGTTTGTTTGTTTGTTTGTCCGGTTTTTGTTTGTTTGTTTGTCCGGGTGATATCTCAGGCACTCCATGAGCTGGTAAGCTGACATTTGGGCACAATAGTGAGCGCATGCTTTCGCAAAAAATGTATTTTTCGATTAATCAATTAATGTATTAAGTACTTGACTGTTATCAATTTATTAAGTACCTATTTATTTTCTTTATCATCTGGGCGATATCTCAGGCACCTTTTGAACTAAGAACCTGATATTTGGACACGACAGTGATGTGGCTATAAAGGATAATTTTTGATTTATTGATTGATCAATTAATCGATTAATTATTTACTGATTAGTCATTTGATCGATTCATTATTCTTTGATGAAGAAATTAATTATTTTATTTTATTGATTAATTAATTATTTCATTAATTTTCAAAAAGTTACAGATTCAGATGAAACACTGGTCGTTGAGGTATGCTATTAGCCAATTGATTAAGAAATTAATTATTTTTCTTTTATTATTTATTTATTTTAATTACGCAATTAATCAATTATATTGTACACCTCTCCCTCCCAATACCGTCTCTATGTGCAGCACGGCGGCAATGCGGTGCCCTGGAAGGGATGTTATTTATTTATTTGGCATGGGGGCGGTGTATTTTGAATGGATCTGGACTTGTTTATTCCATTTTCAATCAATTGGACTTACCTCGCATCAATCACCATCCATCAAAAAATCCAAAGGTCTCCAAGGTATAACTTGCGTGCAGGGGCATCAGGTAGAACTCGTATGCTGGGTCAGCAGGGTAGAACTCTTCTGCTGTGTCATCAAGGTAGAACTTGTATGCTGGGTCGTCAGCGTCGAACACGTTTCCCCGAGTCTCTCAGGTAGGTCGCACATTGTGAGTCATCAAGGTATTCCTCATTTTGTGGGTCTTGGTTGTTCAAAAGGCCTTCAAACTGATCGATTATTTCACCTTTCATTTTGGTAAAAAGAGCGTTTCAGCTTGTTTTTCTGATGCAATTTGCTGTGAAAGAAAAGAACAAAGTATTCATTAATTTCATTCATTCATTTAATACAAGAATATTACAGGTACAAATCAGGCTCTGCAAATGCAGAAAATAAATAAAATTCCCACTACCCTTTGTACTGACCTTGCACATCCCAAACCCCAGGAGTACCTCTGGCTGTGACTTCCCCTCTGCTCGCACCTCTTGTTCATTTGTGTGTTGCACCTTCCTCCCAACAGTGACGACTCCATCTACATCACTCTCAGACAACAAGGGCAAACTTTTAACCACTCATACCAACTCTCTCTTCCACATTGGTGGAGATTTCAATTGTCACCATGCAACTTGGCTGGGTGTTGGTACCTCTCACACCAGCCATGGCACTTCAGCAAAGGACTTCTGTGACTCCATGGGACTGACTCAATCTGTAAACTTTCCAACCAAGATTTCTCCCAATGGCAAATCCTCCCTCCTGGACTTGGTAATGATAAACTTTTCTGCAAATTTCTCCTGCTCTTCCTCTGCTCCAATTCGTTCATCTGATCATATGCTCGTGAAAGTCAACATCGCTCTGGCTATTCTCAGAGAGCTGCTTCAATGCCGTGAATCTGCCATTTTTCTCAAGCAGATTGGCAGGAACTGTAAGCAGCCATTTTTCTTCAGGAATGGTCTCCCATATCTGCTTCACCTGATATCAACTAAGCCTGGGAATTCTTCCACTCTGGGAAACCACTCAGCCTGGGAACCCTGCTCTCTCATGCACATATTCATCCCATCTTATCTCCAATTATCCCACCCTTGTTCCCGCCCAAGGTACACTGAATCCTGTAGTGAGGCAGTTGCTCTGAAACAAATTGCCTTCTCTTCCTAGAAGGCAAACCCGACCGAAGGCAATCTCAGTGCATTCCAAAAAGTCCGCAAAAAGTGTCTGTCCGCTCCAAAGCAGAACACAACACATTTTCAACCTCAAGAATGAACTTTCAAACTTGCATCCCTCCTCTAAAACCTTGTGGTGCCTTGTTAAGTCTGTCTCTGGAGTATGCTCCCCTTCCATCGCTTCCCTTACTTCAAATGGTACCACAGCTGACTCTGCTTCCAAATCTTGTGTCCCTAACTCCTCACACTCTCGTTATCCATTGTTCTGTTTTACCCAACTGCCTCTGAACTCTGTGTATTTTGCTCCTGAAAAGTCAGAGAAGGTTATTTCAACCCTCGACTCTGACTCCGCCACTGGACTGAACGGCATAAGCTCATGTGTCCGAAAATCCTTGTCTGATGCTCTTGCACATCCTCTCTCTGCCCTTTCTCCCTGTCAATTGCCCGAGGTCATTTTCCATCTGCTTTGAAATCCACCAACATCACTACACTACAGAGAAAAATGGATCAAAAACTGATCAGCTCAACTACAGACCCATCGGCCTACTCCCAATCGTCAGCAAGGTCATGGATTACATCACCGCAGTTGATATTAAATCTTTCCTTTTTTCTGACAACCTCATCACAGATCACCAATTTGGTTTGACACCAGGTCACTTCACGTTGGACATGCTGCTTCTATTCTCCCAACAATGGATGGAAGCCCTCAATGTCAGACATGAGATCAGAACTGTCTCTCTGGACATATCTCATGCTTTTGAGTCTGGTTTCCCACTTTCCTCTCCAAACGGTCCACCTATGGCATCCAAGGACAACTCCACACATGGCTGACTGACTTTCTCCACTCTCATGGCCGACGTGTGACAATCAATGGAACCCTTTGATGTCCTCTCCTTGTAAAGGCTGGAGTGCCCTAAGGCAGTGTTCTGGGCCCAGTCTTATTCCTAATCTTCATCAATGATCTATCTGACTGTCTGGAAAATCCTCTATATCTATTTGATGATGACTCCACCTTCTGTCGTGACATCCCTCATTCTGCAGCTGCAGCCTCATTCCTCTCTTCAAAGCTTGAAAAAAATCACGACTTGGTCAAACATTTGGAATATTTATTTAAATACTGACAAATCCCACACTCTTACTGTCCCTCTCCGAAAGGAACATCTGGCAAACCCTCCTAACTACTATCACAATCCTCTTGAGAAAGTTTTGTCATGTCATTCAAACTCCAGAGTCTCACTCTCAGCCATGATCTTTTTGGGGAAAACCACATTTCAAAGTTGGTCTCCAAAGCCAGGGGACGACTGGACATCCTACTTGGTACAAAGTTCTTAATTGATTCATCTGAACCCCTTTCCAACGACAAGGACTTCCTCCGAAGCTTGATGGTGCACTGCTCTCCCCTTTGGGCTGGCTCCCTGCCTCACATCTTGCTCAGCTTCATTCCGTGGAACCCAACGCCTTCAAGATCATTGGAATCTCCTGCGCTGAAGCTGAGTCTGTGCCCCCAATGTGAGGGCTAGCAGCACTGATGTGGGCACCAGGGCTGGGTCCGAAAGAGAGGACCAAGGCTTTTGGTGGGAGGGTCTGGGCCACGATGTGAGGGTCAGGGACATAAGTTCCAATGTGAGGGCCAGGGATGCAGCCATGACAACCAAGACCTCAACAGATGTATCCTTGAAAGGCAATAGATTGGCGCTTCACACTTCTCTGTTGTATAATTGCTGTGAGCACTCGAGGGCCAAGCTCGGAATTATATAACAGGAGGAATCTATTAAGGCGTTGACCTTCACAACTACATCCCCAACTCATACATCAAAACCCACACCCCCAACCCCTTATCAAAACCACAAACTGTCACACCAAAATCCCCAATCCCCACATACAAACCCAACTTCAACACTCACATCAAAACCCTCAACCCCCACATCAAAACCCCAACTATAAACCAGCCCCCCAATCCAAACCTGAGTCCCAACATCCAAACCCACATGAATACCCTTCATTAAATTTATCTTTTTTTTTTCATTTTTAAACTTCAATATTTTTAAATTTTCTGCCAGTTCTGTCTTAAAAATGAAGTTTAAGTTCTTTTTAATTTAAAGAAGTAGAAAGGAAGAAGGAAAGAATTCCCGTATATTCCCATCACTTTCTTGGTATTGCTGAAAATAAATAAATAAACATGTGTATTATTTAATATTAAATGATATAATATTCCATTTAATTAATTTTCAATCAACTAAACTTGCCTCGCATCAATCACCATCGAACAGAATATCCAAGGGTCTTCAAGGTAGAACTCGTGTGCTGGGTCTTCAAGGTAAAACTCGTGTGCTGGGTCATCAAGGTAGAACTCGTGTGCTGGGTCATCAAGGTAGAACTCGTGTACTGGGTCATCAAGGTAGAACTCGTGTGCTGGGTCATGACGGTCAAACTCGTGTGCAGGGTCATGAGGGTCGAACTCGTGTGCTGGGTCATGACGGTCGAACTCGTGTGCTGGGTCATGATGGTCGAACTCGTGTGCTGGGTCATGAGGGTCGAACTCGTGTGCTGGGTCATGAGGGTCGAACTCGTGTGCTGGGTCATGATGGTCGAACTCGTGTGCTGGGTCATGATGGTCGAACTCGTGTGCTGGGTCATGATGGTCGAACTCGTGTGCTCGGTCATGAGGGTCGAACTCGTGTGCTGGGTCATGAGGGTCGAACTCGTGTGCTGCGTCATCTCCCAGGTATGTCGCATCTTTTGAGTCATCAGGATATTTCTCATTTTGTGGGCCTTGGTTGTTCCCCTGTACGTGTTCCACTTCCGATACAGGTTCCACTATACGTGATACAGGTTCCCCTGTCCGTGATGCAGATTCCCCTGTACGTGATGCAGATTCCCCTGTACCTGATGCAGCTTCCCCTGTAGTTGTACCTGATGCAGGTTCCACTATACGTGATACAGGTTCCACTATACCTGATACAGGTTCCCCTGTACGTGATGCAGATTCCCATGTACCTGATGCAGCTTCCTCAGTACGTGATCATAACCAACGAGTGATAACTGTACAAGCACCCAAAGAGGTTTCTTACGTTGGGCGCTTCATCAGTTGACTCACGATCCTGATCGCCATCTTGCGTCTCCTCACGAGGCGTCTCTTGATGATGTAAACACTCGGGTGTGGTTGGTAATTTCCCATCGTGTATCGATAAAAGAATATCGATTAATCAGGACCAGAAGATGCGCTTTCTTTATTCCACCGAGTTCCACCAACTGTCAATCGGATTGTTTTTTGTGACGTAAGACTCGTGGACGTAGCCATGGCAACGTGTACGCATAATGCATTAAAGTCCCAAACAGTGTGAATGGAAAGAAAATTCAAAGTATGTTAAACATTTATAAAGTAAGTAAGTAAACTTACTAAGTTACGGTTTAAATTATGATGAACATGCACTAAAGTTTACATTTTACCTGCAGTAAAATAAACGGTAACTTTGAAGGTTTCATCCTTCGTTATCTTAAGGTTTTAAAATTGATTCTTTAACTTGTTTAAACTTTTTTCCCTTTCAATCTGCAAGGAAATCTGTAGTTTCACTCGTGCGAATGTTGATCAATAATTCCGTGGCTTCACAAGCAGTAAATAAAAATATGAAGGACAGTATTGAGAGTGCAGAGGTCGTGTGTTCCGCTTTCAAGCGGCTTGCTATCGCTTGCCAAGCGGCTCGTTTAATTCAAAACGTTCAAGTAAGCACTCCAACGGAACGCAGTGCTCGGCACCGCTTAAAAACAGGGCAGTCTCCATGGAAACCATGCTATCTCGGTACTCGAGCAAATACTGTTCGGGTTTCAGTTTTTACTCGATCCTCTGGTGCTGAGTTATGGCAGCCTTGACAGGTCACGTGTACAGTAACTCGCAGAGATGACATGCAGCTGGTGGGATATCCCGCGAAGCAATGTTTACCTCTGAACGGCGGAATATCACATATCACGTGAAGCTGTGTACATTGTGAATGACGGGATATCCCGCAAAAGCCATGAAAACGCGAAACACACGACAGCGAACACAGGAGCAGGTCCTGCTTGCGGCTCGTAGATGTTTTTTTGCGTATGTCCAGCGGCTTTAAGCATAGCTGGTGAAAGATGGGTTTTTATAAATGTGTCAAGCTTGGGGCTTGTGAAACCATTTTTGCGCCCCTATGTTACGGATTCGTCACTTCCGTCTTTGTGGTTGTCATCCACTTGAAGCATTTTTAGTTTCATGTGCTATTATTGTTACAGTTTGAGGATGACATGGAGATAACTGTCTTCAAAGGTAAAAATAATGTCTCAGAAGGAAAACGAGATGGGTGAGGGCGAAAACGGAAGAAGAAGAAGAGGCGGGCGAGCGGATCTAGTGAGATCGAAAAAGGAAGGCCTATCTGCTTCGAGGTGCCGAGCGGACGCTAGTGGACATTGGTCACTAGCGAATATTGGTTTCCCCAGGAAAGGGATTCCTGTGACAGTGTCGTTGTTGCTGTGGCGAATAAACGTGCGTGACGGGTTTTGCTTTTGGTTCCGAAAGTGAATCATCGCTGGAGAGCAGGTACGCCTCCATTACCGGCCCGTCCGCCATTTCACCTCGCACCAGCCATTTCGCCTCGCACCAGCCATTCGCCTGGTTCTTGTGTGTGTCGTGGATTTCGCTTCGGAACTCGCGGTTCTTCGCGGTTCTCCGCTTGGGAACCGCTGACCATTCAAGTCAGCGTCATTGTCTGGTGAACCGAAGGTGTGAATTCCCAGTCGCCTTTTGGGTGAACTTTTACCGGACCGACGTCGGCCCGACACCTCACCAAGCGGCTCGTCTGCAGTGTCGACTGTTAGCCGTTCTGGGTTCAGGTCTCAGTACGACCTTTTCTTGTGATCGCGAGAGCCAATGGGATCGACTTTGGCCTGGTATCGCGACACAGTGACTTTGGGGGATGTTACCGATTGCTCACGTGGGAATACCGTGAGTTATTGATTCAGGAAATTGGTGGTACCATCATAGAAATTATATGGTGTTTGCTGTGCAAGTGAGGTTTTCTTGTACGTGCGTGCGTTACTTGTTATTATTGTGTGGTTTTAATGCAATACTTGGTTTTTGTAACAACTGATTGGTGTGGTTTCACCATTGGTCATTGGCACACATAATAGCACATCTTCCTTTCGGGGCTCGGAGGTACACCGTGGCCGGGGTTTGGGGAGGAGCACGTAACAGAAATTGGGGGCTCGCCCGGGATCGAATTCCCTAACATTCCCAAAATTCCCAAATTTGGATTTTTTTAACATTCCCAAATTTATATTTCTGAAAATTTGGAATTTTTTGTGTGAAGGTTAACAGGTGCTAACTAATAGTCACAATGGTGTTTGAAGTAGAAAAGTTTGCAACGTCCCCGAACGAGGCACAATTCCAGGCGTTAAAAAGATCGGAACTTATGATATTGGCCAAATATTATAACTTGGAGGTCGGAGTTAGTATGAAGAAAGCAGAGATTCAGACATTGGTGGTAGAATCTCTAGTGGGACAAGGAACATGGGAAGAGGTAGCCTTGGATTGGTTACCAGAGGAAAAAGGAAATATGGAGCTCCGGAAAATGGAGATGCAACTGCAGAGCCAGGAAAGGTTAAAAGAGTTGGAATGGAAAGTAGAAAAGGAAAGAGCAGAACAGGAATCGAGAACTCGAGGAGAGAAGAGCAGAGGAAAGAGCAGAGGAAAGGAGAGCCGAAAGGGAGTTAAAGGAACGGGACATGGAGTATCAGAGGGAACTTAAACTAAAGGAGCTTGAATTACTGGGGGAACGGAGAGAAGTAGTATCCATGCCGGCTAGTTCGACAACCAGTCAGAACTCTTGGGATGTTGGTCGGCATGTGAGGCTGGTTTCACCCTTTAACGAAAAGGAGGTAGCCAAGTTCTTTCTACACTTTGAGAAGGTGGCTCAAATGTTAAAATGGCCTGTGGCAATATGGACTATGTTAGTACAAAGTGTTCTGGTGGGTAAAGCTCAAGATATCTATTCGGCTTTACCGATTGACCAATGTGCAGATTATGAGATAGTGAAGAAAGCCATTCTCAAAGTCTATGAATTGGTCCCAGAAGCTTACTGCCAAAAATTTAGGAATGCCAGGAAGAGGGAGAGTGAGACCCATGTGGAGTTTGCCAGAATGAAGGAAACCATGTTTGATCGGTGGTGTGACTCGAAGGAGATTGGGAAAGACTTCAACCGTTTACGACAATTGATCTTGGTGGAGGAATTCAAACAGTGTGTCCACATGGACATTAAAGTGCATCTGGATGAAAAAAAGGTACCGGAGTTGCATGAGGCAGCAACAGTGGCAGATGACTATGCCTTGACACACCGGATGGGGTTCCACAAACCTAACTTCCCACCTAGAGTTAGCCAGGGGAGTTACGGTAAATCAGGTTCGGAGAACAAATTTTCATGGACGCGGCCTAGAGAGGTCTATGGGGAGAAATCTGATACCACGACTTTTAGGGATCAGAAGACTGCAGTTCCAAGGCATACCTATCTTTCGGGGGGCCCGAGGCAGACCATGGGTTTTTCCTCCGGGCCTACTTGCGCTTTTTGCAAGAAACCTGGGCATTTGATGTTCCAATGTTACGCCATGAAAAGGAAAAAATCAGGATCGGAGTCAGGCTAGTGCAACTCCGAATGCGTTGGCCAATGCAAGAAATCGTCCTTGGAGGACAGTGCCTTGTGAAGGTTCCCGTGCCAAAGTTATGGCATCACAGAACGACCTTGTCCAAGAGGGTTACAAACCTTTTATTTCCGAGGGGTTTGTGTCACTGGATGGGGAATTAACTAACCAGAGACCTCCTAGGGTATTGAGGGACACAGGAGCACATCAATCTTTGATGCTTGAGGGCATTTTGCCATTGGCGGAGAAGACGGCAACGGGGGTTAGTGTTCTCTTGCAGGGGGTGGTTGGCTATGTTAAAGCTCCTCTTCATGTCATCCATTTAAAGTCTGAGTTGGTGTCAGGACCGGTCACTGTGGGGTTACAAGCCACTCTTCCTGTAGAGGTAATTTATTTTATTATCGGGAATGATTTGGCCGGTGGTCGAGTTTCTGGTAATCCGATGTTGGTTGAAAAGCCCAGTATGGAAAATAACACAGCACAGTTAGAGCAGGAGATTCCGGGTATTTTTCCATCCTGTGCAGTGACTCGTGCTATGGGTAGGAAGTGCTCTGAAGAGAAGGAGAAGGAAGGTGATGTGGATTTGGGTTCCATAGAGATAGTGGAGGAAAAGTCGGGAAGAGATAATAGGAAAGGGAGTGACATCAAGGAACCTAAGGAAAAGGCGGCATCTGGACCAAAAGAGAAAACGGAGTGTCCATCGGAGACATCTGGGAACGAGGCTGAACAGACGGTGCTTGTCCGAAAGAGACTTGTTGAAGAACAACACAGAGATTCGGAGTTCCAGAGTTTGATTGGTAAAGCCATTACAGCAGAAGAGGCTATGAAGATACCTGTTGGTTACTTCATGAAAGGGGAAATACTCATGAGAAAATGGAGACCACCAGAGGTGCCAGCAAATGATGAGTGGAAAGTTCATTACCAAATTGTGGTGCCACAGCCGTACCGGAAGGAGATATTGAGTTTGGCACATGAAACACCTTTGGCCGGGCACCTTGGAGTGAACAAGACATGTGACAGAATATTGGTACATTTTTTCTGGCCAGGATTGCGACGTGATGTGGCGGAGTTCTGTAAATCTTGCCACTCTTGCCAGCTGGTGGGAAAACCTAATCAGAAAGTCCCATGCGCACCTTTAAAACCAATTCCAGCTTTTGAAGAGCCATTCAGCCGAGTCATTATTGACTGTGTAGGCCCTTTACCTAAAACTAAGGCTGGACATCAGTATTTGCTGACCATCATGTGCGCTTCCACGAGGTTCCCAGAAGCGGTGCCTCTTAGGAAAATTACTGCGGCAGTTATTACGAAGGCCTTGATTAAATTTTTCACTTTGGTTGGCCTACTTAAGGTCATCCAGCCTGATCAGGGTTCCAATTTCATGTCAACGCTTTTTCAGCAAGTGGTACACCTGTTGGGAGTGGAGCAAGTAAGATCAAGTACTTACCATCGCGAGAGCCAAGGGGCCTTGGAAAGGTTTCACCAGACATTGAAGAATATGATTAGAACGTATTGTTTTGAATGTGACAAGGATTGGGATGAAGGAATACCCTTATTGTTGTTTGCTACGAGGGAATCCGTTCAGGAGTCATTGGGATTCAGTCCTTTTGAACTTGTGTTTGGACACTCAGTGCGAGGACCATTGAAATTAGTGAAAGAACAGTGGCTACAGGAGGAGTCGCAGTTAACAGTGGTAGAGTATGTGTCAACGGTTAGGCACAGATTGGAAAAGGCTTGTGAAGTTGCGAGAGGAAACTTGAAAGTGACCCAGGATAAAATGAAAGTGAGACGTGACAAGAAATCTCAGATAAGAAATTTCAGTCCTGAAGACCGAGTGTTAGTGTTGCTTCCTGTTCCAGGTCAGCCACTACAGGCTAGGTATTTCGGTCCCGATGCAATCGAAAGGAGGGTTAATGAAACAGATTACGTGGTGACAACTCCCGACCGACGGAAAAAGCGGCAACTGTGTCATGTCAACCGACTGAAGAAATATTATGAGAGGAAGCCTGTGGAAGAAATGGTTCCTGTCTCACCTGTCGTACCTGTAGTCGGGGTGCAAGAGAATCCAGAGGTTGAGGCTGGTGTGAAGTTTGATAACATTGATGACCAGGCTTGTCCCAGATTGACGAACACGGAAGTGTTGAGTAATTTAGACGAGAAATTAGGTCATTGACGAGAGAACAACAAGGACAACTATCCAGCCTAATTTTTGAGTTTGCACATTTGTTCACAGATGTACCTGGTCGTACTGACTTGGTATATCATGATATTGAGGTGGGGGAAGCCACTCCTGTGAAGCAACACCCCTATCGGATGAACCATGTGAAGATGGAGTATCTTCGGAAGGAGGTTCAGTATATGTTGGAGAAAGACATCATCGAACCTGGCAGCAGTGAATGGAGCTCACCATGTGTGTTGGTTCCAAAACCCGATGGCAGTTTTCGCTGTTGTACGGATTTAAAACGGGTTAATGCAGTGACCAAGACCGACTCATATCCCATCCCGGGGATTGATGTCTGTATTGATAGAATAGGACAAGCTAAATTTGTAACTAAATATGACTTGCTGAAAGGGTATTGGCAGATTCCTCTTACTGATAGAGCCAAGGAAATCTCGGCTTTAGTCACACCAAATGGGTTGTATCAGTACAAGGTTCTTCCCTTTGGATTGAAAAACGGGCCTGCTACATTTCATCGGATGATTAATAAGTTTATTGCAGACCTTTAGGGGATGGAGGCTTATCTGGATGATGTCATCATCCACACCATGACCATGTTAGATCATATTAAACAAATTCATGCATTTTTCAAGAAACTGACTGAGGCAGGGTTGACCATCAACTTATCTAAGAGTGAGTTTGTAAAAGCACAGGTGGTGTTCCTCGGCCATCTAGTAGGTCGGGGTCAGGTGCAACCAGTGACAGCCAAGATAGAAGCCATTGATCGCTTCCAAGTTCCAAAAGGGAAGAAGGAGCTCATGAGATTCTTGGGTATGGCTGGTTGGTACCGGCGTTTCTGCAGGAATTTTTCTGATGTGGTCGCCCCTTTAACGAATTTGCTGAGGAAAGAGACCAAGTTTGTTTGGGATGACAAATGCCAGGCTGCCTTTGCCCACGTCAAAGCGATATTAATGAGCTCTCCTGTCCTAGCAGCCCCGGATTTTCAAGAACCTTTCAAGTTGGCCATTGATGCAAGTGATGTGGGGGCTGGGGCAGTTCTATTACAGGAAGATGATGATGGCATGGATCACCCGGTGTGCTACTATTCGAAAAAGTTTAACAAACATCAGGCAAATTATGCCACTGTGGAAAAAGAGACCCTTGCTCTCCTGCTAGCACTTCAGCATTATGAGGTGTATCTGGGAACTACTACCTTTCCAATAAAAGTCTTCACTGATCACAACCCCTTAACCTTCATTCAAAAAATGAAAAATAAAAATCAGAGGTTGATGAGATGGAGTTTGTCTTTGCAGGAGTTCAACTTGGAAATTGAGCATGTAAAGGGCAGGGACAATGTCGTTGCCGATGTTTTATCCAGAGTGAACTAACTTTAAAAATTCCTGTAGGTTGTTTGGAAGTTTTGTTGCTTTCTTCTGAGGAATATTAGTTATTGTTGCTCACGTGAGTTGGTCAGCCATATGTTGATTGGTAGTGTTTGGGTGTGAGTTTTACTTTTGTTTGTTAAAGCGGGTTTTTGCATGAAAAGAAAGTTTTCACTATGTTCAAACTTTCTTTCTCGAGGGTGGGAGTGTTACGGATTCATCACTTCCGTCTTTGTGGTTATCATCCACTTGAAGCATTTTTAGTTTCATGTTCTATTATTGTTACAGTTTGAGTGTGAAATGGAGATAACTGTCTTCAAAGGTAAAAATAATGTCTCAGAAGGAAAACGAGATGGGTGAGGGAGAAAACGGAAGAACAAGAAGAGGCAGGCGAGTGGATCGAGTGAGATCGAAAAAGGAAGGCCTATCTGCTTCGAGGTGTGGAGCGGACGCTGGTGGACATTGGTCACGAGCGAATATTGGTTTCCCCGGGAAAGGGATTCCTGTGACAGTGTCGTTGTTGCTGTGGCAAATAAACCTGTGTGACGGGTTTTGCTTTTGGTTCCGAAAGTGAATCATCGCTGGAGAGCAAGTACGCCTCCATTACCGGCCCGTCCGCCATTTCACCTCGCACCAGCCATTTCGCCTCGCACCGGCCCTTCGCCTGGTTCTCGTGTGTTTCATGGATTTCGTTTGGGAACTCGCGGTTCTTCACTTGGGAACCGCTGATCGTTCATGTCAGCGTCATTGTCTGGTGAACCGAAGGTGTGAATTCCCAGTCACCTTTTGTTTGAACTTTTACTGGACCAACATCGGCCCGACACCTCACCAAGCGGCTCTTCTGCAGCGTCGACTGTTAGCCGTTCGGGGTTCAGGTCTCAGTACGACCTTTCCTTGTGATCGCGAGAGCCAAGGGGATCGACTTTAGCCTGGTATCGTGATCCCATTGCGGTTTAACCCAGACGGGGGCAGGCCTGGTAACGGGGTGGCGATTTTGGTGGCACTAATGAAATCTTTAGTCCTCCTCTGTGTGAGAACGTACTTTACAGGATGGAAAACGAAGAAACCGCCGACAACGACCATGGTCTTGACCACAGAGGCCGTCGACCTGAACGAGCCCTTTGACGAGGCAGATGTGACCGGCGCTTTAGAAGACTGTGTTGATTTGTTTGATGATTGTGATGATTTTGTTGTAAACCCCTTGCGGGAACTGGCTAATGCCTCTTATGTATTACAAGCTCACAGCTGCACACCTCCATCCGATCGAACTATGGATCTGATTGCGACGCTGGGTCTGGCAGTCAAGGGACCCAACATGGATATCCTGCTGATCGTGCGTCCATGGAAGACTTTGACATAAAGGAAGTCTCTCTCTTCACTTCGAATGTTTCGGATTTTAATGCTCTGTACCCTGACCAGGAACACGTGACACAAGATATTGACAATATTATGTATTCCTCAGAACAGCAGCACGTGTGAGGTCTCATGCGCATGAACGTTGATTAACTTCGAAGATCTGCAAGGACCGCATCTGTGAAAGGTGGGGGGAGCCAGTTCCGCAGGGGAGGTGATGGGCCCTCTGGCGGAGCACATCCTCATCCGGACCAGACGCCTTCGTTGTGGATCCGAAACGTTAATGGCCCTTCATGTTCTGAACCCTCAGGTTCCAAGCACGCACAACACGACACGTCCTTCAAGTGCACGGGCGGGGTGCTATGGGCGTGTGGTATGCCCTTGGGAGACACCCACATTACACAATCCTCTTTCAATAAAGCCCGATGAGGCACGTTGTCTCTTGAGATACCTTGTCTTGATGAGACAAGAGGAGGGTTAATGTCGGTCAGTAAGTTTGTTGTTTTACAAACCTCTGTTATAAGCTGAAGTATAAACTTGTTATTTGTAGTTATTTGAGAAGTTCGCTTCGCCACTATACTTCAAATGAGAATGCACACTTCCTTTCCTTGCCAGCAGCAAGTCTGTTAAAACCTCACGGTCGCTTTGAAACATGTTTTACGAGCCGCGGCCAGGAATGCAGGCAAGGTGTGAACTGTAACCTCTATACGTGGGATTCATGAGTTTTGTATACACAGACCTTTCCCTGGTAAGACTATTATAATCATTAATTGTATTTCGTATGGCAGAATGCTTGACGGTGGAAGCAGCATTTACTGCCCTGGATTAAGTCTAAATTGAGAATGCTCGCTGAAAGTGGATCCAAAGGTGAATCTAAAGGCCTGGGACTCCTCATGCACACTTTATGGTCCCTTTGTAAATCGAAATGTAAACTCCCTCGCGTGAATTACAGCTTTTGGTCATCCTGGAGTTTTGAAAGGACATCTGGCCCACGAGATAACAAATTCTTTCATCACTCCCCCGAGGCAACAGGAACGGATGTAGGTGGGGGAAATTAGCCCATTTAGGGATGCCGGTGGGAGTACCATTAGCCCAGTTTCCTTTGTTCGAGCTCAGTTTCAGCGGAGATCTTCTGATTAAGTATTCGTATATAAACCGGACTTGAGTCCGCTTACTGGGTAGGAGGGCTGGCGTGGCACGCCGTCCGTTCGTGCTGTATATTGCCGGCTCTGCTCCACAGCTGTGAACTTGGTGAATTAATAAACGCTTGTCAATCTTTCCTTGTGGTGAATACCTGAGTTCCCTGGTGACTACCTGAGCTCCCGACATATATATATATATATATATATATATATATATATATATATATATATATATATATATATATATATATTATATATATATATATATATATATATATATATATATATATATATATATATATATATATATTGTTGCGGATCCGGGGGTCGGCGCTCCCCTTACCAAGGGGGGGTTAATCCCCATGTCTTTCAAACTGGCCGATCCCCCAGCCCTGGAAATTATACGCTCCTTTGCGGTCGAGATTGGCCAGGGTGATTGGTCAAGATTGGTTGGTCCCAAATACCTGCGTGCCAATCTCTCCGCAAAGCAGGGAAAGAACTCCCGCTCGAACCACGGATATGATGGTAATTGCCGAGCGGTTTAGCAATCCGCAGCCCAAGCCATTAACAAAAGGACGAAACCCGTTTAGAGCATTTCCGAATCGTGCCACAGGTACTCAATGGGGCGAAAAGACGAAAGTGATCGAATAGAGGAAACCAAAAGGTAAGGAAGAACAAATATGGTTTATTAATTACACTATTAAAAGAGGAAATGAAAGAAGGGCATGTACAAGAAGAAGAGCAAAAGGACACAGGGCAAGCTTACACAGTCTTAATTAAC
The DNA here is from genome assembly GCF_964187855.1 of Myxine glutinosa. Taxonomy (NCBI): domain Eukaryota; kingdom Metazoa; phylum Chordata; class Myxini; order Myxiniformes; family Myxinidae; genus Myxine; species Myxine glutinosa. The sequence goes on from NC_136273.1 coordinate 77,164,542, forward strand.
ACGCCCAGGACAATACAAACGGACTTACACGAAAGGGGAATGGCAGGAAGGAAGGTCCAAGCAGATGGGTCAGTGTTGGCTCTGGCCCCGGTTCACGCTCCACTCCGGTCCACACTCCACTCCGGTCCACGCTCCGGTTCCGCAGCGAAACCCGGCAGGCAGCGCGGTTGGTATTGTCGCGGTATTGTCGGCGCGAGCGAACCGACTCTCACACAACTTTCCCTCTCCCACTCAACTTCTTGTCTGCAGACTGGCTCTGTCACTCTCTCTTCCCTTGGCTCTCTCTCTCTCCTTGGCTCTCTCTCTCTCTCTCTGGCTCGTCTCTCACTCTCTCTTTTTCGTAAGTAGTCCCACGCGAGCGCCTATATCATGCGCTCGCGTATCAAGCCGCGGGCTTTTAGGACACACCCACCGATGAGCTCGCCTTGGCCCTGGTTGGTCACGAGGGCTCACCGACTCTGCCCTTAACAGGGCTACGCCTCGCTCTGATAACACCTCCCCCTTCTTCTCCAGCTTGACCGCGTGGTTAATGGCATTTGGAGCGAGCGCTGCGGCTGGCAGAGACACGCAATACCATTTGGAGGGAGGCAAGCCGCAAAATGAACGGGGTTTGAAAAGGGGCCTAGGTTATTTGGGCAATCATTGAAGGGCGATAATTAAATTGCCGATTACAACTCTTGTTGTTGCCCACCCCTTCTCTTTCCAGCGTGGTGACTAAACATGGGGAATCGATAGGTTGTGAGCAAAGATCATTAAGGGACAGAGGTAGCACTATCATGTGTATTCCTGTGGTGCCTGCTTAGGGGAAATGCATGCATGACCAGCAGTGGGTCCTATTCTGAATTGTAGCCACCTCTCTTGCTACCTTCCAATATGTGTTTTCACCCTTCTCTGGGGCCTTGTCCTGGGGGTGCGGCGTGAGTATATATTCGATGCATGGTGTGTATTTAGTTTCGCCACCAGCTGCGCCAGGGGTCCAGATGCTGCACCGGACCTGCATAGTCATGCCTTTCTCTAGGCGTGTGCGTGTTTGTAGCTTAAAATCAGGGGTCCCCCATTTGTATCCTGGTCGGGCCAAGGTCTTGACGCTAGCTTGCCCGTCCTCCCGGAGCTCTCGTTGTTTCGTAGTACAACGCCAACACGTCCAGGCCCTGCTGACAGTGCTAGCCATCTGCCGCTTACCCAATCTGTGTGTAGGGCTTTCTGCTCGAAACATGGTAATGATACTCTTTGTCCCCATGTTATGGTGAGGTGTCGTGTTTTGTTTTCGCATCCATTGTAATCGGAGCTCCCTCTCGCTGCTGTCGCTATCAATAGCATCATACCTATGATTAGGCCCATCGTTACTGTGGTTGCTGTGGTGTCGTGTCTGGTGCTTGTAGAGCCAACTTACAGTGCGTGGCGTGGATCCAGGAGGTCTTGCCTTCGCAACAGCAGTTGGTGTGCTCCACAAACACCTGGTTTTTTTTTCTGGTGGAACACCTGGTCCACGAACGCCCTGGGAACACCTGGAACACCTGGTCACCAATTTCCTAATCCACTTCTTTCAAGTGGATCCAATTTTATCCAATATCCGATTTTAAATTCGATCCAATTTTCTCTAATTCCTCCCCTAGCATCCCATTCACCTGTTTCCTACACCTGTTTCCATCTCTAGCCCAATAGTTGCCCCATATCCCAATATCCCAATATCTATATTTAAATTATTTCAGCTAGAATTTCAACTCGAGTTACCACCAACAAACCACCATTAACCTCCCCCTGTTATTTATTTATTTTCGCAAATAAACAAATAATAAAAATAACCTGGTCTATTTATTGAAAATAAAATAGTTCTCATATGTCTTACTGTCTGGTTAATTTTCCTCACCCACTGTGATTCACTCAAAATAGATTCTCACTGTTGTTATGTCTGAAGTTCGTCTCATGAAAACCCATCCAAGAGTCCAGTGTAACAGACAGACAAACACATAGACACACAGAAGACCCCAGGGTCCCATCAAACTAACTTGTCCCCAGATCCACAAAACAAAACATGTAACTTACTCAATGAATACAATTTGTCATCCCAATTGTCATTCCCTGTGCAGATTAAAGCACTCCGGACAATGTGCAGCCAATGTCAACAACTGAACTCCCAAGACAACAACGATAAAACATCCAACCCACCTCAATGGCTCGCCAAGCAGCTCATTGTGTCCCTGTCTATCCCTTCTTGCATTTACACTGTTCACAATCACAATTACTCACTCATACACTGCTCCATCACCTCCTTCCCACACGCTGCATCATCGAAGCTGACTACTCCCTTCTGAGACTTGCACTTCCCAGTCACCCCTTATACTATTGCGCTCCCCCGTCATTATAATCCACTAATCTGCTACGTCCCCTACTACAGGTAACTCTCCCTCGGCGAGCTTACACTGCCATATTTCCATGACCTATAGCTTATGCTATATTTCACACCTTACCTCCATGGAACAGCTGGTGGTCCTCCGAAAGGTGCATTCCGATGTTTAATATAATGACACATGAGCACTCAATTAGCCCTCCATCGTACCACAGACTTACAATCAGACAGACAGACAGACAAATAACAGAGGCGTATCACAAGCCCCAAAAAGGACATCACCTCTCCAGACAGGCACAGTCTAATCCACAGTATCTATATGCCAACTTCTATCTGGAGCCTCACAAAGCCAAAAGTTGGGCATGTTCACTGCATTCCACGCAATGCAACCTCCAACCACACGAGGTGCCAGCCACACCTCAATCATGCCCTCATTGCAGCCACCCGATCCCTAGCAACACGTCCCTATTTTATCACAAGGCCTCCACTACGGACAACACCGTCAAGGCCCTTCTCGAGGGGGGAGGGCGGGGGGGGGCATGCTCCACCATGCAGCCCGATCTCTGCTTGGTGCGCGCCCCCATAATCGGCAAGTTATGATAACCCACAATACACCTGGGCACACACCCTCTTGACACCACGACTTGAACCATGCTACTTGCATCTCCTTGCACCCTCTCAAATGTCCTCCATTTAACATGACTAACCCCAGAGCTCGATCATACACATATTTCCTGAGTCCCCCGAAACACCCAATAAGACGTCAACCACAACGACAACAACAAATTCCAGAAATCGATATTCTTCTGTTCACTAATTACGTACACAATTTTCAGTTTTAACCAACAATATATTTCCCTTTTCCCGATTTAAGTCCCTGTCATGTCGTTAAATTAACACCCAGTGGATTGACTCAGCCTGTCGTCCTTCCAAGGTTAGCGAATTAACTCGGACCTCATTCCCATCCCAAATCATTCCCATGCGTATCTAAAAAAAAGGTCAAACAAAGGTCAAACTTCAAACGAAGAAAGGTGTGGTAACAAACGTCACAAGAACTCCACATCCGGACAGATGAACGACCATCATTTAGGCTCCATATTGCAAAATGCTAAAGCCCTATGAATCAAATAACCGCCAACAATCCACCAAGGAACTCCGCCAAAATCCCACAGCCTTTCTTGGGAGGCGTACTCTACCATGCAGCACCCTCTCTACCTGGTGCACACCTTTCGCACATCCCTCCCTGGATAACAGACGCATTTGGTGGGGATTAGTCCCGCAAACTCCCGCCAACCCGAGCCATCTCCGACGATCTTCAATTGAAATGCGGAGCACTTGCTCTCACCTCTAACCCGAAATGCAATCAATGACATCCCACGTGACATAACATCCTCCTAGAGGTGAGCTGCCTCGGGGATATACTCATACAATCAACACATACAATACACAAGTTCCCAATACACAATATAATCGTTAATTGCCTAATTCCTGCAGGCAATTCAAGGAACCCTTTGTCAACCATTCACGGTCCTCCCACCGTGCGGGGCACATCCTTTGAGAGTAGGCAGGTTATCACCGGCATTCTGAGAAAATTCCGTATTCTGAATTTAATTCAACAAATTCCAAACTCCATGAAGATGGAACACAAAGAGTCCACGACTCCAAGACAGCAGCCAATTAGCGGCGGCACCCGACCAATCCACCCAACAGCAACCACAACAACAACCGCCCGAACCGAGGGCCCCCATACAGCGCATACGTGACTCGCGGCTCGCTCGGCTCCAGCCCGAATGCACCTTCCACGGAGCCACACGGCAGGACCCACAGGCTCGCACCACACCGACAATAAAACCGCCAAACCATTCATTCACCTCTTGTCCCAAACAAATGAAAATCCAGACTCAAACGAACATCACCAGGACCCTCGGATAGACGCTAAAATCGACATTCCCGGCCTGGATTCCCGCACGTCGAGCAGACAATTTACAAAATTTCACACAGAAACCCATCTACTTTGCATATGTCATACAGACAAATAAATCGGCCAGATACACACGTTAAGGACACACATCCGCATTCAATAACACACACACAATGACAATGAACACAAATACACACGTTAATGACAAAAATTCGATTTAAAGTCAAATATGAGATACAAGTATTAATATCCCTATATACATTCATTCGTATACCAGTGAGTCTCTCAGGCGTCGCGCGAATACCAGATCGACTCCAACCATGCACCTCCAACTGAAACTCCCATGTCTCCCTATGCAACGTATTTCGAATCATGCATTTCCTCATGCATTCCTCCATACCACGTGACTGACAAACCGGCTCGCATTTCATGTGTTTCCTTATTAGTCTAGGGCGATTAGTAATTTCGTGTTTTTTGTTTGTTAAAATTGATTTAGCAATGGATTCTGCTTCAGAATATTATAGAGATGTAAAAAAAATAGGGTTCCATTTTTTCTTTTACGTCTAATAGGTAGTAATTCGAAGAAATCCAAGATGGCCGCCATAAAATTTGGAAAATACACTTTTGTGCATATCTTTGTATCTAGATATCATATAAACATGAATAATATGTCCTTTTATATGTTTTCAGACCCAAGGAAGCCATATCTGCCATTGTTTTTACAGAAAAATGCAAGGAAATTAAAATAGTGGGCAATATACCAGCCAAAATGGAGACGGCCGTCGTGAAATCGGATCGTATAATTTCCCAATTAGAATCGATTCAATAAACAATCTTCACTGATAACATTTATTTTGAATACACACACACGCACACGCACACACACACACACACACACACACGCACACACATACACACACACCTAAACATAAACGATGAATGAACATAAACGATCACATAAACGAATGCCTCATTCATCCTCATCCATATCTATCACACGCGGTTCATTGATGTTTGCTTTGTTGTTACAACTGTAACCCACACACCCACAAACTTCAGTACAAGGAATATTGTTATTGCGACAGCTACATCTTCCCATACACCCTTTCTTGCACCCACAGTTCACGAGATTCATTATTGCTTCTGGGGCTGGAGGATTCAGGCATCGACTTGGGGCATAAACCCCATCATCCGAAAGTAACTGCCAACCATACTCGACAGGTGATGGAAGGGACGGATGGCTTTCTGCTGCCTTTCTCCATATCATTGCGATATAATGTGCTCGCTGAACGTGTAACTTTAGCGAACCAGTGGTAGGTGGAAGACTCTCTCCCTCAGCAGCACGGTTGGAGAATAAGAACCAGCGAAGCTCGTTTACTTTCGTGTGAACTTTAGACTTGTACAGCAGACAGACGAAGCGTTCCAGCTGGGAACACACTTCTGGTGACGGATCAGTTTGTCCCAAAGACTCCAGAGCCTCCCATATCTTGTTGTCACATGTCATGAAGACCTTAAAGCACCAGTCCTTGCTCCTGCCAGCGAACCTTCCAGACATGTCACTTCCCGTGAATGCGTGGAATCCAAGTATTGCAGACGCACGTTTCTCTCCTAGCATGCCATGAATAGGTTGGACTGCAATGCTCCTCCTCAACTTTCCCTTCCCAGTGAGAAACCTCGTAGCAGGTGGTAGATCGTGAAATCTCTGAATCAGTAGGAGGAAGATATCGGTATCTGGCGAATCAATGATAACTTCTGCATCTTTGTCGACTGTGAGAGCATGCAGAATTAAGAGTGTATCGGCCTCTTCTTGGCTGTGCGTGAGTAGACTGTCTGGAACTTCAGTGTTGCCCGTGGTCTTAGTTCCTGATGTCACCATGAACTTCTTCAACTTGTTTGGATGAGCCTTGCTGTAAGATAGACACTTCACAGCCAAGTACTCTGTAAGCTCTGCCTTGGTCTTCACATTGGAAAGGAAATCTTTGAGTGAAATCTTCTGGATCAATGTACTATCCCTGACGTGATAGTATGTTGATTTCCCCTTTGTCCTCTTTAGGCGCATTTTGTCTTTCAGTGAGTTATCGATGTATCGGTCGAATACCAACCTCACGTCATCATAATGCACGGCAATATTTTCGAGGCGTTCAATGAACGATTGAGCAAAGTCACTGCATGTAATCATTTGTTCTGTTTTGGAGATCCCGTTAACAAGAGCCATGCCATCAATGATTATCACTCTATGGCGAGAAGTAGTCTCGTTTTCATTGATCACTCCTGATCTTGTGGTTGTGTCTGGGTTTTGGCTGATCTGAGAGGGTTCCTGCAAATTTTGGCTTGAGATTTCATAGTCAGTTGATGGGTCATTAGTTTCTTCCCCAGCGTGTGCTGCTGCATCATTCAAAGCGGCAATTCCCGCGTCTTGATGCTCATTGATTTCTGTCGAAATAGGTTCTCCTGGTGGATCATGTACATCCTGCTCTTCAGGCTCAGCCAGATGCTCAAGTTGACGAAGGATTTTTGCCTTGTCGTATGCCAACAAGAGGGATCCATCAGATGCAAATAAAGAACGTGGAGCGATGCCAAATTCATAGGTGCCAATACATTCTTTCAGGTCGAGCTCTGGTCGGCTCCGTGAGATAACGATGAACCTCTGCAACAATCCTCGCTCTTCTTTGACTTTGATCAGCTTGTCGCCCGATCTCACTTCTGTTGTGGCATTCGAACTCTTGAATGTTCGAAGTTTTCTTTTCGTCATTTTGTCCCACACAGAAAGTTTTCCCTCAGCTAAACGATCTGTGGCAAATTGCTGGAACATCTGTTGTCCGATCTCGTCGCGCTCTAAGATGTCGCTGGACACTTTTTCATTCATGACTTCTTTGGTGAGCAGGTTGTAGACCTCGTCTACTTCCTCTTCCATAAATGGATCGCCATGTTCACGGAACACCCTAGAAAGCTTGGAGGCATGGCTCATCACCCGGGAAAGCTTTCCCCCCGTGATTTCGTGGTGTTGTTTTCTGCTCTGGTTTTCACCAAGACCATATCCCTCCGCAAACTCGTGCAGTGACTTTGACAGCTCAGGTGCAATGAGGAAGAACTTGTCAAGCGCCTTCTCATTTTGAGTTATCCCTACGATTCCTCCAATCACCTTCAGTGTACGGTTTTCTTGCTCAATGCCATGGTCTGGGGCTATTGATGTGAAGCCTGCCAATCCTTTTGTCACACAGAAGTTCCCTTTCATGAATTCCCTCCACAGTTCTGGGTGCTGCTTTTCAGTCTCCTGCATTGTTGAAATGTAGAGAGGGAGCAACCGAGCATAGTTTAGATGATCGTGAGCGAAGAAGTACTTCGTGAGAGACTCGATGCTCTCCATATGCAGCAGCAGATCACGTTGTCTTGTACTTCTAATGAACAGAAGGATAGTCTCAAACTGTTTCATGTAGTTCAGGATGAAGCGCTGTATCTTGTTTGTGCTGACCTCAAATTGTTCCAGTTTTTTGGTCATATCTCTGGACTCCATCATGGCCAATGTTTTTTTGAGAATGTCGCATAGATTCTTCTCTGGCTCCATGCTCCCGCTGATGTCTCTCTGATATGCCTCTCCCAGACGAACAGATGACTCGTTCAGATAGGCCCTTTCTTCAGGTTCCATTGCCAGGAATCTCTGGAAGTACAGGTTGTACAAAGCGATCAGTGTTACCATGTGTGCCTCCAGAGCTCGATACAAGTGCCTCCCATTTAGTATTTGGCTCACTGTGGTTGGCGAGAAAAGTCCAGCCTCGACCCATGCCTGATCAATTCCACTCCCTTCCACGTATTTTCCTAATGCAGCTAAGGCCCAAAACACAACATGTAGCTCACCAGGTCGGAAGAGGAATTGCTTCCTGATGTCCTCGCGTTCCACCCACAGCTTCATCGCCAGGTCGTATAGCTGCAAATCGAGAGTCATGACTGTGATTGCCTCACTCCCCATAACACGAGTTGTGATGTTGTGAGCTCTCATCAGACCCGTGTACAGTGTATCATAGTCTGTAGGAGGCGACCTTATCAACGGAGGAACGAGAGCAACATTGGTCTTCTCACTGGACGAAGATAGCAAGGAATTGAAGGCTCCCCACGTCCCCGGAGCTGTGAGTTTGACGTCAACTTCTCCTTCTTCCTCGAAGTTCAGGCATCCAATCATCCAGGTCATATCGGTTTTCTTGTTCTTGTCTGTCTCGGGTTTTGATGTGAGCAGCTTGCAGTCGCTCTTTCTCTTCTCGGGTGCTGGCTTCTTGCAGGTCAACGTTTTACAGCCAACTGCATCATGTATCGTTTGAGCTTTTGATGACCGGTCAAGTTCAATTGGTGGTATCATGGGTGATTTCTCCGGTGATACAGGCTGGTAGATCGCAATTGCTGTACCATGAAGGGTATTCATCCCGCAAGGAGTTGACTCTAGAAAATCGATGTTGTCCATGGCAAACCAGACGAACGTGTCCTGAACCAACCATGGTGGTAGACAGATGCCTCCGGTGGACTCCATTTGCTTCAGTACGGAGTTGGCAATGCTGGTCTCAATCTCCATGACCTTTTTGTAGGAGATGGCGAGGTCCAGATGTGCAAGTTTCTCTACAAGCGCCTTGGATCGTGTGTTTTTGTGTATGTCGAGAGCTAAGCCCACACTCAATGGAGTTTCAAATCGTTGTTTGAATGATCCATCCTCGCTTCTTGGTTCGTACGATACCTGTCGGTCAGATTTATAAGCACCGACAAAGTGCTGCGCCAACAATGATGCACTCACACCAATGGAGTCCTCCCTGTTGCTATTTCCTACTTTCCTTGTTCCCATGACTGCATGCTTGCAGAAGATGTTGAGCATCGGGGGTGGCTTGTAATCAGCAAAGGTTCCATTAAATTTCCATGCTGGGGAAGATGCGATGTCTTTCCTCAATATTTTCGCAGCTCGCAAAAGTACTTTAAAATCGTCTTTGATGCTGTCTGCTGTAATTGTGCTTGATATCATGTGGTCTTTGAGCTTTGTGGAAAGAATCTGCTCTGGCTTTGTTTTGTTTGAGGGCCGGCTGAAATGAACATCGGCAATGTTGTCTAGGATCAATTGTTTCAGGTATGGCTTATAACTATGGTTGTCTGAGACCGGAAAGTCGTGCTCCTTAAGTAAATTGACATAGGTTACATGAATTTCATTCATATTCAGCACAGCATTTTCAGTAGTATCATTCAACGCAGTTTCAACAATTTCAATGAGTTCAAGGTCTGATAACACCTGACCAAAGTTAACATTGGTTGTTTCTGTTTGTTTTTCCGTCTTAACTATAGCACGTTTGGCCTTAACTACACATGGTAAATGATATTTCATGTCCTCAGCCATTGCTTGCAATGGGTCAGGCGAACTTATGACACTGTTCAGTCTCACTTTCAGATTGTCATTACTTGTTTCTTGGCCAATGTTTCTGATCTGGAGTCCCATGTTCTTTGTTGACACATTGTGTAGTTCACTTCCTCTGTCTTCCTGGCATATGACACATCTGAGCGTGTCAAATGTCTGTTCTCGGGAACACCTTCTGGATGTTGACGTGCTTTCCCCTAGATCACTAGAACTTGGTCGTCCTCTCTTTTTCAGTCGGATTTCTGCGGCACTGCCTGATGTTGTTCCTTTCTCAAACCTAGCCTTTGCTCGATCAATGTGCATCTTATTGGTAACATCTTTGTAACAAGCTTTATGGTAGCGGAGACCTTTTGCCAGCAATTCTTCAGCAGAGGAATATTGCAAACGTCTATTCAATGATGCAAACTTTGTTTCACCATACGTGTACTGTTCCTCAGCACCTGCCATCAGTTTCTCGACAGAGGAGAGTTTTGGTTTCGTTACAAAGGTTGTATAGTCTGTTTGCCCTATGGCCATTTGGCATACAAAACAAAGTCCGAAATCTACTGACTTCTCAATCTTCCTGGGTGGTGAGTCACTCATCTTGAAGGTAGGTGTAATTTTCTAGACACTCTTGAACTGTCGTCGGTCCTGCAAAGATAGATACTACTATTCAGATTCACATTTCGTCAACACAGTCAAAACCAGACCTTAACTAGATGGTGGAAACTTAATTAACCGATTTCATGCCGGCCGACCCCACTTTGGCTGGTATATGTCCACTATTTTATTTTCCTTGCATTTTTCTGTAAAAACAATGGCAGAAATGGCTTCCTTGGGTCTGAAAACATATAAAAGGACATATTATTCATGTTTATATGATATCTAGATACAAAGATATGCACAAAAGTGTATTTTCCAAATTTTATGGCGGCCATCTTGGATTTCTTCGAATTACTACCTATTAGACGTAAAAGAAAAAATGGAACCCTATTTTTTTTACATCTCTATAATATTCTGAAGCAGAATCCATTGCTAAATCAATTTTAACAAACAAAAAACACAAACAATATTGTTATGACATATGGGCCTGCACTATATATCCGACCAACTTGTCACTAACCACATACAGTACAGCATAGATTCATGCACACGCGTCCCCTTGTACGATCTTGTTCAATATCTTGTGCAACAATCCCCATTCATTCATATTACGTCGCACTCCATTCAAGGAAAAAGGGATTTTGGGACGGGTGGACAGGGTGGGTTGGGGTGGAAAGGGTTGGGCAGGGGGGGGGGGGTGTTGCCTGGAGCCCGGGGACAAAGCCCAGGTCTTGGGGGGGGGGGAAAGGGGGTAGAGGCCTGGTAACTACCTCCCCTACCGCAGGGTCTTGGTCCGGATCCTGGACCAGCGGCATCAACCACTGATTTACTTGCTTAACTGTTTACTTAATTGTCCTCTGTCCTTGTCGCTTCAATTTTCAATATTTCAAAAACCACTTTCACTCCTTCCTACCTGTGCTTACCTGGCCCCTTGCTGTGAGCCTATTTATTTTCTCTTGTTCACCTGGTCCTGGTTTGTTTCTACCTGGATTTCTGCTACTTGCTTCCTCTGCCCCTAAAGTTTCAGTACCTTTCCTGCCCTCTTGTCTAGAGCTTTGTATAGAGCTTCCTGGCTCGACATCGTAGTTGCCACTACCCTCTTGTCAAGTCTACCTGGTACCTGCGCATTTCCTTTTTCCTGGCCATGTTCCTTGGGTCTTCTATGTTAGCGCAGCCCATTCTTTCCCTGGCATGCAATGGCATACCCCATCTTGTCTCTGGGCTGGTCCTTCCTGGAAAGTTCTCGGTCACCAGTGCAGCCTATGGCTGTCCGACCTCACTTTTCCCCCTCTCCTTGCTAACTGTAACGTTACCCTTAGCGTTACCCTTTGATAGATCTATTCTTAACGTTATCCTGGTGGATTAACAATCACTTGTCATTCTGAAGCAAAAACAGCTTTTACTTACAATTTCGTTCGAAGTGCAGGCAGGACAGATGACGAGGGAGCGGACAGAGCCCACCCGAGAGAGGGAGGTTCGAATTTGGAGATTAACCCTTTGATAAAAAATGCTCACCTTAAAACAAATCAGAGTGCCGGCTGGCCCCAGGCGACCTCCCTGCGTCGTTCAGGGTCCACTCCTCTCCTCTTCTCACTGCTGTCACCCCACTCCTGGTACCATTAATGTCGGGAGGGAACTCAGGTAGTCACCAGGGAACTCAGGTATTCACCACAAGGAAAGATTGACAAGCGTTTATTAATTCACCAAGTTCACAGCTGTGGAGCAGAGCCGGCAATATACAGCACGAACGGACGGCGTGCCACGCCAGCCCTCCTACCGAGTAAGCGGACTCAAGTCCGGTTTATATACGAATACTTAATCAGAAGATCTCTGCTGAAACTGAGCTCGAACAAAGGAAACTGGGCTAATGGTCCTCCCATCGGCATCCCTAAATGGGCTAATTTCCCCCACCGACGTCCGTTCCTGTTGCCTCGGGGGAGTGATGAAAGAATTTGTTATCTCGTGGGCCAGATGTCCTTTCAAAACTCCAGGATGACCAAAAGCTGTAATTCACACGAGGGAGTTTACATTTCGATTTACAAAGGGACCATAAAGTGTGCATGAGGAGTCCCAGGCCTTTAGATTCACCTTTGGATCCACTTTCAGCGAGCATTCTCAATTTAGACTTAATCCAGGGCAGTAAATGCTGCTTCCACCGTCAAGCATTCTGCCATACGAAATACAATTAATGATTATAATAGTCTTACCAGGGAAAGGTCTGTGTATACAAAACTCATGAATCCCACGTATAGAGGTTACAGTTCACACCTTGCCTGCATTCCTGGCCGCGGCTCGTAAAACATGTTTCAAAGCGACCGTGAGGTTTTAACAGACTTGCTGCTGGCAAGGAAAGGAAGCGTGCATTCTCATTTGAAGTATGGTGGCGAAGCGAACTTCTCAAATAACTACAAATAACAAGTTCATACTTCAGCTTATAACAGAAGTTTGTAAAACAACAAACTTACTGACCGACATATACATATGTATATATATATATTGTTGCGGAGATGAGGACTGTATATTTTTTGATTGTGTGCTGTACTATTATTATTATTGTTTATTCTGCGCCCCCCTACCTCCGGAGCTGTGTAAAGGTGAAAGGGCATCCCATAATTAGTCCACAAGCATACACATCAGCCAAATAATATAATACCCCTGTTGATAGTTATCTCTTATTCTGTGTTTTAGAGTAAGGCTGTGTCTCCCATTAATTGAAGTACTCCATTGCACCAGTGAAAGAGAATAGATCCCCTTTCCTTCCCATCCCCAAAATCTCCATTTCCATATTACATCCCCTCTCATCATTGCCGAGCCTCGATTGCCCATATTACCTCCCCTCCAATAACCGCCATTGACCACGAGGCAGGGTCGGAGAAGAAAGGCGTGTCTCCACGTCGTCATAGAGGGGAAGAAAGGCGTGCCCGCCCGTCGTCATCAAGGGCGGAGCCAGAGGGTCGCATGACCAACCAGGGCCGAGGTGAGCACCCCGATGGGCGTGTCCTGAAGGCCGGCGGCTTAATCGCCGGAGGCGTTATAAAGGCGTGCACGCAGGAGGCAAGTGAGTCGGTTGCCAGAGGAGTTGGTCGTCAGAGGAGGGTCAGTGGTTGTGTTGGTTGCGTTGAGTTGTCGATGGTGAGGAGACACCAGGGCCAAGAGAGAAGGTGCCAAGGGCCATTACCAGCAGTTGCGCCAGAGACGGCAGACGCGCCCTGAGCTGAGCCAGAGAAGCAGCTTTGGCTCCACAAGCAGCGTTGACTCCACCAGGCAGCTTCAACCCGTTACCCCGCGGGGACCAAATAGCGGTGGCATCGGTGGCCGTCGAGGTCCAGCCGACGTCCCGTGCGGGATCAAGCCCGAACCATCTGCCCCAGCTGAACCTTCCCATTCCTCCTTCCAACATTCATTCCATTCCATCCTTCTTGTATACGTGAGTTTGTTTTGTTTGTTCTGTCCCTGGGTATTTAATTAAGTCTGTAGGTAAGCTAATAATTGCACTGTGTCTCTGATCCTTCTGTATATTATTTTATTATCTTTCCTTCTCCTTGGTTACTTTGAGCATGTAAATAGTAGGAATAAATTTAGTGGTATTTCCAACCTTTTCTTCTTCTTCTTCTTCACATCCGTGTCGCCTTTGTCTTTTCCCTATTGACTAGCTGCGGTGCGATCCGGCCAACGTTTGGGTGGAATCGGGTGAGTCGGGGATCCTGTTCGGTCGCGGTAATACACCACCGCTCGGTCATCATAACATCTAAACCGCGATCTGTAACAATTGGTGTCTGGGAGTGAGATTCGGGGCCCGAACCAAATTTTTAAAACATCTAAAAAAAAAAAAAAAAAATTTGGTCAAAATTTGGAGCGGCCGAAATTTGTTTTGTTTTACAAAACCTGAACTTTGAAATCGCGCCATGGCTGGTCAAGGCGACGGGATGCCGGTGGAAGAGATAGAGGGGTTAGGAGTAACCCAGGATCAAATGGAGGGGAGCAATGAGGAGGCGGTTGAGGGAGTATCAGACGCACAAGATGGCGTCCTCGCGCACGTGGGTGTAGCGGCACCAAATTGCGCTGCGCCCGTGGTCGCGGCAGCCGAGCCAGAGATGCCAGAGTACATGCGAGTCTTTATGATTCAAATGATGGCAAAAATGGATGCCCAAAATGATAAGTCCACCCGAGAGCGAAGAGAAATGGGTGAGCGGTTGGGAAACCAAATTGTGGGAATGAGGGCTGATAGTGAGCGATTAGAGGGCCAAATGGGGGCAATGAGGGACGAAGCGAGGGGTACCGGTGAGAAGTTAGACAATAATTTTGAGGGGTTAGACAACGGGATAAAAGAGGTAAAGAATGGGTTAACGGGGGTGGAAAATAGAATGGCTGCCCAGGAGAATCAGTTAGAGGGGGTAAAAAATGGGTTAATGGGGTTAGAAAATAGGATGGAGGACAAATTGCGGGAGATAGGGGAGCAATCCGCCCGAGAAATTAAACAGATGGGAGAGCAGATAGAGGAGGTAAAAATCGGGGTAGAAACCAAACTGGATGCTCAGAGGGATGAATTGGGACAGATGAGGGCGGCATCTACAAAAGAAAGGGAGGAGATGAAGGAGGAGATACGACGAGGTGTAGGTGAGGAGGTTTCGGGGCTACGCGAGGAGGTAAAGCGAGGTGAGAAGCGTATGGAGAAAGAGGTGAGAAATAATACGGCTAGGTTACAGGGGGGAATAGAAGATCTGACGAAGGGAGTAGAACAGCTGACAGTCGGACAAAGGGAACTAGTGGACCAAGTGGAAAAGAACACTGCAATCATCGGGGGTTTGAAAGCGACACAAAAGGACATTAAAAACGAATTAATAGCAACACAAAAGGAATGTCAGATGGTACATGAGGGGTTGACGAAGAAGTTGGAGGAGGTGACAGAAGTGATGGAGACGAAGGACCGAGAGGTGAGGACGCACATCGAAACGGTTAAGGTGGCGTTAGAGGGAGAGATAGAGGGGGCGCACCGGGAGATGAAGGAGGTAAAGGAAAAATTAGAGGAGGTGGAAGAGGGGGTGAGTGAAATTAAGAAGAGACGGAGGGAAACTAAGAGGGAGATAAAGGAGGAAGTCATGGAATATGTACAAAGTCTGTGTTCAAATCATGATGAGGTTCTCACTAACCAAATAAAAAGTTTGCAGGTGGCAGAGGAGGTGCGACGACGAGGTACGGAGGTGAGTGGCAATGTATATGATGTGAGGGGAGAGTCAGTCGGCTTGGGGGGTGGTGTAGACCCGGGTGTTCGTGAGGGACCGATGGTAAGATGTATGACTGGTCCGGAGTGGATGGACAGGGGAGGTGTGCAAGGAGGTTTGGCTATGGGGAGTGAGGGGGGTGCTGGTGAGCAAGGATGTGGGGGTATGGCATGGGTAGCGGGTTGCGGAGGGGCGACCCAGGCATCGACACCAGGAGGGGTAGTGTTTGGAGGGACGGGGGACGCGCGGGAGCCCCCCGGGAATAACGTACTGTGGGAGCCCGAACGGGTTGGTCCCGCGTTGATCCCGCAAGGAGTGACGCGCGGGGTCCGACCTTCGGGCGCCCACAAGGTCCCACTCGCGCCGTATGACGGCAAGAGTGATTTGAGGGCGTACCTGGCGCAGTTTGAGTACGTGTGTGAAGGCAACGGTTGGAATCCGGACGAAGGTGGAGTACACCTGGTGGGGGCACTGCGCGGTGCGGCGGCGGAGGTGCTGACGGCTTTACCACCGGGTGCTCTCACCCTGCCAGCTCTCCGTGCGGCATTAATTAATCGGTTCGGCATTGAACAGCAAAGCGAGCTTGTTAAAGCCCAACTTGCGCAGCGAAAACGCAAGCCCCAGGAGACCATCGGGGAACTTGCTCACGATATTCGCCGCGCGGTCAAAATTATTGCGTCACTCGCAAAGAGTTATTGGCTATGCTGGCTGCCATGAACCATTTCCACCCGTACCTGTACGGGCGGAAATTTTTGGTTAGAACTGACCATTCCTCCTTGCAATGGCTCCTTCGGTTCAAGGAACCGGAGGGCCAAATTGCAAGGTGGTTGGAAAAGTTGCAGCAGTACGATTTTGATGTGGCCCATAGGGCCGGGAAGGCCCATGGTAATGCGGACGCACTCTCTCGGCGTCCTTGTCTGGGGGAAAAGTGTAAATTTTGTGCGAGACACGAGGAGAGGGAGCAATTGGGCGATTCTGCCCCGATTCTCGTCGTCCGGGCAACCCGGGTGAGAGGGCCAATTTTGCCACTAACCGCGGACGAGGAATTTGGAGATTTGGCATGGAGCACGGCCCAGCAGGAGGATCCTGTCCTGGGGCCAGTGTTCAATTGGGTCAAATTGGGGCAAAGACCAAAGGGGGAAGAGGCCACCCCCCTCGGGGCGCAAACAAAGGCGTATTGGGCTCAGTGGCAGACCCTGGAATTGAAAGGCAACATCTTGTATCGCAAGTGGGTGGAGGTTCCCTCTGATAGAACTTCCTGGCTGGTGATAGTCCCTGACAAATTCAAGAACGTCATATTGCAACAGGTGCATGGTACCCGCTCCGGCGGCCATTTGGGCAGGACAAAGACAATATCTCGGGTCCGCCGGAGGTTCTATTGGGTGAATATGGGGCGCGACATACAGGACTGGTGTCGGAGATGCGACGCCTGTTCTGCCAAAAAGGGACCAGCACGGAGGATGAGGGCCCCCCTTCAATTACATCAGGTGGGGGCCCCCCTTGAGCGGGTGGCTATGGATATTCTAGGACCGCTGCCCCGCACCCGCCAAGGTAATAAGTATATCCTCGTTGTAATGGACTATTTCACCAAGTGGCCGGAGGCCTATGCCCTCCCCAACCAAGAAGCAGGGGTGGTAGCACAGGCCTTCGTAGAAGGATTTGTATGTCGGCACGGGATTCCACAGGAGCTGCACACCGATCAGGGTCGAAATTTTGAAAGTCAATTGCTAAAAGACGTGTGCAGACTCCTGTCAATTCGGAAAACCAGGACCACGCCCTTGCGGCCACAATCTGACAGGATGGTGGAAAGGTTCAATCGAACATTGATCCAACAACTGGCATTGTTCACCACCACCCGTCAGGATGACTGGGACGAACATCTCCCGTACCTGTTGATGGCCTACCGAACTAGCCAGCACGGGGCCACCGCATGCAGTCCAGCGTTGCTTATGTATGGGCGGCAGTTACGGGCTCCCGCCGACTTGCTATGCGGTCCCGTGCCAGACACCACGGACACACCGCCGAGGGAGGGTTACGCACGTCACCTGGAGGAAGGCATGGAGCGGGTCCATGCCTTCGCCCGCCGCCAGCTCCATCTGGCGGGGGCCAAGATGAAGCGCAGGTACGACGACCGGAGCCAGGGGAGTCAATACGCTCCGGGGATGAAGATTTGGTTCTTTAATCCCCGGAGGCGGAAGGGGAGGTGCCCAAAACTCACCTCCCCCTGGCAAGGCCCAGGAGTCGTCCTGTCGCAAATCTGTGACGTGGTCATTAAGATCAAAATGGGGGCCACGGACCCCCCCTCGGATCGTCCATGCCGGGGCCCCCCTTGAGCGGGTGGCTATGGATATTCTAGGACCGCTGCCGCCGACTTGCTATGCGGTCCCGTGCCAGACACCACGGACACACCGCCGAGGGAGGGTTACGCACGTCACCTGGAGGAATGCATGGAGCGGGTCCATTTGTATCAATTATATATTGATCAATTATATTGTACACCTCGCCCTCCCAATACCGTCTCTATGTGCAGCACGGCGGCAATGCGGTGCCCTGGAAGGGATGTTATTTATTTATTTGGCATGTGGGCGGTGTA
Organism: Myxine glutinosa; assembly: GCF_964187855.1. Lineage (NCBI taxonomy): Eukaryota > Metazoa > Chordata > Myxini > Myxiniformes > Myxinidae > Myxine > Myxine glutinosa. The sequence goes on from NC_136273.1 coordinate 77,182,593, forward strand.
TTTTGAATGGATCTGGACTTGTTTATTCCATTTTCAATCAATTGGACTTACCTCGCATCAATCACCATCCATCAAAAAATCCAAGGGTCTCCAAGGTATAACTTGCGTGCAGGGGCATCAGGTAGAACTCATATACTGGGTCAGCAGGGTAGAACTCTTCTGCTGTGTCATCAAGGTAGAACTTGTATGCTGGGTCGTCAGCGTCGAACACGTTTCCCCGAGTCTCTCAGGTAGGTCGCACATTGTGAGTCATCAAGGTATTCCTCATTTTGTGGGTCTTGGTTGTTCAGAAGGCCTTCAAACTGATCGATTATTTCACTTTTCATTTTGGTAAAAAGAGCGTTTCAGCTTGTTTTTCTGATGCAATTTGCTGTGAAAGAAAAGAACAAAGTATTCATTAATTTCATTCATTCATTTAAAACAAGAATATTACAGGTACAAATCAGGCTCTGCAAATGCAGAAAATAAATAAAATTCCCACTACCCTTTGTACTGACCTTGCACATCCCAAACCCCAGGAGTACCTCTGGCAGTGACTTCCCCTCTGCTCGCACCTCTTGTTCATTTGTGTGTTGCACCTTCCTCCCAACAGTGACGACTCCATCTACATCACTCTCAGACAACAAGGGCAAACTTTTAACCACTCATACCAACTCTCTCTTCCACATTGGTGGAGATTTAAATTGTCACCATGCAACTTGGCTGGGTGTTGGTACCTCTCACACCAGCCATGGCACTTCAGCAAAGGACTTCTGTGACTCCATGGGACTGACTCAATCTGTAAACTTTCCAACCAAGATTTCTCCCAATGGCAAATCCTCCCTCCTGGACTTGGTAATGATAAACTTTTCTGCAAATTTCTCCTGCTCTTCCTCTGCTCCAATTGGTTCATCTGATCATATGCTCGTGAAAGTCAACATCGCTCTGGCTATTCTCAGAGAGCTGCCTCAATGCCGGTGAATCTGCCATTTTTCTCAAGCAGATTGGCAGGAACTGTAAGCAGCCATTTTTCTTCAGGAATGGTCTCCCATATCTGCTTCACCTGATATCAACTCAGCCTGGGAATTCTTCCACTCTGGGAAACCACTCAGCCTGGGAACCCTGCTCTCTCATGCACATATTCATCCCATCTTATCTCCAATTATCCCACCCTTGTTCCCGCCCAAGGTACACTGAATCCTGTAGTGAGGCAGTTGCTCTGAAACAAATTGCCTTCTCTTCCTAGAAGGCAAATCCGACCGAAGGCAAGCTCAGTGCATTCCAAAAAGTCCGCAAAAAGTGTCTGCCCGCTCCAAAGCAGAACACAACACATTTTCAACCTCAAGAATGAACTTTCAAACTTGCATCCCTCCTCTAAAACCTTGTGGTGCCTTGTTAAGTCTGTCTCTGGAGTATGCTCCCCTTCCATCGCTTCCCTTACTTCAAATGGTACCACAGCTGACTCTGCTTCCAAATCTTGTGTCCCTAACTCCTCACTCTCGTTATCCATTGTTCTGTTTTACCCAACTGCCTCTGAACTCTGTGTATTTTGCTCCTGAAATGTCAGAGAAGGTTATTTCAACCCTCGACTCTGACTCCGCCACTGGACTGAACGTCATAAGCTCATGTGTCCGAAAATCCTGCTCTGATGCTCTTGCACATCCTCTCTCTGCCCTTTCTCCCTGTCAATTGCCCGAGGTCATTTTCCATCTACTTTGAAATCCACCAACATCGCTACACTACAGAGAAAAATGGATCAAAAACTGATCAGCTCAACTGCAGACCCATCGGCCTACTCCCAATCGTCAGCAAGGTCATGGATTACATCACCGCAGTTGATATTAAATCTTTCCTTTTCTCTGACAACCTCATCACAGATCACAAATTTGGTTTGACACCAGGTCACTTCACGTTGGACATGCTGCTTCTATTCTCCCAACAATGGATGGAAGCCCTCAATGTCAGACATGAGATCAGAACTGTCTCTCTGGACATATCTCATGCTTTTGATGCAGTCTGGTTTCCCACTTTCCTCTCAAAACGGTCCACCTATGGCATCCAAGGACAACTCCACACATGGCTGACTGACTTTCTCCACTCTCATGGCCGACGTGTGACAATCAATGGAACCCTTTGATGTCCTCTCCTTGTAAAGGCTGGAGTGCCCTAAGGTAGTGTTCTGGGCCCAGTCTTATTCCTAATCTTCATCAATGATCTATCTGACTGTCTGGAAAATCCTCTATAGCTATTGACTATATGATTGACTATATCCTCTATATCTAATCTATATGACTCCACCTTCTGTCGTGACATCCCTCATTCTGCAGCTGCAGCCTCATTCCTCTCTTCAAAGCTTGAAAAAAATCACGACTTGGTCAAACATTTGGAATATTTATTTAAATACTGACAAATCCCACACTCTTACTGTCCCTCTCCGAAAGGAACATCTGGCAAACCCTCCTAACTACTATCACAATCCTCTTGAGAAAGTTTTGTCATGTCATTCAAACTCCAGAGTCTCACTCTCAGCCATGATCTTTTTTGGGAAAACCACATTTCAAAGTTGGTCTCCAAAGCCAGGGGACGACTGGACATCCTACTTGGTACAAAGTTCTTAATTGATTCATCTGATCCCCTTTCCACCGGCAAGGACTTCCTCCGAAGCTTGCTGGTGCACTACTCTCACCTTTGGGCTGGCTCCCTGCCTCACATCTTGCTCAGCTTGATTCCGTGGAACCCAACGCCTTCAAGATCATTGGAATCTCCTGCGCTGAAGCTGAGTCTGTGCCCCCAATGTGAGGGCTAGCAGCACTGATGTGGGCACCAGGGCTGGGTCCGAAAGAGAGGACCAAGGCTTTTGGTGGGAGGGTCTGGGCCACGATGTGAGGGTCAGGGACATAAGTTCCAATGTGAGGGCCAGGGATGGAGCCATGTCAACCAAGACCTCAACAGATGTATCCTTGAAAGGCAATAGATTGGCGCTTCACACTTCTCTGTTGTATAATTGCTGTGAGCACTCGAGGGCCAAGCTCGGAATTATATAACAGGAGGAATCTATTAAGGCGTTGACCTTCACAACTACATCCCCAACTCATACATCAAAACCCACACCCCCAACCCCACATCAAAACCACAAACTGTCACACCAAAATCCCCAATCCCCACATACAAACCCAACTTCAACACTCACATCGAAACCCTCAACCCCCACATCAAAAACCCAACTATAAACCAGCCCCCCAATCCAAACCTGAGCCCCAACATCCAAACCCACATGAATACCCTTCATGACATTTTATCATTTTTTTCTTGCTTTTTTAAACTTCAATATTTTTAAATTTTCTCCCAGTTCTGTCTTAAAAATGAAGTTTAAGTTCTTTTTAATTTAAAGAAGTAGAAAGGAAGAAGGAAAGAATTCCCGTATATTCCCATCACTTTCTTGGTATTGCTGAAAATAAATAAATAAACATGTGTATTATTTAATATTAAATGATATAATATTCCATTTAATTAATTTTCAATCAACTAAACTTGCCTCGCATCAATCACCATCGAACAGAATATCCAAGGGTCTTCAAGGTAAAACTCGTGTGCTGGGTCATCAAGGTAGAACTCGTGTGCTGGGTCATCAAGGTCGAACTCGTGTGCTGGGTCATCAAGGTAGAACTCGTGTGCTGGGTCATCAAGGTAGAACTCGTGTGCTGGGTCATCAAGGTAGAACTCGTGTGCTGGGTCATCAAGGTCGAACTCGTGTGCTGGGTCATGACGGTCGAACTCGTGTGCTGGGTCATCAAGGTCGAACTCGTGTGCTGGGTCATGACGGTCGAACTCGTGTGCTGGGTCATCAAGGTCGAACTCGTGTGCTGGGTCATGACGGTCGAACTCGTGTGCTGGGTCATCAAGGTCGAACTCGTGTGCTGGGTCATCAAGGTCGAACTCGTGTGCTGGGTCATCAAGGTAGAACTCGTGTGCTCGGTCATCAAAGTCGAACTCGTGTGCTGGGTCATGACGGTCGAACTCGTGTGCTGGGTCATCAAGGTCGAACTCGTGTGCTGAGTCATGACGGTCGAACTCGTGTGCTGGGTCATCTCCCAGGTATGTCGCATCTTTTGAGTCATCAGGATATTTCTCATTTTGTGGGCCTTGGTTGTTCCCCTGTACGTGTTCCACTTCCGATACAGGTTCCACTGTACGTGATGCAGATTCCCCTGTACCTGATGCAGCTTCCTCAGTACGTGATCATAACCAACGAGTGATAACTGTACAAGCACCCAAAGAGGTTTCTTACGTTGGGTGCTTCATCAGTTGACTCACGATCCTGATCGCCATCTTGCGTCTCCTCACGAGGCGTCTCTTGATGATGTAAACACTCGGGTGTGGTTGGTAATTTCCCATCGTGTATCGATAAAAGAATATCGATTAATCAGGACCAGAAGATGCGCTTTCTTTATTCCACCGAGTTCCACCAACTGTCAATCGGATTGTTTTTTGTGACGTAAGACTCGTGGACGTAGCCATGGCAACGTGTACGCATAATGCATTAAAGTCCCAAACAGTGTGAATGGAAAGAAAATTCAAAGTATGTTAAACATTTTTAAAGTAAGTAAGTAAACTTATTAAGTTACGGTTTAAATTATGATGAACATGCACTAAAGTTTACATTTTACCTGCAGTAAAATAAACGGTAACTTTGAAGGTTTCATCCTTCGTTATCTTAAGGTTTTAAAATTGATTCTTTAACTTGTTTAAACTTTTTTCCCTTTCAATCTGCAAGGAAATCTATAGTTTCACTCGTGCGAATGTTGATCAATAATTCCGTGGCTTCACAAGCAGGAAATAAAAATATGAAGGACAGTATTGAGAGTGCAGAGGTCGTGTGTTCCGCTTTCAAGCGGCTTGCTATTGCTTGCCAAGCGGCTCGTTTAATTCAAAACGTTCAAGTAAGCACTCCAACGGAACGCACTGCTCGGCACCGCTTAAAAACAGGGCGGTCTCCATGGAAACCATGCTATCTCGGTACTCGAGCAAATACTGTTCGGGTTTCAGTTTTTACTCGATCCTCTGGTGCTGAGTTATGGCAGCCTTGACAGGTCACGTGTACAGTAACTCGCAGGGATGACATGCAGCTGGTGGGATATCCCGCGAAGCAATGTTTACCTCTGAACGGCAGAATATCACATATCACGTGAAGCTGTGCACATTGTGAATGACGGGATATCCCGCAAAAGCCATGAAAACGCGAAACACACGACAGCGAACACAGGAGCAGGTCCTGCTTGCGGCTCGTAGATGTTTTTTTGCGTATGTCCAGCGGCTTTAAGCATAGCTGGTGAAAGATGGGTTTTTATAAATGTGTCAAGCTTGGGGCTTGTGAAACCATTTTTTGCGCCCCTATGTTACGGATTCGTCACTTCCGTCTTTGTGGTTGTCATCCACTTGAAGCATTTTTAGTTTCATGTACTATTATTGTTACAGTTTGAGGATGACATGGAGAGAACTGTCTTCAAAGGTAAAAATAATGTCTCAGAAGGAAAACGAGATGGGTGAGGGCGAAAACGGAAGAAGAAGAAGAGGCGGGCGAGCGGATCGAGTGAGATCGAAAAAGGAAGGCCTATCTGCTTCGAGGTGCCGAGCGGACGTTAGTGGACATTGGTCACTAGCGAATATTGGTTTCCCCAGGAAAGGGATTCCTGTGACAGTGTCGTTGTTGCTGTGGCGAATAAACGTGCGTGACGGGTTTTGCTTTTGGTTCCGAAAGTGAATCATCGCTGGAGAGCAGGTACGCCTCCATTACCGGCCCGTCCGCCATTTCACCTCGCACCAGCCATTTCGCCTCGCACCAGCCATTCGCCTGGTTCTCGTGTGTGTCATGGATTTCGCTTCGGAACTCGCGGTTCTTCGCGGTTCTCCGCTTGGGAACCGCTGACCATTCATGTCAGCGTCATTGTCTGGTGAACCGAAGGTGTGAATTCCCAGTCGCCTTTTGGGTGAACTTTTACCGGACCGACGTCGGCCCGACACCTCACCAAGCGGCTCGTCTGCAGTGTCGACTGTTAGCCGTTCTGGGTTCAGGTCTCAGTACGACCTTTTCTTGTGATCGCGAGAGCCAATGGGATCGACTTTGGCCTGGTATCGCGACACAGTGACTTTGGGGGATGTTACCGATTGCTCACGTGGGAATACCGTGAGTTATTGATTCAGGAAATTGGTGGTACCATCATATAAATTATATGGTGTTTGCTGTGCAAGTGAGGTTTTCTTGTACGTGCATTACTTGTTATTATTGTGTGGTTTTAATACAATACTTGGTTTTTGTAACAACTGATTGGTGTGGTTTCACCATTGGTCATTGGCACACATAATAGCACATCTTTCTGCCGTGACTCCTTTCGGGGCTCGGTGGGACACCGTGGCCGGGGTTTGGGGAGGAGCATGTAACAGAAATTGGGGGCTCGTCCGGGATCGAATTACCTAACATTCCCAAAATTCCCAAATTTGGATTTTTTTTAACATTCCCAAATTTGTATTTCTGAAAATTTGGAATTTTTTGTGTGAAGGTTAACAGGTGCTAACTAATAGTCACAATGGTGTTTGAAGTAGAAAAGTTTGCAACGTCCCCGAACGAGGCACAATTCCAGGCGTTAAAAAGATCAGAACTTATGAAATTGGCCAAATATTATAACTTGGCGGCCTGAGTTAGTATGAAGAAAGCAGAGATTCAGACATTGGTGGTAGAATCTCTACTGGGACAAGGAACATGGGAAGTGGTACCCTTGAATTGGTTACCAGAGGAAAAAGGAAATATGGAGCTCTGGAAAATGGAGATGCAACTGCAGAGCCAGGAAAGGTTAAAAGAGTTGGAATGGAAAGTAGAAAAGGAAAGAGCAGAACAGGAACGAGATCTCGAGCAGAGAAGAGCAGAGGAAAGAGCAGAGGAAAGGAGAGCCGAAAGGGAGTTAAAGGAACGGGACATGGAGTATCAGAGGGAACTTAAACTCAAGGAGCTTGAATTACTGGGGGAACGGAGAGAAGTAGTATCCATGCCGGCTAGTTCGACAACCAGTCAGAACTCTTGGGATGTTGGTCGGCATGTGAGGCTGGTTCCACCCTTTAATGAAAAGGAGGTAGCCAAGTTCTTTCTACACTTTGAGAAGGTGGCTCAAATGTTAAAATGGCCTGTGGCATGATGGACTATGTTATTACAAAGTGTTCTGATGGGTAAAGCTCAAGATATCTTTTCGGCTTTACCGATTGACCAATGTGCAGATTATGAGATCGTGAAGAAAGCCATTCTCAAAGCCTATGAATTGGTCCCTGAAGCTTACCGCCAAAAATTTAGGAATGCCAGGAAGAGGGAGAGTGAGACCCATGTGGAGTTTGCCAGAATGAAGGAAACTATGTTTGAGAGGTGGTGTGACTCGAAGGAGATTGGGAAAGACTTCAACCGTTTTCGACAATTGATCTTGGTGGAGGAATTCAAAGTGTATCTACGTGGACATTAAAGTGCATCTGGATGAAAAAAGGTACCGGAGTTGTATGAGGCAGCAACAGTGGCAGATGACTATGCCTTGACACACCGGATGGGGTTCCACAAACCTAACTTCCCACCTAGAGTTAGCCAGGGGAGTTACGGTAAATCAGGTTCGGAGAACAAATTTTCATGGAGGCGGCCTAGAGCCGAGAGCCATGTCTATGGGGACAAATCTGATACCACGACTTTTAGGGATCAGAAGACTGCAGTTCCAAGGCATACCTATCTTTCGGGGGGCCCGAGGCAGACCACGGGTTTTTCCTCCGGGCCTACTTGCGCTTTTTGCAAGAAACCTGTGCATTTGATGTCCCAATGTTACGCCATAAAAAGGAAAAATCAGGATCGGAGTCAGGCTAGTGCAACTCCGAATGCGTTGGCCAATGCAAGAAATCGTCCTTGGAGGACAGTGCCTTGTGAAGGTTCCCGTGCCAAAGTTACGGCATCACAGAACGACCTTGTCCAAGAGGGTTACAAACCTTTTATTTCCGAGGGGTTTGTGTCACTGGATGGGGACTTAAATAACCAGAGACCTCTTAGGGTATTGAGGGACACAGGAGCACATCAATCTTTGATGCTTGAGAGCATTTTGCCAGTGTCGGAGAAGACGGCAACGGGGGTTAGTGTTCTCTTACAGGGGGTGGGTGGCTATGTTAAAGCTCCTCTTCATGTCATCCATTTAAAGTCTGAGTTGGTGTCAGGTCCGGTCACTGTGGGGTTGCAAGCCACTCTTCCTGTGGAGGTAATTTATTTTATTATCAGGAATGATTTGGCCGGTGGTCGAGTTTCTGGTAATCCGATTTTGGTTGAAAAGCCCAGTATGGAAAATAACACAGCACAGTTAGAGCAGGAGAATTCCGGGTATTTTTCCATCCTCGTGTTTGTGCCTGTGCAGCAGTCGTCGTCGTCGTTTCGACGTTTCGACGTTTTCCAGCAGTCGTTTCGAGCAAATAATAGTGTTTGTGCAGTGACTCGTGCTGTGGGTAGGAAGTGCTCTGAAGAGAAGGAGAAGGAAGGTGATGTGGATTTGGGTTCCATAGAGATATTGGAGGAAAAGTCGGGAAGAGGTAATAGGAAAGGGAGTGACATCAGGGCACCTAAGGAAAAGGTGGCATCTGGACCAAAAGAGAAAATGGAGTGTCCATCGGAGACATCCGGGAACGAGGCTGAACAGACGGTGCCTGTCCGAAAGAGACTTGTTGAAGAACAACACAGAGATTCGGAGTTCCAGAGTTTGATTGGTAAAGCCATTACAGCGGAAGAGGCTTTGAAGATACCTGTTGGTTACTTCATGAAAGGGGAAATACTCATGAGAAAATGCAGACCACCAGAGGTGCCAGCAAATGATGAGTGGAAAGTTCATTACCAAATTGTGGTGCCACAGCCGTACCGGAAGGAGATATTGAGTTTGGCACATGAAACACCTTTGGCCGGGCACCTTGGAGTGAACAAGACATGTGACAGAACATTGGTACATTTTTTCTGGCCAGGATTGCGACGTGATGTGGCGGAGTTCTGTAAATCTTGCCACTCTTGCCAGCTGGTGGGAAAACCTAATCAGAAAGTCCCATCCGCACCTTTAAAACCATTTCCAGCTTTTGAAGAGCCATTCAGCCGAGTCATTATTGGCTGTGTAGGCCCTTTACCTAAAACTAAGGCTGGACATCAGTATTTGCTGACCATCATGTGCGCTTCCACGAGGTTCCCAGAAGCGGTGCCTCTGAGGAAAATTACTGCGGCAGTTATTACGAAGGCCTTGATTAAATTTTTCACTTTGGTTGGCCTCCCTAAGGTCATCCAGCCTGATCAGGGTTCCAATTTCATGTCAACGCTTTTTCAGCAAGTGGTACACCTGTCGGGAGTGGAGCAAGTAAGATCAAGTACTTACCATCGCGAGAGCCAAGGGGCCTTGGAAAGGTTTCACCAGACATTGAAGAATATGATTAGAACGTATTGCTTTGAATGTGACAAGGATTGGGATGAGGGAATACCCTTATTGTTGTTTGCTACGAGGGAATCCGTTCAGGAGTCATTGGGATTCAGTCCTTTTGAACTTGTGTTTGGACACTCAGTGCGAGGACCATTGAAATTAGTGAAAGAACAGTGGCTACAGGAGGAGTCACAGTCAACAGTGGTAGAGTATGTGTCAACGGTTAGGCACAGATTGGCAAAGGCTTGTGAAGTTGAGAGAGGAAACTTGAAAGTGACCCAGGATAAAATGAAAGTGAGACGTGACAAGAAATCTCAGATAAGAAATTTCAGTCCTGAGGAACGGGTGTTAGTGTTGCTTCCTGTTCCAGGACAGCCACTACAGGCGAGGTATTTCGGTCCCTATGCAATCGAAAGGAGGGTTAATGAAACAGATTACGTGGGGACAACTGCCGACCGACGAAAAAAGCGGCAGCTGTGTCATGTCAACCGACTGAAGAAATATTATGAGAGGAAACCTGTGGAAAAATTGGTTCCGGTCTTACCTGTCGTGCCTGTAGTCGGGGTGCAAGAGAGTCCAGAGGTTGAGGCCGGTGTGAAGTTTGATAACATTGATGACCAGGCTTGTCCCAGATAGACGAACACGGAAGTGTTGAGTAATTTAGACGAGAAATTAGGTCATTTGACGAGGGAACAACAAGGACAACTATCCAGCCTAATTTTTGAGTTTGCACATTTGTTCACAGATGTACCTGGTCGTACTGACTTGGTATATCATGATATTGAGGTGGGGGAAGCCACTCCTGTGAAACAACACCCCTATCGGATGAACCCTGTGAAGATGGAGTATCTTTGGAAGGAGGTTCAGTATATGTTGGAGAAAGACATCATCGAACCTGGCAGCAGTGAATGGAGCTCACCATGTGTGTTGGTTCCAAAACCCGATGGCAGTTTTCGCTGTTGTACGGATTTAAAACGGGTTCATGCAGTGACCAAGACCGACTCATATCCCATCCCGGGGATTGATGTCTGTATTGATAGAATAGGCCCAGCTAAATTTGTAACTAAATATGACTTGCTGAAAGGGTATTGGCAGATTCCTCTTACTGATAGAGCCAAGGAAATCTCGGCTTTAGTCACACCAAATGGGTTGTATCAGTACAAGGTTCTTCCCTTTGGATTGAAAAACGGGCCTGCTACATTTCATCGGCTGATTAATAAGTTTATTGCAGACCTTTAGGGGGTGGAGGCTTATCTGGATGATGTCATCATCCACACCATGACCATGGAAGATCATATTAAAGAAATTCATGCATTTTTCAAGAAACTGACCGAGGCAGGGTTGACCATCAACTTATCTAAGAGTGAGTTTGTAAAAGCACAGGTGGTGTTCCTCGGCCATGTAGTAGGTCAGGGTCAGGTGCAACCAGTGACAGCCAAGATAGAAGCCATTGATCGCTTCCAAGTTCCAAAAGGGAAGAAGGAGCTCATGAGATTCTTGGGTATGGCTGGTTGGTACCGGCGTTTCTGCAGGAATTTTTCTGATGTGGTCGCCCCTTTAACGAATTTGCTGAGGAAAGAGACCAAGTTTGTTTGGGATGACAAATGCCAGGCTGCCTTTGCCCACGTCAAAGCGATATTAATGAGCTCTCCTGTCCTAGCAGCCCCGGATTTTCAAGAACTTTTCAAGTTGGCCATTGATGCAAGTGATGTGGGGGCTGGGGCAGTTCTATTACAGGAAGATGATGATGGCGTGGATCACCCGGTGTGCTACTAGTCGAAAAAGTTTAACAAACATCAGGCAAATTATGCCACTGTGGAAAAAGAGACCCTTGCTCTCCTGCTAGCACTTCAGCATTATGAGGTGTATCTGGGAACTACTACCTTTCCAATAAAAGTCTTCACTGATCACAACCCCTTAACCTTCATTCAAAAAATGAAAAATAAAAATCAGAGGTTGATGAGATGGAGTTTGTCTTTGCAGGAGTTCAACTTGGAAATTGAGCATGTAAAGGGCAGGGACAATGTCGTTGCCGATGTTTTATCCAGAGTGAACTAACTTTAAAAATTCCTGTAGGTTGTTTGGAAGTTTTGTGGCTTTCTTCTGAGGAATATTAGTTATTGTTGCTCACGTGAGTTGGTCAGCCATATGTTGATTGGTAGTGTTTGGGTGTGAGTTTTACTTTTGTTTGTTAAAGCGGGTTTTTGCATGAAAAGAAAGTTTTCACTATGTTCAAACTTTCTTTCTTGAGGGTGGGAGTGTTACGGATTCGTCACTTCCGTCTTTGTGGTTGTCATCCACTTGAAGCATTTTTAGTTTCATGTATTATTATTGTTACAGTTTGAGTGTGAAATGGAGATAACTGTCTTCAAAGGTAAAAATAATGTCTCAGAAGGAAAACGAGATGGGTGAGGGGGAAAACGGAAGAACAAGAAGAGGCAGGCGAGTGGATCGAGTGAGATCGAAAAAGGAAGGCCTATCTGCTTTGAGGTGTCGAGCGGACGCTGGTGGACATTGGTCACGAGCGAATATTGGTTTCCCCGGGAAAGGGATTCCTGTGACAGTGTCATTGTTGCTGTGGCAAATAAACCTGCGTGACGGGTTTTGCTTTTGGTTCCGAAAGTGAATCATCGCTGGAGAGCAAGTACACCTCCATTACCGGCCCGTCCGCCATTTCACCTCGCACCAGCCATTTTGCCTCGCACCGGCCCTTCGCCTGGTTCTCGTGTGTGTCGTGGATTTCGTTTGGGAACTCGCGGTTCTTCGCTTGGGAACCGCTGATCGTTCATGTCAGCGTCATTGTCTGGTGAACCGAAGGTGTGAATTCCCATTCACCTTTTGGTTGAACTTTTACTGGACCAACATCGGCCCAACACCTCACCAAGCGGCTCTTCTGCAGCGTCGACTGTTAGCCGTTCGGGGTTCAGGTCTCAGTACGACCTTTTCTTGTGATTACGAGAGCCAAGGGGATCGACTTTGGCCTGGTATCGTGATCCCATTGTGGTTTAACCCAGACGGAGTCAGGCCTGGTATCGGGGTGGCGATTTTGGGGGCACTAATGAAATCTTTAGTCCTCCTCTGTGTGAGAACGTACTTTACAGGATGGAAAACGAAGAAACCGCCGACGACGACCATGGTCTTGACCACAGAGGCCGTCGACCTGAACGAGCCCTTCGACGAGGCAGCTGTGACCGGCGCTTTTGAAGACTGTGTTGATTTGTTTGATGATTGTGATGATTTTGTTGTAAACCCCCTGCGGGAACTGGCTAATGCCTCTTATGTATTACAAGCTCACAGCTGCACACCTCCATCCGATCCAACTATGGATCTGATTGCGACGCTGGGTCTGGCAGTCAAGGGACCCAACATGGATATCCTGGATCCACAAGCTGATCGTGCGTCCATGGAAGACTTTGACATAAAGGAAGTCTCTCTCTTCACTTCGAATGTTTCGGATTTTAATGCTCTGTACCCTGACCAGGAACACGTGACACAAGATATTGACAATATTATGTATTCCTCAGAACAGCAGCACGTGTGAGGTCTCATGCGCATGAACGTTGATTAACTTCGAAGATCTGCAAGGACCGCATCTGTGAAAGGTGGGGGGAGCCAGTTCCGCAGGGGAGGTGATGGGCCCTCTGGCGGAGCACATCCTCATCCGGACCAGACGCCTTCGTTGTGGATCCGAAACGTTAATGGCCCTTCATGTTCTGAACCCTCAGGTTCCAAGCACGCACAACACGACACGTCCCTCAAGTGCACGGGCGGGGTGCTATGGGCGCGTGGTATGCCCTTGGGAGACACCCACATTACACAATCCTCTTTCAATAAAGCCCGATGAGGCACGTTGTCTCTTGAGATACCTTGTCTCGACCAGACAAGAGGTGGGTTAATGTCGGTCAGTAAGTTTGTTGTTTTACAAACCTCTGTTATAAGCTGAAGTATAAACTTGTTTTTTTGTAGTTATTTGAGAAGTTCACTTCGCCACTATACTTCAAATGAGAATGCACGCTTCCTTTCCTTGCCAGCAGCAAGTCTGTTAAAACCTCACGGTCGCTTTGAAACATGTTTTACGAGCCGCGGCCAGGAATGCAGGCAAGGTGTGAACTGTAACCTCTATACGTGGGATTCATGAGTTTTGTATACACAGACCTTTCCCTGGTAAGACTATTATAATCATTAATTGTATTTCGTATGGCAGAATGCTTGACGGTGGAAGCAGCATTTACTGCCCTGGATTAAGTCTAAATTGAGAATGCTCGCTGAAAGTGGATCCAAAGGTGAATCTAAAGGCCTGGGACTCCTCATGCACACTTTATGGTCCCTTTGTAAATCGAAATGTAAACTCCCTCGCGTGAATTACAGCTTTTGGTCATCCTGGAGTTTTGAAAGGACATCTGGCCCACGAGATAACAAATTCTTTCATCACTCCCCCGAGGCAACAGGAACGGACGTCGGTGGGGGAAATTAGCCCATTTAGGGATGCCGGTGGGAGGACCATTAGCCTAGTTTCCTTTGTTCGAGCTCAGTTTCAGCGGAGATTTTCTGATTAAGTATTCGTATATAAACCGGACTTGAGTCCGCTTACTCGGTAGGAGGGCTGGCGTGGCACGCCGTCCGTTCGTGCTGTATATTGCCGGCTCTGCTCCACAGCTGTGAACTTGGTGAATTAATAAACGCTTGTCAATCTTTCCTTGTGGTGAATACCTGAATTCCCTGGTGACTACCTGAGCTCCCGACATATATATATATATATATATATGTATATATATATATATATATATATATCTATATATATATATAATATATATATTGTTGCGGATCTGGGGGTCGGCGCTCCCCTTACCAAGGGGGGGTTAATCCCCATGTCTTTCAAACTGGCAGATCCCCCAGCCCTGGAAATTATACGCTCCTTTGCGGTCGAGATTGGCCAGGGTGATTGGTCAAGATTGGTTGGTCCCAATTACCTGCGTGCCAATCTCTCCGCAAAGCAGGGAAATAACTCCCGCTCGAACCACGGATATGATGGTAATTGCCGAGCGGTTTAGCAATCCGCAGCCCAAGCCATGAACAAAAGGACGAAACCCGTTTAGAGCAGTTCCAAATCGTGCCACAGGTACTCAATGGGGAGAAAAGACGAAAGCGATCGAATAGAGGAAACCAAAAGGTAAGGAAGAACAAATATGGTTTATTAATTACACTATTAAAAGAGGAAACGAAAGAAGGGCATGTACAAGAAGAAGAGCAAAAGGACACAAGGCAAGCTTACACAGTCTTAATTAACACGCCCAGGACAATACAAACGGACTTACACGAAAGGGGAATGGCAGGAAGGAAGGTCCAAGCAGATGGGTCAGTGTTGGCTCTGGCCCCGGTTCACGCTCCACTCCGGTCCACACTCCACTCCGGTCCACGCTCTGGTTCCGCAGCGAAACCCGGCAGGCAGCGCGGTTGGTATTGTCGCGGTATTGTCGGCGCGAGCGAACCGACTCTCACACAACGTTCCCTCTCCCACTCAACTTCTTGTCTGCAGACCGGCTCTGTCACTCTCTCTTCCCTTGGCTCTCTCTCTCCTTGGCTCTCTCTCTCTCTGTCTCTCTGGCTCGTCTCTCACTCTCTCTTTTTCGTAAGTAGTCCCACGCGAGCGCTTATATCACGCGTTCGCGTGCTTTTAGGACACACCCACCGATGAGCTCGCCTTGGCCCTGGTTTGTCACGAGGGCTCACCTACTCTGCCCTTAACAGGGCTACGCCTCGCTCTGATAACACCTCCCCCTTATTCTCCAGCTTGACCGCGTGGTTAATGGCGTTTGGAGCGAGCGCTGCGGCTGGCAGAGACACGCAATACCATTTGGAGGGAGGCTAGCCGCAAAATGAACGGGGTTTGAAAAGGGGCCTAGGTTATTTGGGCAATCATTGAAGGGCGATAATTAAATTGCCGATTACAACTCTTGTTGTTGCCCACCCCTTCTCTTTCCAGCATGGTGACTAAACATGGGGAATCGATAGGTTGTGAGCAAAGATCATTAAGGGACAGAGGTAGCACTATCATGTGTATTCCTGTGGTGCCTGCTTGGGGGAAATGCATGCATGACCAGCAGTGGGTCCTATTCTGAATTGTCGCCACCTCTCTTGCTACCTTCCAATATGTGTTTTCACCCTTCTCTGGGGCCTTGTCCTGGGGGTGCGGCGTGAGTATGTATTCAATGCATGGTGTGTATTTAGTTTCGCCACCAGCCACGCCAGGGGTCCAGACGCTGCACCGGACCTGCATAGTCATATCTTTCTCTAGGCGTGTGCGTGTTTGTAGCTTAAAATCAGGGGTCCCCCATTTGTATCCTGGTCGGGCCAAGGTCTTGACGCTAGCTTGCCCGTCCTCCCGGAACTCTCGTTGTTTTCGTAGTACAACGCCAACACGTCCAGGCCCTGCCGACAGTGCTAGCCATCTTACGCTTACCCAATCTGTGTGTAGGGCTTTCTGCTCGAAACATGGTAATGATACTCTTTGTCCCCATGTTATGGTGAGGTGTCATGTTTTGTTTTCGCATCTATTGTAATCGGAGCTCCCTCTAGCTGCTGTCGCTATCAATAGCATCATACCTATGATTAGGCCCATCGTTACTGTGGTTGCTGTGGTGTCGTGTCTGGTGCTTGTACAGCCAACTTACAGTGCGTGGCGTGGATCCAGGAGGTCTTGCCCTGGCAACTGCGGTTGGTGTGCTCCACAAACACCTGGTTTTTTTTCTGGTGGAACACCTGGTCCACGAACGCCCTGGGAACACCTGGAACACCTGGTCACCAATTTCCTAATCCACCTCTTTCAAGTGGATCCAATTTTATCCAATATCCGATTTTAAATTCGATCCAATTTTCTCTAATTCCTCCCCTAGCATCCCATTCACCTGTTTCCTACACCTGTTTCCGTCTCTAGCCCAATAGTTGCCCCATATCCCAATATCCCAATATCTATATTTAAATTATTTCAGCTCGAGTTTCAACTCGAGTTACCACCAACAAACCACCATTAACCTCCCCCTGTTATTTATTTATTTTCGCAAATAAACAAATAATAAAAATAACCTGGTCTATTTATTGAAAATAAAATAGTTCTCATATGTCTTACTGTCTGGTTAATTTTCCTCACCCACTGTGATTCACTCAAAATAGATTCTCACTGTTGTTATGTCTGAAGTTCGTCTCATGAAAACCCATCCAAGAGTCCAGTGTAACAGACAGACAAACACATAGACACACAGAAGACCCCAGGGTCCCATCAAACTAACTTGTCCCCAGATCCACAAAACAAAACATGTAACTTACTCAATGAATACAATTTGTCATCCCAATTGTCATTCCCTGTGCAGATTAAAGCACTCCGGACAATGTGCAGCCAATGTCAACAACTGAACTCCCAAGACAACAACGATAAAACATCCAATCCACCTCAATGGCTCGCCAAGCAGCTCATTGTGTCCCTGTCTATCCCTTCTTGCATTTACACTGTTCACAATCACAATTACTCACTCATACACTGCTCCATCACCTCCTTCCCACACGCTGCATCATCGAAGCTGACTACTCCCTTCTGAGACTTGCGCTTCCCAGTCACCCCTTATACTATTGCGCTCCCCCGTCATTATAATCCACTAATCTGCTACGTCCCCTACTACAGGTAACTCTCCCTCGGCGAGCTTACACTGCCATATTTCCATGACCTATAGCGTATGCTATATTTCACACCTTACCTCCATGGAACAGCTGGTGGTCCTCCGAAAGGTGCATTCCGATGTTTAATACAATGACACCTGAGCACTCAATTAGCCCTCCATCGTACCACAGACTTACAATCAGACAGACAGACAGACAAATAACAGAGGCGTATCACAAGCCCCAAAAAGGACATCACCTCTCCAGACAGGCACAGTCTAATCCACAGTATCTATATGCCAACTTCTATCTGGAGCCTCACAAAGCCAAAAGTTGGGCATGTTCACTGCATTCCACGCAATGCAACCTCCAACCACACGAGGTGCCAGCCACACCTCAATCATGCCCTCATTGCAGCCACCCGATCCCTAGCAACACGTCCCTACTTTAACACAAGGCCTCCACTACGGACAACACCGTCAAGGCCCTTCTCGAGGGGGAGGGCGGGGGGGGGGCATGCTCCACCATGCAGCCCGATCTCTGCTTGGTGCGCGCCCCCATAATCGGCAAGTTATGATAACCCACAATACACCTGGGCACACACCCTCTTGACACCACGACTTGAACCATGCTACTTGCATCTCCTTGCACCCTCTCAAATGTCCTCCATTTAACATGACTAACCCCAGAGCTCGATCATACACATATTTCCTGAGTCCCCCGAAACACCCAATAAGACGTCAACCACAACGACAACAACAAATTCCAGAAATCGATATTCTTCTGTTCACTAATTACGTACACAATTTTCAGTTTTAACCAACAATATATTTCCCTTTTCCCGATTTAAGTCCCTGTCATGTCGTTAAATTAACACCCAGTGGATTGACTCAGCCTGTCGTCCTTCCAAGGTTAGCGAATTAACTCGGACCTCATTCCCATCCCAAATCATTCCCATGCGTATCTAAAACAAAGGTCAAACAAAGGTCAAACTTCAAACGAAGAAAGGTGTGGTAACAACCGTCACAAGAACTCCACATCCAGACAGATGAACGACCATCATTTAGGCTCCATATTGCAAAATGCTAACGCCCTATGAATCAAATAACCGCCAACAATCCGCCCAGGAACTCCCGCCAAAATCCCACAGCCTTTCTTGGGAGGCGTGCTCTACCATGCAGCACCCTCTCTACCTGGTGCACACCTTTCGCACATCCCTCCCTAGATAATAGACGCATTTGGTGAGGATTAGTCCCGCAAACTCCCGCCAACCCGAGCCATCTCCGACGATCTTCAATTGAAATGCGGAGCACTTGCTCTCACCTCTAACCCGAAATGCAATCAATGACATCCCACGTGACATAACATCCTCCTAGAGGTGAGCTGCCTCGGGGATATACTCATACAATCAACACATACAATACACAAGTTCCCAATACACAATATAATCGTTAATTGCCTAATTCCTGCAGGCAATTCAAGGAACCCTTTGTCAACCATTCACGGTCCTCCCACCGTGCGGGGCACATCCTTTGAGAGTAGGCAGGTTATCACCGGCATTCTGAGCAAATTCCGTATTCTGAATTTAATTCAACAAATTCCAAACTCCATGAAGGTGGAACACAAAGAGTCCACGACTCCAAGACAGCAGCCAATTAGCGGCGGCACCCGACCAATCCACCCAACAGCAACCACAACAACAACCGCCCCGAACCGAGGGCCCCCATACAGCGCATACGTGACTCGCGGCTCGGTCGGCTCCAGCCCGAATGCACCTTCCACGGAGCCGCACGGCAGGACCCACAGGCTCGCACCACACCGACAATAAAACCGCCAAACCATTCATTACCCTATTGTCCCAAACAAATGAAAATCCAGACTCAAACGAACATCACCAGGACCCTCGGATAGACGCTAAAATCGACATTCCCGGCCTGGATTCCCACACGTCGAGCAGACAATTTACAAAACTTCACACCGAAACCCATCTACTTTGCATATGTCATACAGACAAATAAATCGGCCAGATACACACGTTAAGGACACACATCCGCATTCAATAACACACACACAATGACAATGAACACAAATACACACGTTAATGACAAAAATTCGATTTAAAGTCAAATATGAGATACAAGTATTAATATCCCTATATACATTCATTCGTATACCAGTGAGTCTCTCAGGCGTCGTGCGAACATCAGATCGACTCCAACCATGCACCTCCAACTGAAACTCCCATGTCTCCCTATGCAACGTATTTTGAATCATGCGTTTCCTCATGCATTCCTCCATACCACGTGACTGACAAACCGGCTCGCATTTCATGTGTTTCCTTATATCCGACCAACTTGTCACTAACCACGTACAGTACAGCGTAGATTCATGCACACGCGTCCCCTTGTACGATCTTGTTCATCATCTTGTGCAACAATCCCCATTCATTCATATTACGTCGCACTCCATTCAAGGAAAAAGGGATTTTGGGATGGGTGGACAGGGTGGGTTGGGGTGGAAAGGGTTGGGCAGGGGGGGGGGCGGTGTTGCCTGGAGCCCAGGGACAGAGCCCAGGTCTTGGGGGGGGGGGAAGGGGGTAGAGGCCTAGTAACTACCTCCCCTACCGCGGGGTCTTGGTCCGGATCCTGTACCAGCGGCATCAACCACTGATTTACTTGCTTAACTGTTTACTTAATTGTCCTCTGTCCTTGTCGCTTCAATTTTCAACATTTCAAAAACCACTTTCACTCCTTCCTACCTGTGCTTACCTGGCCCCTTGCTGTGAGCCTATTTATTTTCTCTTGTTCACCTGGTCCTGGTTTGTTTCTACCTGGATTTCTGCTACTTGCTTCCTCTGCCCCTAAAGTTTCAGCACCTTTCCTGCCCTCTTGTTTCGAGCTTTGTCTCGAGCTTCCTGGCTCGACATCATAGTTGCCACTACCCTCTTGTCAAGTCCACCTGGTACCTGCGCATTTCCTTTTTCCTGGCCATGTTCCTTGGGTCTTCTATGTTAGCGCAGCCCATTCTTTCCCTGGCATGCAATGGCATACCCCATCTTGTCTCTGGGCTGGTCCTTCCTGGAAAGTTCTCGGTCACCGGTGCAGCCTATGGCTGTCCGACCTCACTTTTCCCCCTCTCCTTGCTAACTGTAACGTTACCCTTAGCGTTACCCTTTGATAGATCTATTCTTAACTTTATCCTGGTGGATTAACAATCACTTGTCATTCTGAAGCAAAAACAGCTTTTACTTACAATTTCGTTCGAAGTGCAGGCAGGACAGACGACGAGAGAGCGGACAGACCCCGCCCGAGAGAGGGAGGTTCGAATTTGGAGATTAACCCTTTGATAAAAAATGCTCACCTGAAAACAAATCAGAGTGCCGGCCGGCCCACATTTGTCATCTGTCACTCTGATGAGGTGGGCATCATACATGAGACCATAAATAAAACTTTTTCCTCCATTAATTTCACCATTGAAGAGGAGAAAAATGGAGCCCTTCCCTTCCTGGATACACTCGTAGCAAGGGATCCCAAAGGAGCCTTAAAGGTAACGGTGTACAGAAAACCAACACACACTGATCGCTACCTTGATTTCAATTCTTGCCATCCAATGGAACACAAAAGATTGGTGGTGCACACCCTCTCAAAAAGAGCACGTGATTTACCATCCACCTTTGAAGACAAGATGAGTGAGGTGGACCATCTTCAAAATGTGTTAAGGGCAAATGGTTATCCTGACAGCTTGCTACCCAACAGGAAAACGATAAGGGCTTCCCCACACAACAGGCTGAGACCGAGAGAACAACCAAAGGGTTTGTGTGTTCTCCCTTTTGTACCTGGGGTTTCACAGAGGGTCGGCAGAATTTTGAAATCGGCAGGAGTGAGGGTGAGTTTCACACCGGTTTTCACCCTTCGCCAAGCCCTTATGAGGGTCAAGGACAAGCTTCCAAGGAAGGATAGGTCAGGGGTGGTATATGTAGTGCCCTGTGGTTGTGGAGCTGAGTATGTGGGTGAAACCGGGAGGACCTTAGGTCAACGTATTGCTGAACACCAAAAAGCATTTGAATGTAATTTTCCCAGCAGATCTGCTATGGCCAAACACGGCCTTAAGAAAGGCCACACACCTTTATGGGATAGGGTTAATATTTTGGGTTCCACACCCAACAGAAACAGAAGACGTGTTTTGGAGGCTTGGCACACAGAAGAAACTGTTACCTCGATCACACAAGAGGTAGTTGACTTACCAGTAGCGTTTGACCCACTCTTGTGTAAACGAAGAAGGCATTCCGTACTTTGAACAATGAGTCCACATAATATGTCACACAAGGTTTTTATTCGGACAATTTGCCCCCTCCCCCTCCCCCCTCCCCCCTCCCTCCAAACCACCCCTCTACCAAACCCCCCCCTCCGCTTCCACCCCCCTCTGGTTCCCCCCCCCATTCTATCCCACCCTATAACCCCACTCCATCCCGCATTTCCCTTTACCGCATCGGGCCACATGTGATGATCTTCATATTATGGCAATTTTATTTTATCTTAAAAAAAAAAATTTTTGCTTTAATATATTTACAGTTTTAATTTAATTTACAATTTAATTGTTCACAAGTTTAACTTTTAATTAAATGTAATTATTGTTCCTGATTATCTAAACACTTGAGTTATAATCCAGCATTGCTTACAGGATTATTTTAAGCCGTTAATATGCGGTTGATTTTTGAATTTGGCCAATAACGTCTCCGTTCACGAGAGCGGTGTGATACGGGTTCATTGGCTGTCCAGCTTTGCCCACCCCACTTTGCATATACCCCGCCCACTTTGCATGTAAGGGGATGTTGAGATGATTTTATCACTCTTGAGGAAGATTAACGGAGGCGTGTGGCTTCACATGTTGTTAATCGAAACGTTGTCATTGTTTGTTCAATTAAAGGTTGGAGTTCTTACCATGGAGTCATTTGGATTTACTCCCAACCGCAAATCTTTGCATATATATATATATAGGAAGTGTAAAGAATGTGAGAATTATGGTTTTGTTGTGTGTAAATGGCACCCTCCATAATGTAAAGAAAGGTCGAAGCTCGTCCTCTTAGTTAATTCCATAAACCTTCACACAGGGCACCATATATCGTTTTAAATAGTTAGTCCCTTATTCTATGTAGGTTAAGGATGTGTTTCCCAATAGTTTGACTCCTCATTGCACCGAATTAAATAAGAGTAGGTCCCTCCGACGCCCCATGGCATCTTCCAAGTGCCAGGTTTGCCAGGTTTGCCAGGTTTGCTGCAATTGACTTCTTTAGCCACTTTGCTGCATTTTCATCTCCCGTCCACTTTGCTGCATTTGACTCCATTTGACGAGGTAACCACGAAGAAGAAAGGCGGGTCTCCACCTCGTCATAGAGGGGAGGAGTGAGTCGGCCCCGCTCATCCAACCCAGAACGAGGGGTTTTGCTTGAGAGGGCGGAGAGAGAACGATCGGGGAGGTTCTCAAAGATTGAAGGGCGGAGCCTATATAATCCGCAGCGGGACGCTCCCCACAGTGAGATGAGTTCTGAGTCCAAGAGATGCGCTGGAGATGAGCAGGTGTGACCAAGCCGCCGTGATAGTGCCGCGCTGCAGGAGAAACGGACCGAGGCAATGCAAGGAGCGCGCGAGGCAGCAGTACGGAGAAAGGAACTTCGCCCGCGCAGTTTAGGACCGTGGGAGTTCGTGCGACCGTGGCTCGGCTTTTTGACGGCGGTGCCTTCTGGCCCGATCGTGCCCAGGCCCCGCTGAACCTTCCTTGCCTCTCAAAGCCATCCATCTCCAAGCCATTCGTTCCTGCCATCATTTCCCTGTGTAAGTGTGAATGTTTGTCCGTCTTCCACGTTGTCCTGGGGTTTATTAATTAAGCTTGTATAGGTAAGCTCATGATTTCACTGTGTCTCCTGCTCCTTTCCATTTCCATGTATATAACCTTGACTGCTCTCTTTGCTTTGGCTTGTGTAAATAATTAATAAATCCTGTTATTCCTCCGTACTTCTTCTTCTTCTTCATTCTCGTTCGGTCGCTTTAGTGGTTTCAATATTGAGTGTACGTGGCGCGATTCGGCCAACGTTCAGGATCGGGTTTAGTGAAGGCTAATGACTCGAACTTCGGGTTGCTAAATACCGCTCGGCAACTAACTAGACCATCCAAACCGGAGTTCGAGCGGTACTTGTCTCCCTAGTCTGCGGAGGGATGGATAAAGGTATTCGGGATAAACCCTGGGCCCATAACCCTGATCCGTTCCATCCCGCGGAATAGCGTTACAAGTGCTAGGAGCAGAGACGGTCAGCTTAACAAGACAAGGGACTAACCACCCCTTGCTAAGAGGGAAGAGCCGTACTCCGTATCCGTAACAATATATATATATATATATATATATATATATATATATATATATATATATATATATATATATATATATATACATACATATATATATATACAGTCACGTGAAAAAGTAAGTACACCCCATGTTAAATTCTGACTTTTTAAACATATTTCAACATACAGCTATTTGATCTTCATTTCAACAATATTGATAGATAAAGGTGATATAATATAACAAATATCATAATATCATGAAACATTTACATTTTGTAGTCCATTGTATAATTTAAATAAACATAAATGCAAATTTCGCATTTGGAAAAAGTAAGTACACCCCAACATTTATCACTCCTTCAAATACCGAAAATTAGAATCAGGTGCACCAGCTCAGGTGCAAATCATTAGAACATCGTTAGAGAGGATCTTGGAGGAACCTGTCTTATTTAAACCTCAGATATTTAGTTTGGTTTGCTCTTTGTTGTTGAAGTGTGCTGCGTCACCATGCCTAGATCAAAACAGCTCTCTGATGTCTTCAGAAAGAAGGTTATAGATGCCTACGAGTCTGGGAAGGGATTTAAAAAGATCTCCAAACAATTTGTAATCAATCATTCGACTGTCCAGAAGATCATCTACAAGTGGAGAAGATTCCAAACAACTGCCAACTTGTTCAGGCCAGGCCGCCCCAGCAAGTTCAGCCCGAGAGCAGACCGCAAAATGGTGAAAGAAGTCTTTAAGAACCCCAGAATGTCATCACGGGACCTACAGGTAGCCCTTGCCACTGTTGATGTCAAAGTGCACGAGTCTACCATTAGAAAGAGGCTGCACAAATTTGATCTACATGGGAGGTGTGCCAGGAGGAAACCTTTGCTGTCCAGAAAGAACATCAGGGCAAGATTAAAGTTTGCCATTGAACACCTCGGAAAAGACCAGCACTTCTGGAACAATGTGCTCTGGACAGATGAGTCAAAGGTAGAGCTATTTGGCCACAGTACCAGAAGACATGTTTGGCGAAAACCAAAGACAGCATTTGACCACAAGAACCTGATACCAACTGTAAAGCATGGTGGTGGAAATATTATGGTTTGGGGCAGCTTTGCTGCATCAGGGCCTGGGCAGCTCACCATCATAGAATCCACTATGAATTCTTCATTGTACCAGAGGGTGCTTGAGGATAATGTGAGGCCATCTGTCGGAAAGTTGAAGCTCAACCGAAGGTGGACCTTGCAACATGACAATGACCCTAAACATACCAGTAAATCCACCAAGGAATGGCTGAAAAAAAAGAAATGGAGGGTTCTGGAATGGCCAAGTCAAAGCCCTGATCTAAATACCATCGAGATGTTGTGGGGGGATTTGAAACAAGCTGTGCATTCAAGAAACCCCTCAAACATCGCACAGCTGAAAGAATTCTGCATGGAGGAGTGGGCAAAAATTTCTCCCAGTCGATGTCAGAGACTGGTAGACAGTTATAAGTAACGCCTACTTGAGGTTGTTTCTGCCAAAGGGGGAAATACCACCTATTAGAGCCAAGGGTGTACTTACTTTTTCCACATGCAAAATTTGCATTTATGTTTATTTAAATTATACAATGGACTACAATATGTAAATGTTTCATGATATTTGTTATATTATATCACCTTTATCTATCAATATTGTTGAAATGAAGATCAAATAGCTGTATGTTGAAATATGTTGAAAAAGTCAAAGCTTTAAATGGGGTGTACTTACTTTTTCACGTGACTGTATATATATATATATGTGTATATATATATATATATATATATATATATATATATATATATATATATATATATATATATATATATATATATACAGTATATATGTATATATGTATATATGTATATATATATATATATATATATATATATATATATATATATATATATATATATATATATTATATATATATATATATATATGTATATATATATATATATATATATATATATATATATAATTGTATATATATTGTCGGGGGTTCAGGTATACTACGAGGGGGTGAGCCTCCGTTCCCTCCCGAACTTACCAGACCTGCGCCTGCCACGCACGAATAACTTCGTACTTCGGCAGGTTGCGAACCAGCAACTACGAACACCAATTGGTCCATTACATGATAGCAGGGTACATCGTCTAACTCCTTTACCTGTACCACATACCGGTTTCAATCGGGGAACGTATCGTACCCTCCGACAGTGTACCATAAACACAAAGTGCCCAGCACACATTGGCGGTGAAGAGGAGGAGGAATGAACTTTGGGAACCTGTCAGCAAAATGCCCACGATGTCACCAGATGCTTCTCCTCGCGACGCCTTTTGTCTCAACCTCACCAATGAGCACCTGGCCGGCAAATGGTAGTCCTGAAAACGAGCAGGTTAAGGCAATTCCCAACATGAACGTGAGCAAGTAGAGTCGATCCCTAGCACGAACAAGGGCAGGCAAGCAGGCACGTGCCGAAAGAGTCTGAGTCATGCACACAGAGAACAGGGAGAGACCGGCTAAGACAGTGAATCACATACAGAGGCCTGTGAGAGAGTCCGTTCAAGAGCCCACGTTCCCAGCCAACAAAGTCCAAGGCCAAATTGGGTGAATCACATGCAGAGGCAAGGTGAACAAAGTCCCGGCCGAAGAGAGAGTCCAAAAACACGTGTACAGCCAATGGAATCCAAGGCGAAGAATAATAGAGGCAAGTACTGAAGGCCTATGAGAGGGTCCGGCCAAGAAAGGAGCACACGAGTACTGCCAAAGAAGTCCAAAAGCCAAGAGAGTAAATCACGTGCAAAGGCCTGTGAAAAGATCTGGCCTGGAGATTGCTGAGTGAAACCGACCAAAAGAGAGAGAGAAAACATGTGTGCAAGGCCTTTTTGTCCAGCTTTCGCCGAGGGTGGTGGGGGTGGGGGGGGGGTGTTTCCGGGCTCCCGATTGGTCGAGTTTGTCACTCCGCCCCTCACAAGCTCCCCCGAAGTTCCTCACGCCCTGATTGGTGGAGTGTCGCTTCCCCTTCACAAGCCCTCTCGCATGGACTTTAACCTGGTGTATATCTAAATGGTCTTTGGTCTGTCTTCGGTCCTACAAGACTTTGAATCAATAACTGTGGATGCAATCTTGGTGCATCTGCCTGGCTAATTATCCCTTATGAGTGGAGGGCCTGTCTTTCCCTCCCCAATGCATAAAGACATCCTAACCCGAAATAAGGGGAAGGGGCTAAGAAAATGATCTGCGATGAAATAACGATTCTTAGGGACCTGAATGGTGGTTGCGATTATTTCTCAGCGGTTTCCCAAAACTGCAACAATATATATGTATTGGTGTGAGATTTAAACTTTGGAAACATAGCCAATCAACGAGGCTGGTTCATGGTACTCAAGTAAAAATGAACTTTTATTTTCACTGTAAAATAAAATGAAATTCGAACACAAGGACTGTGATGCCAGGATGTTTAAAATTATGGAATTTAAACTGAACGTCTATCTTCGTAAGATAATGCAGAGTGTCGTGTCTTCCTTTCGGCTCGGACTCCGAGTGGTTGAAACGGTGACTATTTCCGGGATCGAGACGCACTTTGTAGACCATGCAAGGTCGAAGCAAAACAAATGGTTTGTTTTCAATCAAGGGACCTGACACTCGTGGCAAAAGAGGGAGCTAACCTTTTGGAATGGTTTCCAATATTTTTTTTTATAAGCATTTATAAATGAACTGTAATTATGTGCATTTATATTCATCAACTTTTAAAAAATTCCCTTATGCCCCCTGATCCCCTGGGTGGCCGGCCCCCTGTTATGAAATTTAAAAAAATGTAAAACAGGGTGATCATGTGGACCATCGAGTAGATCTGTATCGGGTTTCAGAGGAATCGGCTGGTAAATAAGGGACAAGTAGGGATCTGAAGTTTGGGGGTTAACACCACTTCACTCCCCTTCCCCCCTTCGCCCCCAAACCCTGGGAGATCCAATGATCCAAAATCGAAAAACCTGAGCACGAGCGAATGTGCAGGCTACTGTCTTGTATCATGACTCAAGTTTCAGAACAATCAGCCGGGTGATAACGGAGGAGTAGCAAAAATAGCAAAAGGTTAACGGACGGACGGTTGGACGGACGCACGACCAGACGGACAGACATCCGGACATCACGACACATTTTAAAAGTACATTTTTTTCGAGCATCGAGATGTGTTGACCTAATAACTGGTGGTGATATTCAAAAGTGTTTGTCAGGAACTAAATTTGCAACAAGTGGGTTACCGGGGGAAGTTCACCTACCGAGGACCCCAAACAAACCTGGATAAAATATGATATAAATATGGAAATCCTAAACCTTGGAGCAAACCTAAACACAGGGTTGATGAGGTTTGTATTAAACACGATATTGATTTTGATAATAGGATGATGTTGGATGCAAAACACGAAGCGGCTCGAGAAATGTTGTTTAATTTGTCTTTGATATGAAATCCAATGTCGAGAAAACAAATTGATAGGTTTATTGTGAAAAAGATGAAAAGTGCTAAATTTAAATTTGGGGCGGGGTAATGAAAAATACGATTAAACTCTGATGATGTCATCAAAACTGAAGAGCAAACAGAAAAGCGATTAGCTGATTAATTACAAAAACCAATAATAAAAAAGTTTAAAATAAGGAAGGCCGACGATGGTTGGAATAATTAGGTCAAACAATGTCCTCTCACCTTTTATGTCGTGTTACCTGTTGGTGACCTAAAGACCTCAACAAAGGCCCAGCCCTCAGCATTCTCCCATCTTCTGAATACAACTACGGCCGAGTGAACCGTGAATGAATGCCGGCTAACCACGACCGAAGCAAAACAGTGGGGCAAAGCTCCCGTCTATCTATTACGTACACACTATGTCGGATCATTGAATGAAAACACAAGAATGAGGCAGATTGGGAAATGTAACGATTATTTATTTACACACACACAAGCAGGCAATTATCAAACACATTATTCACAAGCCTTTATTCACAAAGCAAAATCAAAGGGCAAAGGGGATGTATTTGCAGCAAAATCAAGCAAAGTCAACAGGCACAAATGATCAGGCTTATCAGGAGCACGTATTCTTAGGCAGTCTGATCGACACACACAGGACATGGCACCAACATTCATTACGCGAAGAAGTGTGAGCAGAATGAAAGAGGCAGTTTGGAATGTGGGGACGACTCCTCGCTTACCTCACACAACCAGGTGGGGTTGTTTCAGGCCAGAGAATGAGAATGTAAGTGGTGGGGGGAGGAGAGGTATAAGGTTAAGGATGGGGAGGAAGGGCGGTGGAGTGTCGATGCAGTGTCAGATGCGTGTGGTGTAAGCGTGGTGTAGCTGTGAGGTGCACCAGGGGACTCTGTGACGTCACTGTACTTTACACATTCGAGAAGCGTTGTCCGTGTGTTGAATGTTGAGGTGCAGGGAAGGAAAATGTGGGACGGCAGTTTGAACGGCCCAGAGGATTAATTGGTTATAACATGGGACTCGTTCACCCGTACAGGTTTTTATGGGGGTTGGGGGTGATGTGAAATCTGAATAAGTACGGGATGGACAGACGAACAGATTGATAATTGGGAATAATAAAATAATGAGGGGTCCAAATGGTGAGAACCAGACAAACAGATGGATTGAATGTGTGGAAATAAAATAACTTGTGGATTGAATGTAGAGTTGGATGAAAGGATGAGAAAAAAATCCAATCGCTTCCAGCAATCGGGTTGAAGGAAAGACCAATGCAATGGGGTGAAGAAGGAGTTGACGAATTGAGGTCTCGTGAATTGAGGTTTGGTCAAGCAGACCGATGGGGGATTGAGAGAAAGAGACACGAGAATACATAGATCATTCTAACAACACATTTCCCCGGACCCGCAGCCCGAGATGATGGGAAAAGGTCTATCTTCACACAAACTCTTGAAATAACTGTCTGGGATTCCCTAAGTGTGCATGATTGTGCTGCCCCAAGCTGCACTGCATTCCTCAACAAAATCAAAACCATCAGAAACATTTACACAATTAGAATATGAAAAAGAGAATAACTCGAGAAAACCTCAATAAAATTTGTTTATATTGTGAGAACGCACAAGTGGAAATCACATTTTGAGAAAGGTTATCCCACACGATGGACTAATGAGCTTTTTAAAATGGTTAATATTTCAAACACAGTTCCTTGGACTTCTAAACTATAGGATTTGAAAGGGGAAGAGATTTTAGGTTCATTTTATTCGCAGGAACATCAAAAAAAATCCATTTCGGTTCGTGAGTGTCAGGGCTGGGGCCCAAGGCAAGGGCCATGGAGACAAACCCCAATCGGAGGATGAGGGCCATTATGAACCCGAATGTGAGGGTGAGGGCCATTATGAACCCGAATGTGAGGTGAGGGCCATTATGAACCCGAATGTGAGGGTTAGGGCCCCCAATGTGAGGGTAAGCGGTCCCAATGTGAGCACCAGAGCTGGGTCCGAAAGCGAGGGCCAAGGCTTTTGATGGGTGGGTCTGGGGCCCCGATGTGAGGATCAGGGACATAAGTTCCATTGTGAGGGCCAGGGATGGAGCCATGACAACCAAGACCTCAACAGATGTATCCTTGAAAGGCAATAGATTGGCGCTTCACACTTCTCTGTTGTATAATTGCTGTGAGCACTCGAGGGCCAAGCTCGGAATTATATAACAGGAGGAATCTATTAAGGTATTGACCATCATAACTCCATCCCCAACCCATACATCAAAACCAACACCCCAAACCCGACATCAAACTAAAATCCCCAATCGCCACACACAAACCCAACTTCAACACTCACATCAAAAACCCCAACTCCGACAACAAATCCCACATCCCAACCCCCACATGAAAAACTCCAACAATAAGCCCACCCACTCCCAATCCGAACCCGAATCCCAACATCCAAGCCCACATAAATACCCTTCCATCAATTTCATTTTTTTCTCTTTTTAAAAATTCAATATTTTTTTCTTTTCTTCCAGTTCTGTGTTGAAAAAGAAGTTTCAGTTCTTTTAAGTTTGAAGAAGAAGTAGAAAGGGAGAGGGTAAGAATTCCCATTTCTTCCGATCACTTTCTTGATATTGCTGAAAAACAAAAATTACACATATTACTTATTTAATATCAAAATAAAATAACATTTTATTGTACACCGCTCCTTTCTTATTCCATCTCCAAGCACTGCATGACGTCATTACCATGCACTGAAGGGTCAAGGGGCCCAACGATGACATGCGCTGAAAGGGAGTCCTCAATTTTCACTCCGTTTGTTACTTGCCGGAAAAGATTGTGGCAAGTACGTTGATCGGTTGGTTTCTCTGTCTGTTTGTCTGCCTGTGCGCAGCACCACAGCTACACCGTTGCACGTAGAATCACCAAACTTTACATACATATTTGTCTTGCCCTGGAATAGACTGTGCCCAATTGATGACGTCATCGGTCACGTGGTTTGGCCGCCATCTTGGAAAAGCCGAAAAAATTTGCACCTCTATATCTCCGAAAGTGCTGAATAGAAAAAATTGAGACATTGCTCATTGTAAAGAACTCTCCATGGGGAATAAAATATGTTAATAATGATGTCATAGGTGCGTCCATTATGACGTCATAATTCGACAAGTACAAAACTTCATCCGATCAAGATGAAATTTCTTGAGCATAATCTTGGAATAAATTAGTTTAGATAATGATGACAAAATAGATGATAGTAAACAAGTAATGATGACGTCATCGGTCACGTGGTTCGGCCACTATATTTGTCCAAAATGGCCGATAAAAAAGTACATTCCGGCAAGTCCTCAGTCTCTGACCGATTTTTCATTTGTTTGTTTGTTTGTTTGTCCGGTTTTTGTTTGTTTGTTTGTCCGGGTGATATCTCAGGCACTCCATGAGCTGGTAAGCTGACATTTGGGCACAATAGTGAGCCCATGCTTTCGCAAAAAATGTATTTTTCGATTAATCAATTAATGTATTAAGTACTTGACTGTTATCAATTTATTAAGTACCTATTTATTTTCTTTATCATCTGGGCGATATCTCAGGCACCTTTTGAACTAAGAACCTGATATTTGGACACGACAGTGATGTGGCTATAAAGGATAATTTTTGATTTATTGATTGATCAATTAATCGATTAATTATTTACTGATTAGTCATTTGATCGATTCATTATTCTTTGATGAAGAAATTAATTATTTTATTTTATTGATCAATTAATTATTTCATTAATTTTCAAAAAGTTACAGATTCAGATGAAACACTGGTCGTTGAGGTATGCTATTAGCCAATTGATTAAGAAATTAATTATTTTTCGTTTATTATTTATTTATTTTAATTACGCAATTAATCAATTATATTGTACACCTCTCCCTCCCAATACCGTCTCTATGTGCAGCACGGCGGCAATGCGGTGCCCTGGAAGGGATGTTATATATTTATTTGGCATGGGGGCGGTGTATTTTGAATGGATCTGGACTTGTTTATTCCATTTTCAATCAATTGGACTTACCTCGCATCAATCACCATCCATCAAAAAATCCAAAGGTCTCCAAGGTATAACTTGCGTGCAGGGGCATCAGGTAGAACTTGTATGCTGGGTCGTCAGCGTCGAACACGTTTCCCCGAGTCTCTCAGGTAGGTCGCACATTGTGAGTCATCAAGGTATTCCTCATTTTGTGGGTCTTGGTTGTTCAAAAGGCCTTCAAACTGATCGATTATTTCACCTTTCATTTTGGTAAAAAGAGCGTTTCAGCTTGTTTTTCTGATGCAATTTGCTGTGAAAGAAAAGAACAAAGTATTCATTAATTTCATTCTATTCTATTATCTGTTCTATTATCTATTATACAATGCCCCAATCGAGTCCACGTACTAGCCCGTACCTAGCACGTGGCGACCTCTAGGTTTGGCAGTTCCAGCAGCCTCCGCATTCTTGCCCAGGACGAGGAAACAAAGAAGATGCCCGTACGTGGTGCCTTATGAAGTGGTGCTAACGACATAAAGGTGTGTACAATGTACATGTAGACAATTTTTATTATTCTTTGTTTGGGAGGGAGATGGGAGGGTGATGGGGCAGGGTGATGGGAGGGTGATGGCAGGGTGATGGGAGGGTGATGGCAGGGTGATGGGAGGGTGATGGCAGAGGGTGATGGCAGAGGGTGATGGGAGAGTGATTGGAGGGTGATGGGGGGGAGATGGGAGGGTGATGGGGCAGGGTGCTGGGGCAGGGTGATGGGGCTGGGTGATGGCAGGGTGATGGCAGGGTGATGGCAGGGTGCTGGGAGGGTGATGGCTGGGTGATGGGACGGTGATGGCAGAGGGTGATTGCAGAGGGTGATGGCAGAGGGTGATGGCAGGGTGATGGGAGGGTGATGGGAGGGTGATGGGGGGGAGATGGGAGGGTGATGGGGCAGGGTGATGGGGCAGGGTGATGGGGCAGGGTAATGGGGCTGGGTGATGGCAGGGTGATGGCAGGATGATGGGAGGGTGATGGCAGGGTGATGGAAGGGTGATGGCAGAGGGTGATGGCAGAGGGTGATGGCAGAGGGTGATGGCAGAGGGTGATGGCAGGGAATTAACATTAACGAATTACATTTGTAATGTAATAATTTGTAATAATTTGTAGTAATAGATATAATAATAATAACGAATTCTGCTCTGTTTCAATTCTGTTTCAATTTGCTGATATGCTTTGCAAACCTTTTTTTTTTTTTACTATTTTAAAACTAATACAATTCGAACATGGAATACATACTGACACTGCATTTTCAGGTCTCCTACAAATCCTACCCTGTCGCCTCACCGTGGCGTAGGAGTGGCAATGGTCAATGGCATCGAATGTCATGGCTAGCAAAGACAGGGAGGTACACTTGATTTAACTTTGGAAATTTTTTTTTTTTTTTTTTTGGCCACGGAACGGGCACCCACGTACGGTCACGTCCTAGTTCATTTAATACAAGAATATTACAGGTACAAATTACAGGTACAAAATTACAGGTACAAGAATATTACAGGAACTCTGCAAATGCAGAAAATAAATAAAATTCCCACTACTCTTTGTACTGACCTTGCACATCCCAAACCCCAGGAGTACCTCTGGCTGTGACTTCCCCTCTGCTCGCACCTCTTGTTCATTTGTGTGTTGCACCTTCCTCCCAACAGTGACGACTCCATCTACATCACTCTCAGACAACAAGGGCAAACTTTTAACCACTCATACCAACTCTCTCTTCCACATTGGTGGAGATTTCAATTGTCACCATGCAACTTGGCTGGGTGTTGGTACCTCTCACACCAGCCATGGCACTTCAGCAAAGGACTTCTGTGACTCCATGGGACTGACTCAATCTGTAAACTTTCCAACCAAGATTTCTCCCAATGGCAAATCCTCCCTCCTGGACTTGGTAATGATAAACTTTTCTGCAAATTTCTCCTGCTCTTCCTCTGCTCCAATTGGTTCATCTGATCATATGCTCGTGAAAGTCAACATCGCTCTGGCTATTCTCAGAGAGCTGCCTCAATGCCGGCGAATCTGCCATTTTTCTCAAGCAGATTGGCAGGAACTGTAAGCAGCCATTTTTCTTCAGGAATGGTCTCCCATATCTGCTTCACCTGATATCAACTCAGCCTGGGAATTCTTCCACTCTGGGAAACCACTCAGCCTGGGAACCCTGCTCTCTCATGCACATATTCATCCCATCTTATCTCCAATTATCCCACCCTTGTTCCCACCCAAGGTACACTGAATCCTGTAGTGAGGCAGTTGCTCTGAAACAAATTGCCTTCTCTTCCTAGAAGGCAAATCCGACCGAAGGCAATCTCAGTGCATTCCAAAAAGTCCGCAAAAAGTGTCTGTCCGCTCCAAAGCAGAACACAACACATTTTCAACCTCAAGAATGAACTTTCAAACTTGCATCCCTCCTCTAAAACCTTGTGGTGCCTTGTTAAGTCTGTCTCTGGAGTATGCTCCCCTTCCATCGCTTCCCTTACTTCAAATGGTACCACAGCTGACTCTGCTTCCAAATCTTGTGTCCCTAACTCCTCACTCTCGTTATCCATTGTTCTGTTTTACCCAACTGCCTCTGAACTCTGTGTATTTTGCTCCTGAAAAGTCAGAGAAGGTTATTTCAACCCTCGACTCTGACTCCACCACTGGACTGAACGGCATAAGCCCATGTGTCCGAAAATCCTTGGCTGATGCTCTTGCACATCCTTTCTCTGCCCTTTCTCCCTGTCAATTGCCCGAGGTCATTTTCCATCTGCTTTGAAATCCACAAACATCGCTACACTACATAGAAAAATGGATCAAAAACTGATCAGCTCAACTACAGACCCATCGGCCTACTCCCAATCGTCAGCAAGGTCATGGATTACATCACCGCAGTTGATATTAAATCTTTCCTTTTCTCTGACAACCTCATCACAGATCACCAATTTGGTTTGACACCAGGTCACTTCACGTTGGACATGCTGCTTCGATTCTCCCAACAATGGATGGAAGCCCTCAATGTCAGACATGAGATCAGAACTGTCTCTCTGGACATATCTCATGCTTTTGATGCAGTCTGGTTTCCCACTTTCCTCTCCAAACGGTCCACCTATGGCATCCAAGGACAACTCCACGCATGGCTGACTGACTTTCTCCACTCTCATGGCCGACGTGTGACAATCAATGGAACCCTTTGATGTCCTCTCCTTGTAAAGGCTGGAGTGCCCTAAGGCAGTGTTCTGGGCCCAGTCTTATTCCTAATCTTCATCAATGATCTATCTGACTATCTGGAAAATCCTCTATATCTATTTGATGATGACTCCACCTTCTGTCGTGACATCCCTCACTCTGCAGCTGCAGCCTCATTCCTCTCTTCAAAGCTTGAAAAAAATCATGACTTGGTCAAACATTTGGAATATTTATTTAAATACTGACAAATCCCACACTCTTACTGTCCCTCTCCGAAAGGAACATCTGGCAAACCCTCCTAACTACTATCACAATCCTCTTGAGAAAGTTTTGTCATGTCATTCAAACTCCAGAGTCTCACTCTCAGCCATGATCTTTTTTGGGAAAACCACATTTCAAAGTTGGTCTCCAAAGCCAGGGGACGACTGGACATCCTACTTGGTACAAAGTTCTTAATTGATTAATCTGAACCCCTTTCCACCGACAAGGACTTCCTCCGAAGCTTGCTGGTGCACTGCTCTCCCCTTTGGGCTGGCTCCCTGCCTCACATCTTGCTCAGCTTGATTCCGTGGAACCCAACGCCTTCAAGATCATTGGAATCTCCAGCGCTGAAGCTGAGTCTGTGCCCCCAATGTGAGGGCTAGCAGCACTGATGTGGGCACCAGG
Source organism: Myxine glutinosa (assembly GCF_964187855.1). Lineage (NCBI taxonomy): Eukaryota > Metazoa > Chordata > Myxini > Myxiniformes > Myxinidae > Myxine > Myxine glutinosa. The sequence goes on from NC_136273.1 coordinate 77,218,370, forward strand.
GCTGGGTCCGAAAGAGAGGACCAAGGCTTTTGGTGGGAGGGTCTGGGCCACGATGTGAGGGTCAGGGACATAAGTTCCAATGTGAGGGCCAGGGATGGAGCCATGACAACCAAGCCCTCAACAGATGTATCCTTGAAAGGCAATAGATTGGCGCTTCACACTTCTCTGTTGTATAATTGCTGTGAGCACTCGAGGGCCAAGCTCGGAATTATATAACAGGAGGAATCTATTGAGGCGTTGACCTTCACAACTACATCCCCAACTCATACATCAAAACCCACACCCCCAACCCCTTATCAAAACCACAAACTGTCACACCAAAATCCCCAATCCCCACATACAAACCCAACTTCAACACTCACATCAAAACCCTCAACCCCCACATCAAAAACCCAACTATAAACCAGTCCCCCAATCCAAACCTGAGCCCCAACATCCAAACCCACATGAATACCCTTCATTAAATTTTATCATTTTTGTACACTGCTCCTTTCCTATGCCATCTCCAGGCATTGCAAATCGTCATTGCCGGGCACCAAAGGGGGCTCGACAGTGACGCACGCTGAAAGAGAGTACTCAGTTTTCACTGTGGTTTCTTTCTTGTTGTACACCGCTCCTTTCCTATGCCATCTCCAGGCATTGCAAATCGTCATTGCCGGGCACCAAAGGGGGCTCGGCAGTGACGCACGCTGAAAGAGAGTACTCAGTTTTCACTCTGGTTTCTTGCTTTCTTGTTGTACACCGCTCCTTTCCTATGCCATCTCCAGGCATTGCAAATCGTCATTGCCGGGCACCAAAGGGGGCTCGGCAGTGACGCACGCTGAAAGAGAGTACTCAGTTTTCACTCTGGTTTCTTGCTTTCTTGTTGTACACCGCTCCTTTCCTATGCCATCTCCAGGCATTGCAAATCGTCATTGCCGGGCACCAAAGGGGGCTCGGCAGTGACGCACGCTGAAAGAGAGTACTCAGTTTTCACTCTGGTTTCTTGTTTGTTTGTTTTCTTGGTTGTCCGGACGATATCTCAGCCATCCTTTGAGCTAGGAAGCTGAAATTTCGGCACAGTAGTGAGCAAGTCCTTTGTCAAATACGGTATTTTTTGTTTTTTGAATAATCAATTAATTGAGGAGTTATTTAATTATTAGCGTTTAATTAAGTACTTATTTAATTAATTAAATTTCATTTCTCTTCTGACCATTATTAACTCAGGCACCTTTTGAGTTAGGAAGCTGATATTTGGACATGCCAATGACCAGGTGATTTGGCTGCAAAGGATATTTTTGATTTATTAATTAATCAATTAATCGATTAATTATTTAATTATTCGATTAATGACAAAAAAATTTTTTTTTTTAAAGTTACAGATTCTGATGAAATAGTGGTAGTTTATGTGTTCTCTGACCAAATTGATTAATAATTTAATTTTTTTATGATTATTATTTATTTATTTTCATTATTAATCATTTATTTATTTTCTTTCTCATTTGGCCAATATCTCAGGCACCTTTTGAGCTGGGAAGCTAATATTTGGACATGAGTGACCAAGTGATGTGGCTATCAAGGATATTTTTGATTTATTGATTAATCATTTCATCTATTAATTATTTATTGATTAATCGATTAATTATTTATTGAGTAATCAATTAATTATTTAATTTTTTATAAATGACTTATTTAATTAAATTTCTAAAAGATACATCTTCGGATGAAGCACTAGTGGTTTAGTTATGCGATTAGCCAATTGATTATGAAAATATTTTGTGATAATCTTTTATTGATTTTAATTATACAATTAATCAATCAATTAGTGTACACCCCTCCCTCCCAATGCAGCCTTAATGAGCTGCACTGCGGTATTGCCGGGCGCCAGAGGCGCCCCGGCAATGCCGCGCTGCAGCATATTTAATTATTTGGCATGGGGCGGTGTACTTTGAATGTATTTGTACTTGTTTGTTTTCTTTCTTGGTTGTCCGGGCGATATCTCAGCCATCCTTTGAGCTAGGAAGCTGAAATTTCGGCACAGTAGTGAGCAAGTCCTTTGTCAAATACGGTATTTTTTTTTTTTGATTAATCAATAAATTGAGGAGTTATTTAATTATTAGCGTTTAATTAAGTACTTATTTAATTAATTAAATTTCCTTTCTCTTCTGACCATTAACTCAGGCACCTTTTGAGTTAGGAACCTGATATTTGGACATGCCAATGACCAGGTGATTTGGCTGCAAAGGATGTTTTTGATTTATTAATTAATCAATTAATCGATTAATTATTTAATTATTCGATTAATGACAAAAAATAAATTACAGATTCTGATGAAATAGTGGTAGTTTATGTGTTCTCTGACCAAATTGATTAATAATTTAATTTTTTTATGATTATTATTTATTTATTTTCATTATTAATCATTTATTTATTTTCTTTCTCATTTGGACAATATCTCAGGCACCTTTTGAGCTGGGAAGCTAATATTTGGACATGAGTGACCAAGTGATGTGGCTATCAAGGATATTTTTGATTTATTGATTAATCATTTTATCTATTAAGTATTTATCTGATTAATCGATTAATTATTTATTGAGTAATCAATTAATTATTTAATTTTTTATAAATGACTTATTTAATTAAATTTCTAAAAGATACATCTTCGGATGAAGCACTAGTGGTTTAGTTATGCGATTAGCCAATTGATTATGAAAATATTTTGTGATAATCTTTTATTGATTTTAATTATACAATTAATCAATCAATTAGTGTACACCTCTCCCTCCCAATGCAGCCTCAATGAGCTGCACTGCGGTATTGCCGGGCGCCGGAGGCGCCCCGGCAATGCCGCGCTGCAGCATATTTAATTATTTGGCATTGGGCGGTGTACTTTGAATGTATGTGTACTTGTTTTCTTTCTTGTTTTCTTGTTTCTTGGTTGTCCGGACGATATCTCAGCCATCCTTTGAGCTAGGAAGCTGAAATTTCGGCACAATAGTGAGCAAGTCCTTTGTCAAAAACGGTATTTTTTTTTTTTGATTAATCAATAAATTGAGGAGTTATTTAATTATTAGCGATTAATTAAGTACTTATTTAATTAATCAAATTTCCTTTCTCTTCTGACCATTAACTCAGGCACCTTTTGAGTTAGGAAGCTGACATTTGGACATGCCAATGACCAGGTGATTTGGCTGCAAAAGATCTTTTTGATTTATTAATTAATCAATTAATCGATTAATTATTTAATTATTCGATTAATGACAAAAAAAATTTTTTTTTTTAAGTTACAGATTCTGATGAAATAGTGGTAGTTTATGTGTTCTCTGACCAAATTGATTAATAATTTAATTTTTTATGATTATTATTTATTTATTTCCATTATTAATCATTTATTTATTTTCTTTCTCATTTGGCCAATATCTCAGGCACCTTTTGAACTGGGAAGCTAATATTTGGACATGAGTGACCAAGTGATGTGGCTACCAAGGATATTTTTGATTTATTGATTAATCATTTCATCTATTAATTATTTATTGATTAATCGATTAATTATTTGAGTACTCAATTTGAGTACTCAATTAATTATTAATTTTTTATAAATGACTTATTTAATTAAATTTCGAAAAGATACATCTTCGGATGAAGCACTAGTGCTTTAGGTATGCTATTAGCCAATTGATTATGAAAATATTTTGTGATAATCTTTTATTGATTTTAATTATACAATTAATCAATCAATTAGTGTACACCTCTCCCTCCCAATGCAGCCTCAATGAGTTGCACTGCGGTATTGCCGGGCGCCGGAGGCGCCCCGGCAATGCCGCGCTGCAGCATATTTAATTATTTGGCATTGGGCGGTGTACTTTGAATGTATGTGTACTTGTTTTCTTTCTTTTTTAAACTTCAATATTTTAAAATTTTCTGCCAGTTCTGTCTTTAAAATGAAGTTTAAGTTCTTTTTAATTTAAAGAAGTAGAAAGGAAGAAGGAAAGAATTCCCATATATTCCCATCACTTTCTTGGTATTGCTGAAAATAAATAAATAAACATGTGACTTATATAATATTAAATGATATAATATTCCATTCAATAAATTTTCAATCAACTAAACTTGCCTCGCATCAATCACCATCGAACAGAATATCCAAGGGTCTTCAAGGTAAAACTCGTGTGCTGGGTCATCAAGGTAGAACTCGTGTGCTGGGTCATCAAGGTAGAACTCGTGTGCTGGGTCATCAAGGTCGAACTCGTGTGCTGGGTCATCAAGGTAGAACTCGTGTGCTGGGTCATCAAGGTAGAACTCGTGTGCTGGGTCATCAAGGTAGAACTCGTGTGCTGGGTCATGACAGTCGAACTCGTGTGCTGGGTCATCAAGGTCGAACTCGTGTGCTGGGTCATGACGGTCGAACTCGTGTGCTGGGTCATGATGGTCGAACTCGTGTGCTGGGTCATGATGGTCGAACTCGTGTGCTGGGTCATGACGGTCGAACTCGTGTGCTGGGTCATCTCCCAGGTATGTCGCATCTTTTGAGTCATTAGGATATTTCTCATTTTGTGGGCCTTGGTTGTTCCCTCTTTTCGTGTGCCACTTCCGATACAGGTTCCACTATACCTGATACAGGTTCCCCTGTACGTGATGCAGATTCCCCTGTACCTGATGCAGCTTCCTCAGTACGTGATAATAACCAACGAGTGATAACTGTACAAGCACCCAAAGAGGTTTCTTACGTTGGGTGCTTCATCAGTTGACTCACGATCCTGATCGCCATCTTGCGTCTCCTCACGAGGCGTCTCTTGATGATGTAAACACTCGGGTGTGGTTGGTAATTTCCCATCGTGTATCGATAAAAGAATATCGATTAATCAGGACCAGAAGATGCGCTTTCTTTATTCCACCGAGTTCCACCAACTGTCAATCGGATTGTTTTTTGTGACGTAAGACTCGTGGACGTAGCCATGGCAACGTGTACGCATAATGCATTAAAGTCCCAAACAGTGTGAATGGAAAGAAAATTCAAAGTATGTTAAACATTTATAAAGTAAGTAAGTAAACTTATTAAGTTACGGTTTAAATTATGATGAACATGCACTAAAGTTTACATTTTACCTGCAGTAAAATAAACGGTAACTTTGAAGGTTTCATCCTTCGTTATCTTAAGGTTTTAAAATTGATTCTTTAACTTGTTTAAACTTTTTTCCCTTTCAATCTGCAAGGAAATCTATAGTTTCACTCGTGCGAATGTTGATCAATAATTCCGCGGCTTCACAAGCAGTAAATAAAAATATGAAGGACAGTATTGAGAGTGCAGAGGTCGTGTGTTCCGCTTTCAAGCGGCTTGCTATCGCTTGCCAAGCGGCTCGTTTAATTCAAAACGTTCAAGTAAGCACTCCAACGGAACGCAGTGCTCGGCACCGCTTAAAAACAGGGCGGTCTCCATGGAAACCATGCTATCTCGGTACTCGAGCAAATACTGTTCGGGTTTCAGTTTTTACTCGATCCTCTGGTGCTGAGTTATGGCAGCCTTGACAGGTCACGTGTACAGTAACTCGCAGGGATGACATGCAGCTGGTGGGATATCCCGCGAAGCAATGTTTACCTCTGAACGGCGGAATATCACATATCACGTGAAGCTGTGCACATTGTGAATGACCGGATATCCCGCAATAGCCATGAAAACGCGAAACACACGACAGCGAACACAGGAGCAGGTCCTGCTTGCGGCTCGTAGATGTCTTTTTGCGTATGTCCAGCGGCTTTAAGCATAGCTGGTGAAAGATGGGTTTTTATAAATGTGTCAAGCTTGGGGCTTGTGAAAACATTTTTTGCGCCCCTATGTTACGGATTCGTCACTTCCGTCTTTGTGGTTGTCATCCACTTGAAGCATTTTTAGTTTCATGTACTATTATTGTTACAGTTTGAGTGTGAAATGGAGATAACTGTCTTCAAAGGTAAAAAATAATGTCTCAGAAGGAAAACGAGATGGGTGAGGGCAAAACCGGGAGAAGAAGAAGAGGCGGGCAAGCGGATCGAGTGAGATCGAAAAAGGAAGGCCTATCTGCTTCGAGGTGTCGAGCGGACGCTAGTGGACATTGGTCACTAGCGAATATTGGTTTCCCCAGGAAAGGGATTCCTGTGACAGTGTCGTTGTTGCTGTGTCGAATAAACCTGCGTGACGGGTTTTGCTTTTGGTTCCGAAAGTGAATCATCGCTGGAGAGCAGGTACGCCTCCATTACCGGCCCGTCCGCCATTTCACCTCGCACCAGCCATTTCACCTCACACCAGCCATTCGCCTGGTTCTCGTGTGTCGTGGATTTCGCTTCAGAACTTGCGGTTCTTCGCGGTTCTCCGCTTGGGAACCGCTGACCATTCATGTCAGCGTCATTGTCTGGTGAAGCGAAGGTGTGAATTCCCAGTCGCCTTTTGGGTGAACTTTTACCTGACCGACGTCGGCCCGACACCTCACCAAGCGGCTCGTCTGCAGTGTCGACTGACAGCCGTTCTGGGTTCAGGTCTCAGTACGACCTTTTCTTGTGATCGCGAGAGCCAAGGGGATCGACTTTGGCCTGGTAGGGCGACACAGTGACTTTGGGGGATGTTACCGATTGCTCACGTGGGAATACCGTGAGTTATTGATTCATGAAATTGGTGGTACCATCATAGAAATTATATGGTGTTTGCTGTGCAAGTGAGGTTTTCTTGTACGTGCGTTACTTGTTATTATTGTGTGGTTTTAATACAATACTTGGTTTTTGTCACAACTGATTGGTGTGGTTTCACCATTGGGGATTGGCACACATAATAGCACATCTTTCTGCCGTGACTCCTTTCGGGGCTCGGAGGTACACCGTGGCCGGGGTTTGGGGAGGAGCACGTAACAGAAATTGGGGACTCGTCCGGGATCGAATTCCATAACATTCCCAAAATTTCCAAATTTGGATTTTTAAAATATTCCCAAATTTGTATTTCTGAAAATTTGGAATTTTTTGTGTGAAGGTTAACAGGTGCTAACTAAAAGTCACAATGGTGTTTGAAGTAGAAAAGTTTGCAACGTCCTCGAACGAGGCACAATTCCAGGCGTTAAAAAGATCGGAACTTATGATATTGGCCAAATATTATAACTTGGAGGTCCGAGTTAGTATGAAGAAAGCAGAGATTCAGACATTGGTGGTAGAATCTCTAGTAGGACAAGGAACATGGGAAGAGGTAGCCTTGGATTGGTTACCAGAGGAAAAAGGAAATATTGAGCTCTGGAAAATGGAGATGCAACTGCAGAGCCAGGAAAGGTTAAAAGAGTTGGAATGGAAAGTAGAAAAGGAAAGAGCAGAACAGGAATCGAGAACTCGAGGAGAGAAGAGCAGAAAAAAGGAGAGCCGAAAGGGAGTTAAAGGAACGGGACATGGAGTATCAGAGGGAACTTAAACTCAAGGAGCTTGAATTACTGGGGGAACGGAGAGAAGTAGTATCCATGCCGGCTAGTTCGACAACCAGTCAGAACTCTTGGGATGTTGGTCGGCATGTGAGGCTGGATCCACCCTTTAATGAAAAGGAGGTAGCCAAGTTCTTTCTACACTTTGAGAAGGTGGCTCAAATGTTAAAATGGCCTGTGGGATTATGGACTATGTTAGTACAAAGTGTTCTGGTGGGTAAAGCTCAAGATATCTATTTGGCTTTACCAATTGACCAATGTGCAGATTATGAGATAGTGAAGAAAGCCATTCTCAAAGCCTATGAATTGGTCCCTGAAGCTTACCGCCAAAAATTTAGGAATCCCAGGAAGAGGGAGAGTGAGACCCATGTGGAGTTTGCCAGAATGAAGGAAACTATGTTTGATAGGTGGTGTGACTCGAAGGAGATTGGGAAAGACTTCAACCGTTTACGACAATTGATCTTGGTGGAGGAATTCAAACAGTGTGTCCACGTGGACATTAAAGTGCATCTGGATGAAAAAAAGGTACCGGAGTTGTATGAGGCAGCAACAGTGGCAGATGACTATGCCTTGACACACCGGATGGGGTTCCACAAACCTAACTTCCCGCCTAGAGTTAGCCAGGGGAGTTACGGTAAATCAGGTTCGGAGAACAAATTTTCATGGAGGCGGCCTAGAGAGGTCTATGGGGACAAATCTGATACTGCGACTTTTAGGGATCAGAAGACTGCAGTTCCAAAGCATACCTATCTTCCAGGGGGCCCGAGGCAGACCACGGGTTTTTCCTCTGGGCCTACTTGCGCTTTTTGCAAGAAACCTGGGCATTTGATGTCCCAATGTTACGCCATGAAAAGGAAAAATCAGGATCGGAGTCAAGCTAGTGCAATTCCGAATGCGTTGGCCAATGCGAGAAATGCGAGAAAAAAGAAAATCGTCCTTGGAGGACAGTGCCTTGTGAAGGTTCCCGTGCCAAAGTTACGGCATCACAGAACGACCTTGTCCAAGAGGGTTACAAACCTTTTATTTCCGAGGGGTTTGTGTCACTGGATGGGGACTTAACTAACCAGAGACCTCTTAGGGTATTGAGGGACACAGGAGCACATCAATCTTTGATGCTTGAGGGCATTTTGCCATTGTCGGAGAAGACGGCAACGGGGGTTAGTGTTCTCTTACAGGGGGTGGGTGGCTATGTTAAAGCTCCTCTTCATGTCATCCATTTAAAGTCTGAGTTGGTGTCAGGACCGGTCACTGTGGGGTTACAAGCCACTCTTCCTGTAGAGTTAATTTCTTTTATTATCGGGAATGATTTGGCCGGGGGTCGAGTTTCTGGTAATCCGATGTTGGTTGAAAAGCCCAGTATGGAAAATAACACAGCACAGTTAGAGCAGGAGATTCTGGGTATCGTTCCATCCTGTGCAGTGACTCGTGCTATGGGTAGGAAGCGCTCTGAAGAGAAGGAGAAGGAAGGTGATGTGGATTTGGGTTCCATAGAGATATTGGAGGAAAAGTCGGGAAGAGATAATAGGAAAGGGAGTGACATCAAGGAACCTAAGGAAAAGGTGGCATCTGGACCAAAAGAGAAAATGGAGTGTCCATCGGAGACATCTGGGAGCGAGGCTGAACAGATGGTGCTTGTCCGAAAGAGACTTGTTGAAGAACAACACAGTGATTCGGAGTTCCAGAGTTTGATTGGTAAAGCCATTACAGCGGAAGAGGCTATGAAGATACCTGTTGGTTACTTCATGAAAGGGGAAATACTCATGAGAAAATGGAGACCACCAGAGGTGCCAGCAAATGAGGAGTGGAAAGTCCATGACCAAATTGTGGTGCCACAGCCGTACCGGAAGGAGATATTGAGTTTGGCACATGAAACACCTTTGGCCGGGCACCTTGGAGTGAACAAGACATGTGACAGAATATTGGTACATTTTTTCTGGCCAGGATTGCGACGTGATGTGGCGGAGTTCTGTAAATCTTGCCATTCTTGCCAGCTTGTGGGAAAACCTAATCAGAAAGTCCCCTCTGCACCTTTAAAACCAATTCCAGCTTTTGAAGAGCCATTCAGCCATGTCATTATTGACTGTGTAGGCCCTTTACCTAAAACTAAGGCTGGACATCAGTATTTGCTGACCATCATGTGCGCTTCCACAAGGTTCCCAGAAGCGGTGCCTCTTAGGAAAATTAATGCGGCAGTTATTGCGAAGGCCTTGATTGAATTTTTCACTTTGGTTGGCCTACCTGAGGTCATCCAGTCTGATCAGGGTTCCAATTTCATGTCAACGCTTTTTCAGCAGGTGGTACACCTGTTGGGAGTGGAGCAAGTAAGATCAAGTACTTACCATCCCGAGAGCCAAGGGGCCTTGGAAAGATTTCACCAGACATTGAAGAATATGATTAGAACATATTGATTTGAATGTGACAAGGATTGGGATGAAGGAATACCCTTATTGTTGTTTGCTACGAGGGAATCCGTTCAGGAGTCATTGGGATTCAGTCCTTTTGAACTTGTGTTTGGACACTCAGTGCGAGGACCATTGAAATTGGTGAAAGAACAGTGGCTACAAGAGGAGTCACAGTCAATAGTGGTCGAGTATGTGTCAACGGTTAGGCACAGATTGGCAAAGGCTTGTGAAGTTGCGAGAGGAAACTTGAAAGTGACCCAGGATAAAATGAAAGTGAGACATGACAAGAAATCTCAGATAAGAAATTTCAGTCCTGAGGACCGGGTGTTAGTGTTGCTTCCTGTTCCAGGTCAGCCACGACAGGCTAGGTATTTCGGTCCCTATGCAATCGAAAGGAGGGTTAATGAAACAGATTACGTGGTGACAACTCCCGACCGACGGAAAAAGCGGCAACTGTGTCATGTCAACCGACTGAAGAAATATTATGAGAGGAAGCCTGTGGAAAAAATGGTTCCTGTCTCAACTGTCGTGCCTGTAGTCGGGGTGCAAGAGAATCCAGAGGTTGAGGCCGGTGTGAAGTTTGATAACATTGATGACCAGGCTTGTCCCAGATTGGCGAACACGGAAGTGTTGAGTAATTTAGACGAGAAATTAGGTCATTTGAAGAGGGAACAACAAGGACAACTATCCAGCCTAATTTTTGAGTTTGCACATTTGTTCACAGATGTACCTGGTCATACTGACTTGGTATATCATGATATTGAGGTGGGGGAAGCCACTCCTGTGAAACAACACCCCTATCGGATGAACCCTGTGAAGATGGAGTATCTTCTGAAAGGAGGTTCAGTATATGTTGGAGAAAGACATCATCGAACCAAGCAGCAGTGAATGGAGCTCACCATGTGTGTTGGTTCCAAAACCCGATGGCAGTTTTCACTGTTGTACGGATTTAAAACGGGTTAATGCAGTGACCAAGACCGACTCATATCCCATCCCGAGGATTGATGTCTGTATTGATAGAATAGGACCAGCTAAATTTGACTTGCTGAAAGGGTATTGGCAGATTCCTCTTGCTGATAGAGCCAAGGAAATCTCGGCTTTAGTCACACCAAATGGGTTGTATCAGTTCAAGGTTCTTCCCTTTGGATTGAAAAACGGGCCTGCTACATTTCATCGGATGATTAATAAGTTTATTGCAGACCTTTAGGGGGTGGAGGCTTATCTGGATGATGTCATCATCCACACCATGACCATGGAAGATCATATTAAACAAATTCATGCATTTTTCAATAAACTGACCGAGGCAGGGTTGACCATCAACTTATCGAAGAGTGAGTTTGTAAAAGCACAGGTAGTGTTCCTCGGCCATGTAATAGGTCAGGGTCAGGTGCAACCAGTGACAGCCAAGATAGAAGCCATTGATCGCTTCCAAGTTCCAAAAGGGAAGAAGGAGCTTATGAGATTCTTGGGTATGGCTGGTTGGTACCGGCATTTCTGCAGGAATTTTTCTGATGTGGTAGCCCCTTTAACGAATTTGCTGAGGAAAGAGACCAGGTTTGTTTGGGATGACAAATGCCAGGCTGCCTTTGCCCATGTCAAAGCGATATTAATGAGCTCTCCTGTCCTAGCAGCCCCGGATTTTCAAGAACCTTTCAAGTTGGCCATTGATGCAAGTGATGTGGGGGCTGGGGCAATTCTATTACAGGAAGATGATGATGGCGTGGATCACCCGGTATGCTACTACTCCAAAAAGTTTAACAAACATCAGGCAAATTATGCCACTGTGGAAAAAGAGACCCTTGCTCTCCTGCTAGCGCTTCAGCATTATGAGGTGTATCTGGGAACTACTACCTTTCCAATAAAAGTCTTCACTGATCACAACCCCTTAACCTTCATTCAAAAAATGAAAAATAAAAATCAGAGGTTGATGAGATGGAGTTTGTCTTTGCAGGAGTTCAACTTGGAAATTGAGCATGTAAAGGGCAGGGACAATATCGTTGCCGATGTTTTATCCATAGTGAACTAACTTTAAAAATTCCTGTAGGTTGTTTGGAAGTTTTGTTGCTTTCTTCTGAGGAATATTAGTTATTGTTGCTCACGTGAGTTGGTCAGCCATAGGTTGATTGGTAGTGTTTGGGTGTGAGTTTTACTTTTGTTTGTTAAAGAGGGTTTTTGCATGATAAGAAAGTTTTCACTATGTTCAAACTTTCTTTCTTGAGGGTGGGAGTGTTACGGATTCGTCACTTCCGTCTTTGTGGTTGTCATCCACTTGAAGCATTTTTAGTTTCATGTACTATTATTGTTACAGTTTGAGTGTGAAATGGAGATAACTGTCTTCAAAGGTAAAAATAATGTCTCAGAAGGAAAACGAGATGGGTGAGGGCGAAAACGGAAGAAAAAGAAGAGGCAGGCGAGCGGATCGAGTGAGATCGAAAAAGGAAGGCCTATCTGCTTCGAGGTGTCGAGCGGACGCTGGTGGACATTGGTCACGAGCGAATATTGGTTTCCCCGGGAAAGGGATTCCTGTGACAGTGTCGTTGTTGCTGTGGCGAATAAACCTGCATGACGGGTTTTGCTTTTGGTTCCGAAAGTGAATCATCGCTGGAGAGCAAGTACGCCTCCATTACCGGCCCGTCCGCCATTTCACCTCGCACCAGCCATTTCGCCTCGCACCAGCCCTTTGCCTGGTTCTCGTGTGTCATGGATTTCGTTTGGGAACTCGCGGTTCTTCGCTTGGGAACCGCTGATCGTTCATATCAGCGTCATTGTCTGGTGAACCGAAGGTGTGAATTCCCAGTCACCTTTTGGTTGAACTTTTAGTGGACCAACGTCGGCCCGACACCTCACCAAGCGGCTCTTCTGCAGCGTCGACTGTTAGCTGTTCGGGGTTCAGGTCTCAGTACGACCTTTTCTTGTGATCGCGAGAGCCAAGGGGATCAACTTTGGCCTGGTATCATGACACAGTGACTTTGGGGGATGTTACCGATTGCTCACGTGGGAATACCGTGAGTTATTGATTCAGGAAATTGGTGGTACCATCATAGAAATTATATGGTGTTTGCTGTGCAAGTGAGGTTTTCTTGTACGTGCGTTACTTGTTATTATTGTGTGGTTTTAATACAATACTTGGTTTTGGTAACCATTGATTGGTGTGATTTCACCATTGGTCATTGGCACACATAATAGCACATCTTTCTGCCGTGACTCCTTTCAGGGCTCGGAGGTACACCATGGCTGAGGTTTTGGGAGGAGCACGTAGCACCTAATAAAACCGCAAATTTGTGGAACACAGCCGCGAATATTAAAAAACCCATGGATTTGCAGGACACTTTTCTGCGAATGGAGACACAGGTCACATTTTATCAACCGCGAATACATGGAAACCGCAAATAGCGGGGTCCGACGGTGTATATATAAAGTGAATTAAAAAATTTATGATAAATTAAAAAGGCAATGCAAGGATGACAAACTACAGTCTAAAAAAGGTTCTAAAAAAGATAGGGATGATGTTGGTTTAGAGAGTAGCTAACAGTATTGCCATCACATAACAATCCCTACATCACTGCCTCATTAGCACTTCATCAACAAGAAAGAGCAGAGATTGCAAACCCTCGCCAGGATGCATTTTCAGTGGTTTTTAAGGCTTTTGTGTTGAAACAAATATGGCGGCCTAACCATGTGACCAATGACGTCATCATTTTTTTTTCGAAACTTATTTATTCCTAGATTATGCTCAAGAAATTTCATCTTGTTCGGATGAAGTTTTTTTGTACTTGTCGAATTATGACGTCATAATGGAGGCACCTATGACATCAATATTAACATATTTTATTCCCCATGGAGAGTTCTTTGCAATGAGCCATGTCTCAATTTTTTATATTCAGCACTTTCGGATATATAGAGGTTTCAATTTTTTCGGTTTTCCAAGATGGCGGCTGAACCACGTGACCTATGACGTCATAATTATCATTAAAAAACTATGCAGGTGGAGTTACACCTATTGTGAAAATTTCCTGTCAATCGGACCAACGGTTGCAGAGAAAATCATATTTATTCTATGCGGACAAACAAACAAACAAACAAACAAACAGACAAACAAACGGACTCAAATGCAATACACTCTCCTCAGGCGAGGGTAATTGATGCTTCAAGCTTCGACAAACATTTCACTGGTTACCACAGTACTTGATTACTCTTGTTGTGTAGCCACATTCTGAGACTGTACAAATTAGCAGCCCGAGTATGATGTTATAATATCAGTACATGATCATCAACTTCTTACAAACTGCATGAACATCTCTAATAACAGCATTCTATAATAATCTCCATTTGTGATTGGTTACTCTAAGTTGATAAAAAAAAGAAAAGTAGGAAAGACATCTGAAGCTGCAAGAAGTCCCTGAAATTATATAGGAGCTTCTTATACTTATGCAGAAATGAAATATAGGAGCTTCTAATACTTTTAGATCGGCCTAGCCCTAGACAATAGTCTGGAGGCAGTGATGCAGGGATTGTTATGTCATGGCAAAACTGTTAGCTACTCTCTAAACCAACATCATCCCTATCTTGTTGAGAACCTTTTTTAGACTGTAGATTGTCATCCCTACATTGCCTTTTTAATTTAGCATAATTTTTTTTTAATTCACTTGTTTCTGTAATTTTTTTACAATGTGGAATAACACAATGGTATATGGTACTCTGAGGATACCGACCCTTGGAGCAAAAGTGCCAAGATATCTTCGTCAGCAAAGTCAAACACTGCATGTGTTTCTATATTGTCTTACATAACCCTGACTGTATCTTGCAGCTCTGTCTTAATGTTCGTTTCTCAAAGAGTAAAGTCTTCATCCAGCCTCAGGCCACACAAGGACCTGCACTTAGAAATGCCCAAAATAGTGCGGCGAGCACCATCATTAAATTCCCTCTAACCAATAGGGTGGGGACAGAGGGGAGGGGCGGAGCCTCTCGAAGGAATCTTAATATCTATGAAGCTCAGTTGACTTTTTGCTCCACCAAATAACAGCGAAACGGAGTTGAGTAAAAGGGTGAAAATTCTACAGATGCTGTGATAAATAACTACCTCTGTCGGTTTGAATGTTTGAAAGAGAATCGACGTCTGGATCAATTTTTGAATTAAATTTAAATCCCGATTTATATATATATATATATATATAAACGTGAGTTGTCTGTGTGTCCGCGTTTTATTCAGAGATGGCTGAACGGATCTTCACCAAACTTTCAGAGGTTCATCAGTGAGTGCCTGGGAGTGTTTTAGGCAAAAAAAAAAAAATTATTGAAAAAAACAAAGTTCGTTTTTTGGGGGTTAAAAAAAACAAACCGCTCGATCGGGCCGAATCCTTTTTAAATGAGAATGACAGTTATATACAAGTACACAATCGCATAAATAAATACAAAATAATCACCGGACATTTGAATACAAATAAATCAAACAATTCCGGAAGTGTACGAATTTGGTAGTATGGCTTCTTCTTCTTCCTGTTCGGCATCACACTTAACTCAGAAACGTGAGCCACATTCACTCAGAAACGTGAGCCACATTCACTCAGAAACGTGAGCCACTGCCCTTCCTCTCCTGCCTCCCTCCTCCCCTCCCCTTCCCCCCCCCCTCCACCCCCTCCCTTTAAGATATAAATTCTCTGTAAAAGAGCTTCCACTTCTGACTGCTCCCCTTCCCCCTCTCCTCTCCCCACCCTTCCCCCCTTCCCCACCCTTCCCCCCTCCCCTCCCCTTTAAGATATAAATTCTCTGTAAAAGAGCTTCCACTTTTGACTGCTCCCCTTCCCCCTCTCCCCACCCTTCCCCCCTCCCCTCCCCTTTAAGATATAAATTATCTGTAAAAGAGCTTCTACTTCTGACTGCTCCCCTTCCCCCCCCCTTCCCCTTCTGACTGCTCCCCTTCCCCCCCCCCTCCCCTTCTCCCCCCTCACCTCCCCTCCCCCCTTTCCTCCCCCTCGTTCCCCTCCCCTCCCCCGTCCGGCAAAACCGGGTACTTCTGCTAGTTTATTTATATATAGCCGGACGTGAAAGACACTCGTGGTTTTTACTGTTTTGTTCACTTGAAGTGTCAATAAAACTTATTATACACTCGAACTGCGAGTGTCCTCGATAAACTACTATGAGAGTACGAAGAGATACTCGAACTTTTGTTTTGTATCAGTGGGTGGGGCCGGCGTTTTTTATCCACGTCATCCCTACGTTAGTACGTAGATTCGACAGTGCCAGCACACTCTCTGATAATAGTTTTGTAAAATTAACTTCAATGAAGAACTTTATCAAGAAAATATATAAGTATTTATCTGAAGTATCCAAATCCTGGTTCTGGGAAATCAGAAGACCTCAGTAATACTTGAGCAGATTCTCGCCAGACAAAAACACAGTCATTATAAATCATCAGAAAGATGTTAGTCAAGCACACTGTACACGTGACATGCTTTCTTATCTGCGCATGCGCATAGCAAAGTTCAGGGTTGATCGAGTAGGCGTGGGGAAGGGCGAGGCCTTGCCAAATTACGATGGCCTCGGTTGAGCACGAGAGAACACGCTCTTAGACAGTATCTGTAAATATTTAACTGGAGAAATAAACTTGAGAGACAAATTATAACAAATGACAAGTTAGGAGAGGACGATGGTTCACGAGCGAGCGGTATTCAATGACAAAGGACGGACTACAACCGAAACAGGCCCGGACAGGCCAGGCCCGGAAATGTCAAAACGAAGGTTACTGACCTTGAAATGAGATAGAAAATAATGTATAATCAGTTAAGAGGTTAGTTAGCTACACAATACCGAAAATTCGGTTCAATTCCGACAACTTTGAAAATTTGACCTTTGTGACCTTCAAAGGTCAAAGATTCTGAAATTTGTTGGGAAACTTGTATTTCATGATGCATATGATAATATAAGATCATGTACGACATTTCACCCTATCAGGAAGCGAACAATGTAATAAAACCATCAAAAATCGACTTTTCTAAATTTTGTGACCTTGTGACCTTGACCTTGGGGCGAAAATGAAAAATCGAGCTCCGTGGGGCGAGACACATGACATTGGCCTAACCAAATACCGAAACCCCTGTCAGATTCTACCAACTCCCTCGGAGGAGATGTAGCTTGAACTCGATTACCCCCTAAAAAGACATCTTTTTCGGGTGTGGCTCCACCCACAATGGGCTCAATACGCCCACTCCAGGCAGGACACAACTAGATCATGATATCAACCTCCCACCCAAGTTTCATCAAGATCGGATGATATCATCGGGTAGTTATGCTGCGGACAGACAGACAAACACACACCCATGACGAATATTGTGGTCACTCTGTTTGATAACTCGTGAACCAATTCTGCACCAAGTAAAACTCCAGTCATTGCCATTGAGAGAGGCCCAGCTGAGAAATACACCGTCTGAATAATTATTATAATATTTGAGTCGATGATGTTTTACTACTGATTTACAAATGTTATCTATCTATAATTCCATTAATCTCTGTGTGTATGTGTGTTTGTATGTGTGTATGTGTGTATGTTTGTCTGTGACCGCTGTTTCTCGACAACTACCGGTCCGATATACTTGAAACTTGCCAGGTATATTGCTGGGGACCCGAGGATGTGCCTTTTCAAGGTTTGAAATTAATCGGACAAGTAGTTACCGAGCTATGGCGATTTCTTTACCAAACACCGCAAGCCGTTCGCTTTGGACCAAACCATTTCATGTAAATAGAGGGGGGGGGGTTCTGTGGTCGTTGCGAATGGACCAAACCATTCATGTAAATAGAGGGGGGGGGGTTCTGTGGTCGTTACTGCCACGTGGTTTCAAAGTTTTTTTTTGTTGTTGTTGTTTGCACGCATGTTTTTTTGCACCCACGTACGGGCACGCCCTAGGATGTTTACACACACACACCCCTACACAAATTTTTTTTTTTTTTTTTTTTTGGCAAGGAACGGGCACCCACGTACGGGCACGTCCTAGCTTATATATAGAACGGGCATGCCCTAGTAGTACAAACTTTATAGACGTGCTCACCAGTGGTGTACTGAGGGTGTCTGGCATAATATATATATTTTAAATAACAATTTCCCTCTTTCCCCTCACCCCTCTACCCCCCTCTCCCCCACCCCCTACTTCCACGTTCCTTTCCCAAATCCCCAATCCCAGTAGCCATAGGTAATAGGACATAGACATAAGGAAACTAGGATCTTTATATTTAAACATTAATTAATTGACCATTGACCACTCCAGGCAATGCAGTATGCCAAAGCAAAGATGAAAGGATCACTAAATGTCAGTTCAAAACTTATTAAACTAGGGGGCCCGTTGGTCCATTGGACCAAATTTTAATTGGGGACTTTTGGATCTTCGGGGACTTTTTGGTCATCTGGGTCTTTTGTGGGCTTTTGGATCTTCAGGAACTTTTGGCTCTTCAGGGACTTTTGGGTCATCAATGACTTTTGGGTCCTTGGGGACTTTTTGGTCCTCATGGACTTTTGGGTGATCTGGATCTTTTGGGTCATCAAGAACTTTTGGATCATCTGGGTGTTTTGGGTTTTTTTGGGGGTCCTTGGGGACTTTTGGGTCATGTGGGTCTTTTGGGTCATCAATAACTTTTGGGGGGTCCTTGGGGACTTTTGGGTGATTTGGGTCCTTGGGGACTTTTGGGTCCTCAAGGACTTTTTGAGTCCTTGCGGACTTTTTGGTCCTCATGGACTTTTTGGGTCATCAAGGACTTTTGAATCATCTGGGTGTTTTGGGTCCTCAAAGGTATTTTGGGTCCTCAGGGACTTTTGGGGCATCTGGGTCTTTTGGGTCATCAAGGACTTTTGGGTGATTTGGGTCCTTGGGGACTTTTGGGAGATTTTGGTCCTTGGGGACTTTTGGGTGATTTTGGTCCTTGGGGACTTTTGGGTCATCAAGGACTTTTTGGGACCTTGGGGACTTTTGGGTCCTCGGGGACTTTTGGGTGATTTGGGTCCTTGGGGACTTTTGGGTCATCTGGGTCTTAAAGGTCATCTGGGTTAAAGGGTCTTCCAAGGTCTAAGGGGTCTCAGCAGTCTAAAGGGTTAAAGGCACATTTGAACAGTACTTAATTGACGTCAAAAAGTATGACGCACATACACACACCCACATATATATACGTATATATATATACACACACACACACACACACATACGTGACACACACCTCCATTTATCGCAGATGTTATTTTCGACGGTATCAGTGATACTTCGCCGTAGCGAATCTGCCGCCGAGAAACCGTGACGTGAGGTGGTTATTGATCACGTGGTTGGCTTTTACCTTGACCCGTGACTGGAGGGTTCGTGATCACGTGTCCCGTGTGCGGTGTATGGCACTGGTACCTCGCTATTATTTTATTTTCATAAATGTAACAATGAAAAAGAAGGCATTTCCCGAGACATGATATCTCTGCTGAGATTATTTGAACCCACATAACATTATCACACAAAACGCCGACACGGAGCCGAATGTGTCTGGCGGCTCCGCCCCCATCATGCTGATTGACAGACATAGCCACGCCTACGCCAGTCCCATTCTTTCCCAGTCCCGACATTTCGATGAATCCTTTCAAGCTACAAGAATTATAATTCCAAAGGATGTTGCAGGAAGTAAAACTCTGTCGATTGGTAGCAGAATCGTTGCCATTGATAGAGGCAGCTCAGAAATATGCCGTGTGAAGAATATTATTATTATTATTATTTAATATGAACAAGAAGATGAAATCCCAGGTTTGAGGGATCTCGTTTTTTTGCTTTATTTTGCTTTTGCCTTGGTCTGGAGAACTGAAAAGTGATCCCTGCCGAGAAAACAAGCTGAACAGACCAGGTAGGCTCTCATATGTAGCCTAAGCGAGTTTTTAAAGAAGATACTCCAACTTTAGTTTTGTATGTAGCAGAAGGGAGTGACATTTTTTTCCATGCCATCCTTACATGGAGAGTACTAGCGTACTCTCTGATATATATATATATATATATATATATATATATATATATATATATATATATATACATATATATATATATACATACATATATATAATTATATACATATATATATACATACATATATATATATAATTATATACATATATATATACATACATATATATAATTATATACATATATATATATACATATATATAATTATATACATATATATATACATATACATAATTATATACATATATATATATACATATACATATATATAATTATATACATATATATATACATATATATATATACATATACATATATATAATTATATACATATATATATACATATATATAATTATATACATATATATATATATAATTATATACATATATATATACATATATATATATATATATATACATATACATATATACATATGCATATATACATATGTTTTATATATACATATATATATATATATATATATATATATATATATATATATATATATATATATATATATATATATATATATATATATATATATATATATATATTGCTACGGATCCCGGATTTAGGTGAATTACTATTCATGTCATTGCTTATTAATGTTTATTCTATTAAAGGTTGTTGTGGTTAAATGGTTAGAGAGGCTCCGGATAACAGGAGACTGGAAACGGGATGGTGAACCGGAAGAAGAAAAAGACACGAGGTCCGGGAGAAAGCGGCCTTCTTCTTCTTCCTCGCGCAGCTCCGACGCGAGCGGTGTCGATATTGAGCAGCGTGGGGGACGCTGCGTTTGAAAGCCCGTCTGGCGAAAGGAGTTACCTGCGCGGGGTAATTACCGATTACACGTCAAGTTGCCGTGGGTTCGTGCACGGAACCAAGCGTCCGGCACAGTTCGCCTCAACGTCTACAAGGACGCGTACGGGTCGCACCTTGGGCCTCGAGCGCTTTGCAAGCCGCGCTTTGCTTTGCCCGCTTTGCTTTGCAAGGAGGTGTGCGCTGCAGCAGCTGTTCCCGGTACGCGACGTGCACGTTTGGAACACGTCAGCCAGGGGTTCGTTCAACCGCCCGTGTGCGGAGAAGTCGACCTTCACCTTGGTCTGGAGGGGCCCAGAGACATTGTGAGGGACAGTGACCATTGAGGGGTCGTGAGTGGGGAAAGGGGGGAAATATATGAGATGGCCATCTTAGTAAGATGGTTGATGGATTGTTGATTGCTGATGATGGATGGAGAATATATTATTAAGTAATCCGGATCCTTGGTGTGGGGTTTCTTATTGACTTGAATTATTGTGTCTTTCATATTGATTGCGCTACGAAAGCGTATAAATCAGATATCTTTCTGGCGGGGTCCCTCCCACGGTCCGGGGGTCACCAAGACCAGGTAGTTACCGGGAGGACCACGTAACAGAATTGGGGGCTCGTCCAATTGAATTCCGGGATCTAAAATTGTATAACATAATAAAATAATAATTTTTAGTAATTAAAATTTATTAATTAATTATTAATTGGTAAATTTTTGAGAAATTGTGGTAAAGTCTTGGGTGAAGGTTAACAGGTGTTAACGATAGTCACCATGGCGTTTGTTGCACAGAACTTTGCGGTAACACCTAGTGAGGCACAGTTCCGAGCGTTACTAAAAGCGGACCTCTTGAAATTGGCCAAACATTTTAACTTGGAGGTCCGAACTAATTTGAGGAAGGCAGAGTTGCAGACCACGGTGATACAATCTATGGTGGGATTAGGAACATGGGACGAGTTAGCCTGGCAGTGGCTACCCGAAGAACCAGAAGACGTTGAGATCCGGAAACTGGAGTTGCAATTACGGAGCCAGGAACGGATCAAAGAAGAAGAAAGGAAAGCAGAAAAGGAAAGAGCAGAAGAGGAAAGGAAAGCAGAAGAGAGGAGAGAAGAGAAACAAGCAGAAGAAAGGAGAGTGGAACGAGAACTTCAGGAAAGGTTAGAAAGGATGAAAACAGAGGAAAGGAAAGCAGAAAAGGAAAGAGCAGAAGAAGAAAGGAAAGCAGAAGAGAGGAGAGAAGATAAACAAGCAGAGGAAAGGAGAGTGGAACGAGAACTCCAGGAAAGGTTAGCAGAAGAAGAAAGGAAAGCAGAAAAGGAAAGAGCAGAAGAAGAAAGGAAAGCAGAAGAGAGGAGAGAAGAGAAACAAGCAGAGGAAAGGAGAGTGGAACGAGAACTCCAGGAAAGGTTAGAAGGGAGAAAAGCAGAGGAGAGGAGAGCTGCCAAGGAACTCGAAGCAGAGGAGAGAAAAGCCGGAAAGGGAGTTGAAGGAACGTGATCTGGCACTTCAGCAAGAAATTAAATTCAAGGAGCTGGATTTAATGAGAGAACGGGGAGAGGTACCACCCTTGCTGACGGGGTCGACACCTAGCCAGAACACCTGGGAGGTGGGCAGACATGTGAGGCTGGTTCCACCCTTCAGTGAAAAGGAAGTCACTCAATTTTTTCCACACTTTGAGAAAGTGGCTCGACAGTTAAACTGGCCGGAGGAGGCCTGGACCATACTAGTGCAAAGTGTGCTGGTGGGTAAAGCTCAAGAGATTTATTCGGCGCTACCAATGGACCAATGTGCAGATTATGAGGTATTGAAGAAGCACATCCTCAAAGCCTATGAGTTGGTTCCTGAAGCTTACCGGCAAAAATTCAGGAATGCCAGGAAGAGGGAGAGTGAGACCCATGTGGAGTTTGCCAGAGTGAAAGAAAACATGTTTGATCGGTGGTGTGAGTCAAAAGGAGTCGGGAACGACTTCGAAGCATTGCGTGACTTGATCCTGGTGGAGGAATTTCAACAGAGTGTCCACGAGGACATCAAAGTGTACCTGCAGGAAAAGAAAGTACCGAAGTTGTGGGACGCAGCCACCATGGCAGATGATTATGCCTTAACACACCGGATAGGGGTCCACGAACCTAACTCCTCGCCTAGATTTCCGCAGGGGAGTTGTGGAACAGCAGGTGCGGAGAACGACAATACATGGCGGTGGCCTCGAGGTGATTATGGGGACAACGCTGATACCCGAACTGTTCGAAATCAGAGGGCGACGGGCCCAGGACAAACTTATTTTTCAGGGGGCCCGAGGCAGACCACGAGTTTTTCCTCCGGACCTACTTGCGCTTTTTGCAAGAAACCTGGACACTTGATGCCCAGTTGTTACCTCATGAAAAGGGAAAACCCAGAGCGGAGTCCGACTATTACAACTCCGAATGCGATGGCAAGCATAAGAAATTGCCCACAGAAGAGTTACCAACCATTTATTTATGAGGGGTTGGTCTCACTCGAGGGAGACGTGACTAACCCAAGACCTGTTAGGGTATTGAGGGACACAGGAGCCCATCAATCCTTAATGCTTGAAGGCATTTTGCCATTGTCAAAGAGTACCGCAACTGGTGATAGGGTTCGGTTACAAGGGATCGGTGGCTGTGTTAGTGCCCCACTTCATGTTATCCATTTGGAATCCGATTTGGTGTCAGGACCGGTCACCGTCGGTTTACAAGCCACACTTCCGGTAGAGGGAGTATCTGTGATTATCGGGAATGATTTGGCCGGGGGGCAAATTTATGGTAACCCGAGGGTGGGTAAAGAGCACCGCAGGGGAAATAACACCACCCCAGCTCGGAATGGCGACAAAAGTGCCAAGTTATTTGTAGAGGGACTGAACTTCAACACAGAGGAAGAAGTTCTGACCTCTGTCTTCAACAGATATGGGCCGCTGGTGGAAGTGCGGGTGGTAAAAGACAGGGAAACGCAACGGTCAAGAGGGTTCAGCTTTGTCATGTTTGCAAGCACAAAAGACGCCAGGGAGGCAGAGAAGAATTGGAATGGTAAGGATTTGGAGGGTCGGACCATAACAGTAGGGAAGGCATTTCGCAGGCGTCGAGAGGTCTACAGAAGAGGACCACTTGGCGGTAGTTTTGGTGTTGGCAGCAGCCGATATTACTATGGAGGCTCCCAGAGTTACGGCATCTCCCGAAAGAATGATTGGCAGAGGACTGGCCGAGAAGGAGACCGCCAGTCAGGTGACTGCTGGGACAAGGGGTCCCACCGTAACTGTTAGGAGTCCGGAGAAGTTGAAGCACTCTATATACGGCGGAGCCGCCGAGCCTGGGCTCCTACACGGGCTAACCGTGAACGCCACATTCTTAAAAGGCGTCCCGGTAGGGAACGTTCCTGCACGGACTAACCGTGAACTCCACGTTCTTAAAGGCGTCCATGTAATGAACTTTCCTCCCCGGACTAACCGTGAACCCCACATTCCTTAAGGCGTCCATGTAGTGAGTACTCAGCTGGGCCTCCATCCAAGAGCAACTAGAAGTTGTTGACGCTTGGTCTAGAGGGAATTACCTTGGAATCTCTGGGGGGTTTTGGTGAAGGTTTGTTGCTTTATTTTTGAGATGCGATAATTGTGCCCGGGGGGAACTGATGATTTGGGGGTATCGGGTTTGTTTATCAAAGTTGGCCGGCCCAGAAAGTTTTCGCGGGGTTCAAACTTTCTTTCTTGAAGGGGGGGAGTGTTACGGATCCCGGATTTAGGTGAATTACTATTCATGTCATTGCTTATTAATGTTTATTCTATTAAAGGTTGTTGTGGTTAAATGGTTAGAGAGGCTCCGGATAACAGGAGACCGGAAACGTGATGGTGAACCGGAAGAAGAAAAAGACACGAGGTCCGGGAGAAAGCGGCCATCTTCTTCTTCCTCGCGCAGCTCCGACGCGAGCGGTGTCGATATTGAGCAGCGTGGGGGACGCTGCGTTTGAAAGCCCGTCTGGCGAAAGGAGTTACCTGCGCGGGGTAATTACCGATTACACGTCAAGTTGCCGTGGGTTCGTGCACGGAACCAAGCGTCCGGCACAGTTCGCCTCAACGTCTACAAGGACGCGTATGGGTCGCACCTTGGGCCTCGCGCGCTTTGCTTTGCCCACTTTGCTTTGCAAGGAGGTGTGCGCTGCAGCAGCTGTTCCCGGTACGGGACGTGCATGTTTGGAACACGTCAGCCAGGGGTTCGTTCAACCGCCCGTGTGCGGAGAAGTCGACCTTCACCTTGGTCTGGAGGGGCCCAGAGACATTGTGAGGGACAGTGACCATTGAGGGGTCGTGAGTGGGGAAAGGGGGGAAATATATGAGATGGCCATCTTAGTAAAATTGTTGATGGATTGTTGATTGCTGATGATGGATGGAGAATATATTATTAAGTAATCCGGATCCTTGGTGTGGGGTTTCTTATTGACTTGAATTATTGTGTCTTTCATATTGATTGCGCTACGAAAGCGTATAAATCAGATATCTTTCTGGCGGGGTCCCTCCCACGGTCCGGGGGTCACCAAGACCAGGTAGTTACCGGGAGGACCACGTAACAAAATATATCAAACCCCCTAACTTGACGGGGCAGCAAGATACAGATTGAGTCTCACCACAGCGGTTGCTGCACGACCTCTTAGCAACAAGTGTCAACTGCCATATGAACACATTGTCTCTGCCCTGCTGAACACTAGTCAGGAGGTTTGCAGTCAAGAATATTAAAATTAATCTAAGAAGCACACTGACCCTTTACACATGACGTCATTTAGAGTTATAGAAATGACAATTTTTCAAATGCTAGATATTGATTGAGGTTATCCTTTGGATTTTTTTTTTCACGCATTCGTTTGCGGATTTTACCTGCGGATGCTTTCAGACGGTTCTGTGATTTTTCCCGGTGTACCAGCTTGAATGTCCGTCGGCACGCCAAATTTCAGCGTTGTCCGACACCCGTAAGGTACCGAACATTAATATCAGTCAGTCATTGGTTAGAAAGAGCTTTATATATGTATATGTATTGTAGTGCCCTTCAGATGAGCAATGACAATTAAAGCAGCAAACGTGCTCAACTTTTCTCCTTTATTGCAGTAAATTTAGTACATTTAAAAGTAACGTTACAGTAAATATGTACAATTTATTTCACATACACATGACTGTATTTTAAAATACAGAGCGGCCCATGAAGTGATGACCAGTTTACCATTATGAACGGAAAGAAAACAGTCATCATTTCATGAGCTATACCGTATCATCAAGGGACGTGAGTTTTTGTTTTCAGACTATGAGAAGACGAGGGGTTTCATGGGAAATAGAACAACTCCTACATCGTACTAATGGCAGCACGATCCAAAGATGCTCTGAAAGAGTCGCTGCAGGGACAAGGCTCGCCAAAATTAGTAATAAATAATAAAAAAAAGGAATATTTTCATTGGCTGGATTGCTGGGACAAGCCACGCCCTTCCAAACAACCCTCATTAGTAAAACGCATTCCCATCATGCCTCCGCCTTCTACACAGTGCTATTTTGGCACAAACTGCACTGTCAACCTTCAATTTTCTACAGTTTTCTCCTTTTTGTATAAACTTGCATTGCGAGCGAATGCAGGACAAACATTTCCACATTTAACATTTGTGCAAAATGCGAGTTTGCACACACGACACAGGGAAAGTTTGTGAGATGTGAACAAACATTTGCAATGTGCGATGGATGCTTGAGAAAGAGAAAAATAAAAGGAAAATTATTTAACCGTACATGAAAAAAGGTTACATGAGGAACTAAAGGACAGGTTGGCTGAAGTTGGAAGCAGGGTATGGAGAGAAATGGCAGGAAGCAGTTAAGGGTGGGGGCAAAGAAAAGCAGGAAAATATTTTTCTTCCATGGCAAGAATTCAAAGATGGTGGGGATGTTGCAGTATGCTTCAGGAGAGGGGCTATGCTGGCCAAGGAAACAAAATGAGCTTTTCTCTTCTTCAACTGATATAAACCATGAGGTGTGTCGTTCATCCAGGGTGGTGATTGGTGAAAAACACTTTGCATGCCAAATCGGTCTGTGCGGCGAAATTAGGCCAGAAAGATGCTGAAGTATAAAGCGAAGGTAGATCAAAATGGAGATTTACGTACGTGGAATGTGTTACCTTCAATAAAAAAAATATAGGAAACAACAGGCTTCTCCATACCACTCAATGCCACAAGGTTAATTTCCTTGTTTTGCATTGGGGTGGCGATGCAGGTGGACCTATGCAGAACTATGAAAACACTGCTTCTGATGTACATTGGTCCACAATGATTCAGGAAAAAAAAGTCGGAAGATTGTTTCAGCAAATGGAACTTGGAATAAAACTTGGAAAAAAAAAAGAAATAAAAAAAAAGGTTTTCAACTCGACTTTGATGATGGCTCAGTTTACTCTATGACACCGTGCGAACACGAATATATTGCAACATTCCCCTTGAATTAAGTGTATTTTAAACAGGCAGTTGTGCGACAGAAAAAAAACCCATAAATAGAAGGAATAAAAACAGGGTTTTGCAGCCACCAATAATTTCAGATAGAAAATCCCTTTTTGCCCAATAGATACATGGTATAGACAAAAATCAAAGAGGGGGGAAAGAGGAAGAGATGAATGTATGTGCATAGGTATATGTATATATATGCTAATGATGCACCTCTAACTGTGATTGGTGAGGACACCAGATTGTATTTGGAATCCACAAGTGCCATCTGCCACAGAGACGCATTGTGTTTCATACACCAATAACAACTAGGAAGCATCATCGTTGTTATTAAGCAGTCAGGAGATGTACAAATGGAAATACTGAAATGCTCTGAACTTGGACCAACGCAGTCATAACTGCAAACACAGAACGGCATCTAGCAGTTCAAGAAAGCAAAGTCAATAGGCATTGGTCCAAGTTTAGAGTGTTTCAATGTATATATAATTTTTTTTTTAGAGAGAGTGAGAGGGGGAGAGAGAGAGAGTGAGAGGGGGAGAGACTGAGAGGGAGAGAGAGCGAGAGCGAGAGCGAGAGCGAGAGCGAGAGAGAGAGAGAGAGAGAGGGGAATAGAGAGAGAGAGAGAGGGGAACAGAGAGAGAGGAGAACAGAGAGAGAGAGAGAGGGGAACAGAGAGAGAGAGGGGGGAACAGAGAGAGAGAGAGAGAGAGAGAGAGAGAGGGGGGAACAGAGAGAGAGAGGGGAACAGAGAGAGAGAGAGAGGAACAGAGAGAGAGAGAGAGGGGGGAACAGAGAGAGAGAGGGGGGAACAGAGAGAGAGAGAGGGGAACAGAGAGAGAGAGAGAGAGAGAAACAGAGAGAGAGGGGAACAGAGAGAGAGAGAGAGGGGGGGGGGGGGAACAGAGAGAGAGAGAGAGAGAGAGAGGAACAGAGAGAGAGAGAAACAGAGAGAGAGGAACAGAGAGAGAGGGGGGGGAACAGAGAGAGAGAGAGGGGAACAGTGAGAGAGAGAGAGGAACAGAGAGAGAGTGAGAGGAACAGATAAAGAGAGGGGAACAGAGAGAGAGAGAGTGAGAGGAACAGAGAGAGAGAGAGGGGAACAGAGAGAGAGAGAGAGAGAGAGAGGGGGGGGGGGGGTAGAGAGAGAGAGAGAGGGGCACAGAGAGAGAGAGAGAGGGGAACAGAGAGAGAGAGAGAGAGAGAGAGGGGAACAGAGAGAGAGGGGAACAGAGAGAGAGGGGAGAACAGAGAGAGAGAGAGAGGGGGGGGGGGGAACAGAGAGAGAGAGAGAGAGAGAGAGAGGGGAACAGAGAGAGAGAGAGAGAGAGAGAGGGGGGAACAGAGAGAGAGAAAGAGGGGAACAGAGAGAGAGGGGAGAACAGAGAGAGAGAGAGGGGGAGAGAGAGAGAGGGGGGGGGGGGGACAGAGAGAGAGAGAGAGAGAGGGGGGGGGGGGACAGAGAGAGAGAGAGAGAGAGAGGGGAACAGAGAGAGAGGGGAACAGAGAGAGAGAGAGAAAGACAGAGAGAGGGGAGGAGAGGAGGAGGGGGGGGGGGGTAGGACATTGTGGGGGAGGGGGGACAGAGGGAGAGAGGGCAGGGAGGGGGGAGGGAGAGAGGGCAGGTAGGGGGGAGGAAGAGAGAGAGAGAGAGAGAGAGAGAGAGAGACATTCTGTGGCGTGCTGGTTGGAGGACAAAATACACTTGTTGTGGAAGGGCTAGTGCAGCGGGCTGGCGATGGCATTAGTCATCCTCCTCCCATCTCTCAACTATTACTTTCGGGATACCATTGTGGTCAAGTGCAGTTTTGAAAGGAAGAAAAGTTAGTTGTGCCGGTGGAATGGGGGCTTGGGCAGGTGCTGCTCCTTTGTACATTATTCACAGCTTGGAAGTGAGGAGGTTTCCTCTTGCTAAGGCTTGTGAAACCTGTAAGAGAGAGAGAGCGTAAGCTAAAATATTTAATGATTAAAAATATAAAGACCCTTCAAATTTGACCTGGACTTTTGCTTACAAAAGGAAGAGTAATTATGCAGATTTAATCTTTTTGACAGAATTTCTATCAAATATCAGTCAGATAATTTGACTTTTTGACAGAAATTCTTTTTTTTTACAATACCGACAACCACACACGTTTCCTGCTTTTATGCAGGTGCTGAAAATAATGTTGGCAATAAGGGGGAACAATGAGTAGTTGTTCCACCTTATTGTCTGGAGTAGTAGACATCAATTGTCTACTGTTCTCGACAATTTATGGATAATGAAACATCAAGTCTGTTTGACTTTATAAACGAATGGCTGCACAAGAAAGTAATCCATCATTGCTTCAGATATTAAATCTTTCCTCTTCTCCAATGGCTTGATCTCTGATCATCAATTTGGTTTCAGACCTGGTCACTCTACTCTGGACATGCTGCTTCTGCTTTCTCAACAATGGATGGAGGTCCTCAACGCCAAACAGGAAATTAGAGCTGTCTCCCTTGACATTTCATGTGCCTTCGATACGGTCTGGCACCCTGCTCTGCTCTCCAAACTCTCCTCCTTTGGTATCCATGGAAATCTCCACGCATGGCTGGCGGACTTCCTCTCTGGTCGTAGTCAACGTGTGGCCCTGAATGGGTTTCTCTCATCTCCTCTTCCTGTTCAGGCTGGAGTTCCCCAAGGTAGTGTTCTGGGCCCTGTGCTTTTTCTGGTCTTCATCAATGATCTCTCTGACTCTCTTGAAAATCCTCTCTATCTCTTTGCTGACGACTCTACTCTCTGTCGCTCCATTCCTCATCCCTCAGATCGGCAGTCTGCAGCCTCCTCACTCTCTGCAGACCTGGACAAAATCACAGACTGGTCAAACAAGTGGAACATGTCTTTCAATCCTGACAAATCTCACACTCTTACAATGTCTCTCCGAAAGGACCGACTGGACAACCCTCCCATCTACTTTCTCAACAATCCTCTCCAAGAAGTTCTGTCGCTCAAGCTTTTGGGTCTCACTATCTGCCATGATCTTTCTTGGGAAAACCACATTTCCAAGCTGGCCTCCAAAGCCAGTCGCCGACTGGGCATCCTCCGTCGTGCGAAGTCCTTCCTTGGCACACCTGAGCTCCTCACCACATACAAGGCTTTCATCCGCAGCTCAATGGAATACTGTTCCCCCCTCTGGGCTGGTGCTCCTGCCTCACACCTTGCTCGGCTTCACGCTGTTGAGGCCAAAGCTTTCAGAATCATTGGAATCTCCTGCGATGTAGTCAACGCCGAGGGCCTTTCACTCACTCACCGCAGGCAGGTTGGTGGTCTTTCTGTCTTCTACCGACTCCTCTCCGGCCTTGCTCCCCCAGCTCTCTCTGTGCTCTGTCCCCCCAATATTCCTTCAGGTCGCACAAGATCTGCCTGCAACCCTCTTCTGGTTAAACTGCCAAAGTCTAGGCTCTCTGCTCACCTTCACTCTTTCATTCCCCTTTTCTCCCGCCTCTGGAACAAACTCCCCCACTCCCTTCAATCCCACTCCTACCTCCAGGTCTTTAAAACAGCTGTTCACCACCATCTCTTATCTTCCCCCATCGAAAACCTTGATCTTTTCTACCCCCGGTAATTCACCCCAGAGTCCTTGCAGTGTTCATATGTTTTAATCCTCTCCCACCTCCCCCCAAGTCCTCCCGATGTCCCTGCTCTCAAATGTTGTGTTTGTGTCCTTCCCCCTCTCTTTTGTGTCCTTCCCCCTCTCTCCCCATCTTGTCTACCGCTCCCCTTGTTTTTTGTGTTTTGGTTTGTCTTTTTGTGTGATTAATGTTAGCTCTTTCACGAGCCTCGATCTTGTATACAAAAAAAAAAAAAAAAAAAAAAAAAAAAAAAAAAAAAAAAGATTCCTCTCAAAGACATCTGTATTAAGGAGCACCCTGGGGGTAAGAACTTGTTGATGAATGAGGTTATTCGGATCAATGTTCAGCACCTGCTACACACACGTTCACGGTATAAACCACAATGTCAGTTTGTGTGTTTGTACAGAGGTCTGTACCCCTACATAAGGATCGGTTTTAAAGGCCAATCTTTCAATACGAATGTGTGTTCACGACAGTCTGTTTTTTGAGGATAAAACAAACTTGAAAAACATTTTCCATAAAAGAGTGATTATGTCTCTTCTATTGGAATTGTAGACGATGGCTTGCAAACCGAGCCTCAAGGGCGGTGTACAGAAGCGTTTTTTAAACTAATAAATAAATACAAGGTGTAGGGAGGTGAAATTCCCTGCACGTGATGTGCAACACACCCAGAGTAAAACGAGTGTTCATTTACATCCGTATGGTGCCTAATAAAGAGGATGTAAGCACACCTGACACTCGGCCTCGGCTTCAGACTTTGGCACACTCACGAGGCTGTACCATCAAATAAACTGTTCCAACCCGTCATTTTTGACGGACGTTTTACTCGTCCTATACCAAATGCATACGGAAGCTTGCACTCCAATGAGAAAAGTATCTCTCCAAAGCCGGAGACGACAGTACTGTATATTGAAACATAATGCAAGCTTCATTCTTGGAGTAAGCGAACTACTACTTAAATTGCTACAAGTAATCCCACCATTTTATGGGGTCAGCCCACAGGACCTCAGTCCAAGTATTTCATGAACCATCTGCTCAGGCCTGATATTCGACTGGAACTGATTAACAGAGATGGCAGGATGGGCTTGAAGTATGCACAATTGCCTCTAACCTGCCTTGCATAGGTTTGAATCTCAACTCAGCTATACACTGTCATCCTCGTGTTTCACAGGTGGGTGATTCACCAATATGTGTGCTGTCTCTCGGATGAATGATAAATGGGCGTCCCATCTGCCAGCATTAATTGGTGGACGTTAAGATTCCTGGAGTTATTTGCAAAGAGTATGAGAGCTATTGTTGATACCATGGCTAAGTTCCAAATTCATGCCAAACTTCCTGGGTTGGAATGACGACCCGATCAGGATTGCAGCCCAGTAACTGCTTCGGCAGCAGCAATGCACATGGTACATGATGACGCGATGAACTGATTCTGGCAGGAAATTGCAATTTGTTGAAGGTGCCGGCAATAACACGCCTACTTTTCGTGAAAGATACCACAGGTTCTATAACACCCACCAAATAATGCTAGCAGATAGGGCACGCAGCTCAATGTCCATCTGAGGTACGCACTTTTGTGATGCAACATCATTCTTGCGAAGCACCAATCCAACAGTTTATAGTCAGGCCCAGTATCGAACCTGGGCTAGACAATTCATAGATGAATGTGTTGACTCTGCACCATCCTGTCAGACTTTTATAATCAACACAGAAGCTTAGTTTTCAGGTAAAAGCAAAAGTCCAGGTGAAATAGCAATAATAATCATAATTATAACTTCATAGTCAGGTGAATGCATTAAGAGGTTAATATGGTCGAGAGTCATGCGAGTGTAGGCCTTGCCTCGTAAGGTGCCGACTCAGCTCATGAACTTCCATCTCGGTGCTCTTAAATTCATTCAACTCCTTCCGGATCGCAGCCTGAGGGTTGAAGACAAACACAATTGACACAGTTGACAAAAGAGTCAATGGTGATGGGGTGTAGTCAGTACCAGCCTGTATTCCACCACTTCTGTTGGCCATGTTTCAATAACCTGCTGAGTGTCTGAAGTAAATGTCATCGCTGAATCATCAACTGGGAACTAAACAAAACCAATGGAACTTTAAAGGTTTCAGCATGGATGGAAGCAAATTGAAACAGCACTAGGTAGAGCGCATACCTCCGTCAGGCTGAAATGTTTATGTTTTGTATCGCACTGATAGGCTGGATCTCCATTTGGACCATTTGTCCTCGTCACAAAGCAAAATCGAATTGCCTTCTTCTTTTCACCTACGAAACTCATCCATCATGTTTAACATAATCCATCCATAATTTTTTGAGATATCGTGCTAAATATCGTTTTTGGCCCCATCATTCAGCCCCACCAGTCCTGGTGTTGGCTTAGCGGTTAGGGTGCCGGCTTGGGATCCTGGGTTCGAATCCCGATCGATCGCTGAATTAACGCCAGGGGGGTTGACTCAGCCTGTCATCCTTCCAAGGTCGGCAAATTGAGTACCAGCTTGCTGGGATGAATGATCACGGTGTGTACCCCGGTTTAGAATCGGAACACCGTATCCATGCGCATCGTAAGAGGCGACCAAGGGTTGGTGTCAGGAAGGGCATCCAGCCATAAAAACATTGCCTCAAACAGGGAACCATGATTGTCATGGGGCCCACAAGGCTAACCCCCGCCCCAGCGGGGAAAATGGCCTTAACACGATCATTCATTCATTCAATGGTGAAGAATCACTTAAAAATTCTCGTATCTGGATGTGGATCTTTACCAAAATCGAATCAATAGGACCTTGTCACATAGGCCATCTGTCCGAATCAGTCCACAAGTTTTTGAGATATCCTGCTCACAGACAGACAAACAGACAGACGGGGTAAAGATTTTAAAAAAGTGAAAGGGTGCTCTTAAAACCTTCACCTTGTCCGCTGCAGTTAGTCGTGTCCAAGGTTTGTCCGCTCTCCGGTCGTAGTCTTGCGCATCTGCAACCTCAACGTAGTCGTTGAACCGGATGAGGATGCGCTTTTCACGGAGTTCTTCCACAGTGGGCCTCTCACTCAGCTACGGCGGGGCGAGGCGAGGTGCATTTCAGGTCTGCATCTTAATTTTAACATGGTTGGTCAAGGTTTTCAAGAAAGTCGTTTTGTACAAATTGTGACCCCCTGGATTTTTTTTAGTTGAAGTCAAGATTTTATATGGGCCTACAGAATCTCCTGTGATGTCTCGTGAGATTAGACGGAAGCCAGATGAAAATATTGTGATTTTCTCAGGAGAGGAATTAGGAAAGGCCCACATTTTCCAGCTTCCCTCACCTTCCGTGAAAGTCGACGCTTTATTTCCTGCTTTTCTTCTTGTTCTTCTTCCTCATTTTTCACTGCCAACAAGAGAGGGTGTGAGGGGGGTGGGGGAGGATTAAGCACCCATTCAACGAAAAGTAATTATTTCAACCAGATATATGTATTTCCCAGTGGCGTGTGCCAGTGGAAAGAACTTAGACTTGCACAATTCACTGATGAACTACATTTGGATCTTCAATGGCAGAGAGATAACACCACCCTTGTTGGAAGCCAAGACAGATCTTGGTGTTCAATCAAAACATCCCTTTAAAGAACAACAAAAGTTCCCAAAACTCACAAAGTGTACACAACAGAGTTTAGAAGATGCACAACATCAGCGAAAAACAATTTTCTCGGCATGCTAAAGACTTTCTTCTTTTGAATGCAGCAGAAGGCTGTGGGATGCATCATTTGTTGGGGGCACAGCTGTATCACTAATGCACTAATTCAGTGCCCCTGTAGGTTAGAGCAGGAATTTGGAATTTGTTCATGCGTGTGTGCAATAGCTCGCCTAATCTTCATGAGGGACACTGTGGGATCTTTACGATTCACTAATGCTCGGAGACAATACGCCCAGTTTATCGTCCATCTGAGGGATGGCACACACACATCGTTGCTTCGCCCTGCCTGCGGAACGCCACGATGATAGTTTGTAGCTGTGTTGAGATTGAAACATAGGCAAGACAGCTCAAAGGTGAGTGTGCGTACCTCTAGGGTATAACTTGATGTTCACCTCCTCTTTCATATCATTCTTCACCTTATCCACAGCTCCCCTTGCTGCATTCTCATTTTGCTCATACAGGTGCAGCAACCCTGCATATAGCTGCTCCTCTCTTTCCTTACTAATCTATCCTCTTCGAAACCTCCTTCTTTTCACCAACTGCCTTCGCTACTTCCTCTGTCCACCATGCCTTGTTTATATCACATGCCGATGCACCCTTTCCTGACGTCCTTCCACACATCACTTCTGCAATTTTTCTAAATGCCTCTCCGTACTTCTTCCACTCCTCCTCCAAACCTTCCGCTTCTTCTCTAAGTTTCTCATACCTAGCCCTCTTCCTCTCCTTGTACTCTACGACAACGTTTCCCCTACATTTCCCCGACCTAATAACCTTCCGACTTTTGCTCTTAACCTCCCTCCTTTTCTTCATCCTCACCCCAAACACCTCAGGCTTGTGCTGGGTGGTAACATGCTCTCCCACCACCACCTTGCAATCCTTAACCCTCCATAACTGTCACTTCCTTACCACCACCAAATACAATTTTGTTCTATGCAGTCGACTCCTATAGTCCGCTCTTATGGTTTCCCACTTTTGAAAGAATGAACCAGATATGGCCATCCCATTCCTTACCATCAGCTCCACCAGATCTTAACCCTCTATATTCCTCATTCCCGAACCAAATTTACCAACACATTCCTCTTCACCTGGCTTTGCTCTCCTCCGACACGCATGTTAAAGTCTCCTGCAATGCACAGCACCAGCTCCATCTCAACCATACCCATCATCATCTCCAGTGCGTCCCAGTGCGAATTCCTGCTTCTCCGCCCCAGTCCTGTCCGTTTGTGGCCCATATACCGACAACACACAGCATTTGCCTCTGTATCACCACCCATGCCATAACGACCCGTCCCTCCCATCTTTCCACTCTGACCAACTGCTTGCTGATTTCTTCCGATACAATTATTCTCATGCCATTACGCCTTCCATCGCCATCTGCGTGTGCAACAGCTTGTATCTTGCTACCAACCTCCTCCCCCAGTCTCCTGCACACACACTTCCAACCTCCTTCTCTGCATCATCTCCACCACCTTGACCCTCACCCCTCTATTGATCCCACATTCAAACTACCTTGCCAGACCTCACTTTTGATCCGCTGTCCACCTGGCAGAGCCAGTACCATCTTGATAAGTTTGGGATGCTCTGCTGAACAATCAGCAGCGCTGCCTGTCTGAGAGTTATATACACTTAGGAGACTACTACTGCTACTACGACTACAACTACTACCACTACCTATGAGTTTAACAACCATTTCCCAGTATTAAGGGGTTGGTAGGCTGATGGATCGTCTCCACTTACTCCTGTCAAAAGCATCCTCTGCCATTAACCAAAACAAATGCTGCATGTCTCCACTGATTGCATCCTTCCAGGTCTTTTTCGGTCTACCTCTTGGTCTTTTTCCCTCAGCTATTAAACTAGTGACATTCTTGACAGACTCATCGTCTCTCTTTCTCACCGCATGCCCAATCCACCTTAGGCTTCTCTTTCTTAACTCTTCGCTCTTCCTCAGTACTACTAGCTTTGAACGTTGTTTTTTTGTCCACACTATTCTGCTAATCCTTCAGTGGTAGCTGACACATCCATCTCATCATCCTCAGCTCTGTACTCTCTATTCTTCCCTCATCTTCCACCCTCATTTACCATGTATCACTACCATACATGCTAAATATACTCTACTTTTTACTTCACTTGGGATACTTTTCACTTCGCCTGAAAATCCTTCGGGTATTTCATTTCCAACATTAAAAATTTTATTTATTTATATAAATCACCTTTCACCTTTTAGCTGTACAAAAGGAGAATAAAAATAGCAGTTTAATAAAAGTTTTGCAAATGGTGAAATGATCCTCACTCTTCGTTCCCTACCCTGGTATGCTCACCGCGTAAGATGTTCCTCTGCTCGAGCTCCTCTGGGGTAGGCCTTTGACTGAGCCTCCTACAAGAGAATAAAACAGACGAGGTTTCAATGCAGACAGATATTGCTTCCAATTACCTTCAGTGAATACTTACAAGGCCCATTTTGAGCCATGAAAGCGGTCTGCATGGTCCCTTTTTCACAACAAAAATCTTTCACAAACCGTTGTGTCTCTTCCAGGTATATTTCCATGCCTGAGGGAGTCTGCATTTTCATCCCCATTTTGATGATAAAATCGCCAAATAATACATGCACCTTCAGGGTGAGGTTTTACTGGAAGTCTTCTCTCGCATGTAGTATTTGGCTGGTAGTAGTATCATTGCTATATGTGTGAAGAATCAGCTCTTCGTTTGCAAAAGAAGTCCACAATAGCCTGGAATGGCGCAGTTTTTTATTAAAGCCAACTTATACGGATCCGGAGGAGACCGACGTCTACAGCAATCTACAGCAAGAACATGCCACGTCAAGCCTTCCTGAAAACACATTGATTCCCAGTCCATTTATATAGGGACACGTTTTATCAGGAAATCTCCGAGGGAACAAACAACACTGGGAGAGGTTCCTCCCACCGTTATCATTCGGGGGAGTCAGCCCGTCCTTATCAATTGTTTTTCTGGGCTCCGAGAAAACAGAACTGTAACTCACAAAGAGAAGAGTGTATGCTTAGCCAAACAAACCCATATATTTTATGGGTTTGTGTACATGCGTAATCCAAAGCATGTTTATACAGAGTCATGCGTTTGCTGAGATTAAAACAAAATATATATAGTTAACGATAGGTTCATGTCATTCTACTTGCATTACGCAAAAAAACAAGCGCATGTGGGCGTGGTTTTACGACCAGCCTCGAAAAAAGCACACGTATACAATTCGTTCAGCATGACCTCATTTTAAGCCTTTCCTCATCTAAAACTAAAACGAAGCAAAAACCCTTTATTTACTTTATGAAATAGCATTTTTAGACATCATATAAATCATAACACATTAGCACCCAACGTCTATAACTGAACTTTAGGCAATAACAAATCTACTACTTGACATTCCTTCCTCTTGTCTCGTCGAGACAAAGTATCTTAAGAGACAACGTGCCACATCGGGCTTTATTGAAAAATAATTGTGTAATGCGGGTATTGAAAAAATAATTGTGTAATGCGGGTATCTCCCAAGGGCATATCGTGCGCCCAAAGCGCCTCGCCCGTGCATTTGGCGAACGTGTCGTGTGGTGCGTGCTCGGAGCCTGAGGGCTCAAAACATGAAAGTTCATTAACGTTTCGGATCCACAACGAAGACGTCTGGTCCAGATGAGGTTCTGCTCCGCCAGAGGGTGCATCACTTCCCCTGCGGAACTGGCTCCCCCCACCCTTTGCAGACGCAGTCCTTGCAGATCTTCGAAGTTAATCAACGGTCATGCCCATGAGGTCCCTCACGTGTTGCTGTTCTGGGGAATACAAAATGTCGTCAGTATCTTGTGTCTCAATTTCCTGGTCAGGGTACAGAGCGTAAAAATCCGAATCCGAATCACTTGAAGCAAAGAGATCCGCAACATGTGGATCAAAGAGATCCGAAACATTTGGATCAAAGAGATCCGAAACATTTGAGGAAAAGAGAGGGACTTCCTTTATGTCAAAGTCTCCCATGGGCGCCTGGTCGGCTTGCGGGTCTAGGACATCCGCGTCGGGTCCCTCAACCGCCAGACCCAGTGTCGCAATCAGATCCATAGTTGGGTCAGAAGGGGGCGTGCAGCTGTCAGCTTGTAATACATAAGCAGCGTTAGCCAGTACACGCAAGGGGTTTATAGCACAAGTATCACAGTCATCACATACACCGTTACAGGCAGCAGCCAGTTCCCACATGGGATCCACACAAGTATCACAGTTGCCACAAAATTCAATGCAATTTTCTGGAGCGCCGGTCGCAACTGCCTTGTTGAAGGACCCGTTCAGGTCGACGGCCTCTGTGGTCAGAGCCATAGTCGTTGTCGGCGGCTTTTTCACTTTCCATCCTGTAAAATACTTTCTCATATAGAGGAGGACTAGAGATTTCATTAGTGCCCCCCAAATTACTACCCCGATTATCACAGCCAGTGCGGTCAATAACCACTTCACTATGGTGCCCGTCCATCCCTGGAACCAGTCAGTGAGCCAGCTAAATGTATAAGAATTTTCGCGCGCGATCCGATCGATCCAATAGTATGTCATGAGCCGTAGCGGTGTCGTTTGCCACCTTTTCTAGGGCCAAAGCCAATTTGTCTATCCGGAAACTATCCATGACTGTGCCCGCTCCTGGGAAGAAGAAACCAAACACCTTTTCCCATAGACTCCCGTGTAGTTTAGTGGTTCCATCTTCGTTCATGACTGACCTCTTATAACGCCTGTCCAAGGACTTTGGGTCTAGCTCATCCAGTATCTCAACGTCAGGAAGGACTGAACCCAGATAACATGTGCCCCCCCAATTATTTGGTAAATAGGGGTAAGCCTTGTCGCCGCATATAAACATTGTCCCATGGGGTGGGACCAGGTGGGTGGATAAGCACTGGAGTCCCTTTACCACCCCATTAATCCTACTAACCCCCCTAGAGAATGTTATAGCCGTTATGTTGTGGTTGTGTTTATCTTGCAGTACTATTCGTAATGTAATCCCCGAGCTCCCTTGTCCCAGCTTCCCGGGGAGAGTGTAGGCGCATTCTGATTCTCCCATACGCAAGTGGCCGGAACCCTGGAGGCAGACCCTCCCTTTCTGTGGTTTGACCCAGACGGGGGCAGGCCTCTCGGCCACATGGGCAATCATTGACGGGCGATAATTAAATTGTCGATTGCAACTCTTGCCGTTGTCAACCCCTTCTCTTTCCAGCGTGGTGACTAAACATGGGGAATCGATAGGTTGTGAGCAGAGGTCATTGAGGGACCAGGGTAGCACTATCATGTGTATTCCTGTGGTGCCTGCTTGGGGAAAGCGCATGCACGACCAGCAGTGTGTCCTATTTTGAATTGTTGCCACCTCTCTGGCCACTTTCCAATATGTGTTTTCCCCCCTCTTTGGGGCCTTATTCTGGGGTTGTGGCGTGAGTATGTATTCGATGCATGGTATGTAGTTCCTTTCGCCACCGGCCGCGCCAGGGGTCCAGACGCTGCACCGGACCTGCATGGTCATGTCTTTCCCTAGGCGTGTGCGTGTTTGTAGCTTAAAATCAGGGGTTCCCCATTGGTATCCTGGTTGGGCCAAGGTCTTAATGCTAGCTTGCCCGTCTTCCCGGAACTCTCGTTGCTTTTGTAGTATCATGCCAACGCGTCCAGGCCCTGCCGACAGTGCTAGCCAATTTATGTTCACCCAATTTGTGTGCAGGGCTTTCTGTTCGAAACATGGTAGTGATACTCTTTGTCCCCATGTTACGGTGAGGTGTCGGGTTTCGTTTTCGCATCTATTGGAATCGGAGTTTCCCCTAGCTGCTGTCGCTATCAATAGTATTGTACCTATGATTAGGCCCATCCTTACTGTGTTCTGGGGGTGTGGTGTCTGGTGCTTGTATGGCCAACTTACAGTGCGTGGCGTGGATCCACGAAGTCTTGCCCTCGCAAAAGACTGCCGTTGGTGTAGTCAGCAACACCTGGACTGGTCCCTTCCACCTTGGT
Source organism: Myxine glutinosa (assembly GCF_964187855.1). Classification (NCBI taxonomy): domain Eukaryota; kingdom Metazoa; phylum Chordata; class Myxini; order Myxiniformes; family Myxinidae; genus Myxine; species Myxine glutinosa. Next base: position 77,258,647 of record NC_136273.1, read on the forward strand.
TCCAAGGCGTTCTTGCAGGTGAAGTGCTCCACGAACACCTGGTCTTTTTTCCTCTGGTGGAACACCTGGTCCACAAGTCTCCTGGGAGCGCCTGGTCTACAGGTCTCCAATTTCCTAATCCACTTTTTTCCAAGTGGATCCAATTTTATTCAATATTCAATTTTTAAATTCAATCCCATTTAATCCAGTCCAATTCAAATTAAATTCCATCCTTCTCTCAGCATCCCATTACCTGTTTCCAACATCAATAAAAATAAAATTATAAAATTAATAAAAAATCAATCATCTCAACTCTCAAATCGAATCAAAAAATAAAAATAAACGAAAATTACTTCAGCGAGAGTTTCAACTAGAATTACCACAAACAAACCACCATTAACCTCCATTAACACAAACAAACCACCATTAACCTCCATTAACACAAACAAACCACCATTAACCTCCATTAACACAAACAAACCACCATTAACCTCCATTAACCTCCCCCTATTATTTATTTATTTTCACGAATAAACAAATAATAGAAATAACCTGGTCTACTTCCAATTTCAATTCTGGTCAGTTCTGGTGTCTGGTCACACACAATGTTTTCCTCACCCACTGTGATTCGCTCAAAATAGATTCTCACTGTTATGTCTGAAATTCGTCTCATGAAAACCCATTCAAGAGTCCGGTGTGACAGACAGCCAAACACATAGACACGCCGAAGACCCCAGGGTACCCATCAAACTAGCTTGTCCCCAGATCCACAACACAGCGAAACATGTAACTTTACTAAAATAATCACTTACTCATAACTAATACTCATAATTACTTATGTAATTACTCATACCAATACTTACTTAAAATAATGTAATATCCCAATCTTCACCCCCTATGCAAATCGAAGCACCCCGGACAACCCACGACCAATATCAACCACTGTAGCCGCCTTCCCCTCCAGGCAGCCACACACAGCCACATACATCTCCATCCACGTCACACAAGACAACAGCCAACCAGTGTGTCCACCACACAGAAACCTTTGGCAATGCAACAACCGAACTCCCAGACAACCAACAACAAAACCCAATCCATCTCCATGGCTCATCAAGCAGTTCCAACTTAATCCAGCTTCACATACCGATTTCCCCAAAAACTCGTGAAACTTCACCCCCATTTTGGAAAAACCCTGGACTAAACCCTGACACCCTAAATAACTTCAGACCCATCTCCAATCTACCCTTTCTGTCAAAAGTTTTGGAACGTGCTGTGGCCACTCAACTCAAACATCACCACTCTGCCAATAACCTGTATGAAACATCCCAATCCGGATTCTGCTCCAGCCACAGTACTGAAACTGCTCTCCTCAAAATCACCAGCGACCTTTTCTCTCCTCTGATGCCGGCAACCTCAACATTTTCATCCTCCTCACCTCGACGCCTCCTTTGACATCATCAATCACACCATCCTCCTCACCCTGTTTAGACCAGCTTGTGCCTATTAAACCCAAATTAGTTCACCCCCAAGCCTCACATGGACCACCTACTACTCTCAAATTATCCACTCTGGCTCCGGAATCCCAAAAGCACTCTTCTCTACAATAAACGAACTAAATAAACAAACTTTACAACGTGAACAAACTCCTCAGCTCCCTGGATACCGCCACCTTGCTCCACACACCTGTTGGTGCACACCTGTGCACTCACACCTGGTGCCACCTGCACCCTCCTTCCTTCCTGGACCATTCATCCAAAGCAAAATTGACAGCATCTACAACAGCTTAATCACCACAATTCACTCCCCCTTAAGGTGTCCCCCAAGGTTCAGTTCTTGGCCCCCTCCTCTTCGTCCTGTACCTATCCCCCCTTGGTCACTTAATCCGTCATGCACCATAGCCAATGCACCATGGTCTCCAATTCCACTGCTTCACCGATGACATCCAGCTTTTTCATCTCCACCAAATCGTGCTCCACCACCACCCACTCTATCCTGACAAACTGCCTAACTGAAATAAAATTCTAGCTTCAGATCAGCTTCCTCGAACTTAACTACGCTAAATCTGAATTAATCTTTATTCCCCCCAACATCGATGGTTTCCCAGTATCCACATCCGGAATCTTGGCATCATCATTGACCAAAACCCTCTCCTTTGAAAAATACACTAAACAGATCATAAAGACCTTAAACCTTAATCATAAAAACTGAAAAATGCTTCGCCATGGAATAGTCCACCACTCATGTAAATAATCATAAGAGTTCTGCGAAACATCTCCATCTTTAAAACTTAGCCAACCAAATTTAAACCACATGTTTTCCCCCCAAAAAACAAGTCACATTCTTTGTATATTGCCAACATTGTTCATCGTTTAAGTATCATCCAGAACTAAATTTTTATAAACCATCAACTTGTAGATGCATTTATTTATATCCCATTAACCCAAGAACTCTCAATTGCTTGGTTATATTTTAGTAATGTCATATATCCATATTTCTTTTCCAAAATGTTCCTGATATACACATTAATCCCATCTGTCTTCGTTTCCAGATGAACTCAAATCAGGAAATCAACACAAATCCTTATTACCTCCAATCAATTCAAAATTAAATCAATCATTCAAAACCAGATCGGATCAGCGATCAGAAATCACTTTTCCAATCAACACATTCCAAGCAACAATTCATTCAAAGACCAAGCTTAAAAACACAACTCTCATCTTACTGTGACAAGTAAGCAACCAACCTACTTCACACTAAAACAAATAACTTTTCATCACCCCTTCCTTGATGGAAAAACTTGATGATTACACAAAGTTCCCGTTTACATTTTGTGACTCACAGCTCCTGCCTCCATGGAACAATGACGCCTGAGCACTCAATTAGCCCTCCCAGTACCAAAGACTTACAATCAGACCGACAGACAGACAAATAACAGAGGCATGTCGCCAGCCCCAGCACAGGACATCCCCTTTCCGGGCAGGCATAATATAATCCACAGCATCGAAATGCCAATTTCTATCCGGGGCCTCGCAAAGCCAAAATCCATGCATGCGTGCTCCATCATGCAACCCGATCTGTACTCGGTGCGCCCGGCGCCCCCTATACTCAGTGAGTTATAATAACCACAATATCTCTGGCACCCAACTCGTGATACCACAATTTAATCCACGTTACTTGCATCTCTTCATCCTCACAAATGTCCTCCTCTTGACATGACTTAAATTAAATTCCAGCGTACTGTACCTGACTGACGCTTCCACAACAACAAAAAACTCGATATTCTCTGTCCACTAATTATGTACATGATTTTGGTTTTACCCACAATATAATGTCCCGATATTCTCCCCAGATTTAGGTTCTATATCCTGTCGTTAAAGCAACACCCTGTAGACTGACTCCGCCTGTCGTTCTTCCAAGGTTAGTGAATTATCTCCGACCTCTTTCCCTTGCATATCTCGAACAAAGGTCAACTAAACTTTAAAAGGTCAAACTTCGAATTGGTCAACCAGCGCTTTATTTTTCCGCAAATAATGCAAGTCCGGCGACAATGGACAAATGACCCTTAATGTGGCTCTACATAGCATAATGCTAACTTCTACGAATCCAACAACCGTCACAATCCGTCCAGGAACTTCCGTACGAGGCGTGCTTCACAATGCCCATCGCACAACCTTCCTCGTTCGCACAACGCTTCATCAACGCACCTCCTCGCGTCCACACCTTGGCACAAGCCACACCACATACCGACAGTTGAAACCTCGACCGTCCTCCTTCCTCGGATCAGCGTTCTGTTGAAAACGTGACATTTCTGCTCAAATTATTGAATTTCCAAATACTCTCCCTGCAGCGCCCGTGAGGCAGCTTGTCCCACATTATCTGCCTCCAGACCCATATGCGTTTTAATAACTTAACCTTATCAGCATCGTTCGCCAGCATACCCTTTGTCCGGCGCATCGATCATCCCAAATGCTTCGATGCATCTTCCAGCCGCCACTCCGCACTGTACCTTACTGTATGAACAAGACTTCCTGTTGGAACTTGACTCCGGAAATTAATTACTCTGTCTTGAAATCGTTTATTTTAGCCATCTTAAATAAATCCATCCATCTATCCATCTTATAAATCCATCTTAAATAACGTATTCGTCCTGTGACATTGCCTGGCATATATGTCACAGCCGGCCACTATTCCGACATGGCTCATGACTCATGTCTAATTCTGACAAGAAGATGAAGGATGAAGGACATGATATGAAGAAGAAGATTCTGACAAGATACTGACATGTGAACGTCCGACATCCAGCAAAGTCGAAATGACCCACAATGCATTTGGGCACACACTTCCTCTGAGAGTGGGCGAGTTATCGCCGGCACTCTGAGCAACCTCATACAGCACACCCGTGACTCGCGGCTCGCTTGGCTCCTGTCTGAACACCCAATATCCCTCTACCCAAACTTCCACGGAGCCGCACGGCGGAAACACAGGTTTGTACCACCTTTTGACAAAACGAACATGGCCAGGATTCTCGGATAGACGTTTAATTTCACAACACACATGACAAAAATCCGATTTAAATTCAGAGATCGCCGATTGACCTGGCACTACCATCTTAACGCGATGACGCCACGCCGCCCCCCGTCTTGGCGCGCACCCTCGTGCCTCCACACGAATCCCAACACTCCCTGCACGCCGCTCTATTCGCGTTCGCGGCGGGGTTTACCTCGCGTTGGGACATGCAGTCGGCTGTCATAACAAAGTGCTGTCATAACAAATCTACTACCTGACATCTGTCATATCAACAGTTTGTTGTCAGGGACAGTCAGGTCAACAGTTATCAACAACATATCAACAGTATCTGTTTTTTTGGGACGGGTTTGGACGGGGGGTGGGTTGAGGTGGAAAGGGGAGGCAGGGCGGGGGGTGTTGGGGTGTTGCCTAGAGCCCCGGGGCTGAGCTCAGGTCTTGGGGGGGGGGGTTGGGGGCATGGTGGCTACCTCCCCTTTCGCGGGGTCTTGGTCCGGATTATGGACGAGCGGCATTAGCCGCTGATTTGCTTGCTTAACTACCTCCTTAATTGTTTCACCTGGCCCATTTCCTGTGAGCTTATTTATTTTCTCTTGTCCACCAGGTCCTGGCCTGCTTTATCTGGACCTCTTGTCTAGAACTTCCTGGCTTGACCTCGTAGTTGTCACTACCTTCTTGTCAAACCTATGGTACCTGCGCATTTCCCTTTTCCTGGCCATGTCCCTTTGGCCTTCTAAGTTAACCTATGGCCTTTTATCTAAGTTTAGCCTAAGTTAGCCACAGCCCTTCGTTCCCTGGCATGCAATGGCATACCCCATCTTGTCTCTGGGCTGTTCCTTCCTGGAAAAATCTTGGCCACCTGGTTTCAACCTATATGGCTGTCCGACCTCATTTTCCCCTCCTGGTGCTAACTGTAACTTTAAGCTTACTGTTAAGTCCTTACTGGTTTATCCTTACTTGTTTATCCTGGCTTTAACAAAGCTACGCCATTCTGAGGCCTAAATGAGCCTCTACTTACAATTTCTGTTCGAGTGCAGACAGCGGGGAAGACAATGAGACTGAACCCGCGCGAGGGAGGAAGGTACGAATTTGGAATAATAGCCCTCTGATATAAAACAACTCCCACCTTTACTCAAATCAACGTGCCGGCGCCGGCCTCAGGTCAGCCTTCCTCCTGTCCCTCGGGCTCCGTTTCCCGTCCTCCGCGTCTGTTGACACCCCACTCCTGGTACCATCTGTGAAGAATCAGCTCTTCGTTTGCAAAAGAAGTCCACAATAGCCTGGAATGGCGCAGTTTTTTATTAAAGCCAACTTATACGGATCCGGAGGAGACCGACGTCTACAGCAATCTACAGCAAGAACATGCCACGTCAAGCCTTCCTGAAAACACATTGATTCCCAGTCCATTTATATAGGGACACGTTTTATCAGGAAATCTCCGAGGGAACAAACAACACTGGGAGAGGTTCCTCCCACCGTTATCATTCGGGGGAGTCAGCCCGTCCTTATCAATTGTTTTTCTGGGCTCCGAGAAAACAGAACTGTAACTCACAAAGAGAAGAGTGTATGCTTAGCCAAACAAACCCATATATTTTATGGGTTTGTGTACATGCGTAATCCAAAGCATGTTTATACAGAGTCATGCGTTTGCTGAGATTAAAACAAAATATATATAGTTAACGATAGGTTCATGTCATTCTACTTGCATTACGCAAAAAAACAAGCGCATGTGGGCGTGGTTTTACGACCAGCCTCGAAAAAAGCACACGTATACAATTCGTTCAGCATGACCTCATTTTAAGCCTTTCCTCATCTAAAACTAAAACGAAGCAAAAACCCTTTATTTACTTTATGAAATAGCATTTTTAGACATCATATAAATCATAACACATTAGCACCCAACGTCTATAACTGAACTTTAGGCAATAACAAATCTACTACTTGACATATGTTCGGGATGGATGCAGTGCACCCCTGTAGGTTAGGGTCGGAATTTGGAGCTTGGCCAGGGTGGCGGTGACAACTTGTTGACTCTGTTGGAAGACACCGCGAGATCTTTGACGTCCCCCCAATCCACCTGCCAAACGGGACACCCAACTAAATGCCCATCCAAGGTATGGCACACCTTGTGATGTGATGCCGTGTCTGCGAAGCACCGATCTGACAATTAATAGTCCGGTCAAGAATAGAACAAGCTCAAACGTATGTGCGCTCTGCTCTGCCACATCCTGCTAAGCATTTACTGAAAGTTCTCCAGATGACCAAAACGAAATGAAAAGCAGCTCGCTGATAAACTCAGGATAAAGTTGTCTTATTCCTTCACCATACAACAACACAACAACATGCATTTTAAGGCCATTTTCCCTGCTAGAGCGGGGGTTAGCCTTGCGGTCCCCATGACAATCTTCTCCATTTTGCCCTATTTTCTGCATCTCTCCTGGTTAACCCCCTTGCCCGCATTTCTTCTTCCACCATCTTTAGCCAAGTCTTTCTCGGTCTTCCCCGTCCTCGACTTCCTTCTACATTAATTTCCATCACTCTTCTCAACCAGTCACTTTCATCCTTCCTCAACACATGACCAAACCATCTCAACCTGTTCCTCTTCACAGCATCAATCACAGGCAATATTCCCATCATCTTTCGCAATTCATCATTTGTCTTCCTCTCTCTCAACGATACTCCGCACATCCATCGAACCATTCGCATTTCCACCCTTTCCAGCTTTCGTTGCTGCTCTACGTTCATTACCCATGTCTCGCTCCCATAAATCATAACACTTCTCACACATGCAGCATACACCTTTCCCTTCAGCTTCATCGACACTCCCCTCCTCATCGGCACGCCACTCAGTTCCCGAAACTTCTTCCATGCACATCTCACTCGAGCAACCGTTGCGAGTCTGATCCACCTTCTCCATTCAGCATGTCTCCGAGGTAGCAAAATGTTTTCACACCTTCCAGCTTCACGCCGTCTCCAAGATCCAACTCAACATTTCCTCCATCTGCAGCTCCCTCTGTGCACACCTTACATTTGAATGTAGCTGCCACACTGGTTAATGACCCTCTCAGACCACTACATTTTTGATGAACCCACTCAGCGCACATTGTACATTGAATGGAGTTCACTCCGACACCCTTCCTGCACACAGCACACGGCCACTTCCCAGTTCTTTCCACCTCACCACATGCTTTACCACTTGCCATCACCTTCGTCTTTCCGATATTCACCTTCAGACCTTTTGTCTCCACACATCCCTTCCTTCCACTTGTTCATCTTTTCCTTCAGTCCATCCATACTTTCCGCAATCAACACCTTATTCCTTCACCATAGCAGAGCAATAATGTTTCTTACTGAAAAGAAAAGAAAAATCGAACTGATAAAAAAGAGCGATTGTAACATGAGACGAGCCAATTGCTCGAGCGGCATTTTTGTAAAACGTTCTCCCACCAACTTTCCTGAGCAGAGCAACATGGATGGTCGCAAAGCAGCGTGGAGTTGGTACGGTTGTAGAGGATGGGCATCAGATAGGTGCCCAAAATAAATGCCGAACAATTATTTGCGTAATTAAAATAAATAAATAAAATAAAAAGGTGAACCTACTGCGATTCCAGAGTAGATGTTACGGTGCGAGTGCGGCTCACTAACCTCGTAAGTTTTGTGCCAATCTGCTGCCACAGCTCCTGCCTCTCCGCGTCCGACTGCCTTGGAAGAATATTTTTGGCTTCCAGCTCCTCACGAGATGGCCGATTGCTTAGTTTCACAGCAAGCGAGTCCTTCCTCAAAACCTTTGTTGCTAAAGTACCTGAAACAAAAGCAAGACGAATTCAGGTAAGACAGTAGGCATACACCAAGTTTTCATTGCTTTCAATGATTGCTGCTACCAACAATCATCTCTCTATTGGATGCATATAAAGGGGAGTCAAAAGATCCTTCACCAATAAACATGAGGAATGGTCATGCACCAGCGAAACATGGCACAGGCCTTTGTCCTATTATCTTCATTTCCAGCCAGTGCCTCACATTTTTCCCAGAGGAGGTAATTCTCCTGATTCCATTGGAATGGAAGTCATGTTTTCAGCACCAGCTATCCCACATATGACACTGTTGGACCACACAATGCTGGGATCTAAATATTTGCATCCCATAGTTAGCTCCCTCAGTGTAGTCCAAAATAATAAATAAATAAAATCACCTCAATAATGATCATCAAGTACCCCAGGGTAAATATGTCCAGTACTCACTCAGGAGCAGGTTGCTGCCATCATCATCCTTGTACAGAATCGGGCCATCGTCTGAGTCAGAGTCGTCCGCCATATTCTCCTTATCGCTGTCATCCTCATCATCGTCATCTGTGGTCGCCTCAGTGACTTCGAGACGTGGAACAGACCCAAATGGGGACCTTGCATCGAGTTTATGTAGACTGCATGGAGGGGAAGGGAAAAGGTAACATGAATGGTGCATAAACCTGCAAGTTATATTGCGATTTCTAGATCTTTGTTCTTTTAAAATCCAGACGAGCTTCTTTAATAGACAAAACATTGCTTGTGCATGCAAAATAACATTAATATCAATGAAAATAAAATCAGGAATGTTGGAATCGTTCACACCAACCATTCGAGCCTCTGGGCAGCCATAGCGAGCGTTCGGTTCAACTCCTCGATCACACGGCTCGGGGCCTTCAGAATCAGGCTAGGGCCAGGTGCACCAAACCCATAGCCTGTTGCATGCTGGGAATGAGGTGGGCAGTGCCCCGAGTGACAAGACCCACTCGCCACTGATGAAGGGGCCGTGGGCAGAGATGACGGAGTGGAAAGAATCATTGGGAGGTGAGCATTGAGATGATGAAGGCGAGGTGGTGTGGGGATGGCGTGCCTTGCAGCCAGAGTAGATTCCACTACAGCTGCAGCTGCACTAATAGCTGCACTCTTCTTAGGAGGCAGTGTTGGGGAGGAGTGGGCAGGAGAGCCTGCATGAGAGGAAGCAAGTTTGGAGATATCAATTTGTTGACTTTGCCCAGGAAATTCCCATCTGAGAACTTGGTCCCAATTCTAGAATTAAGTTTTATATCACTTGTACATGATATACATATACACATATAAGAGCAGACCCAGTCTCAGCGACAACACAAATGCTATACAATTCCACACCCCTTGATCAATCTCCACCAAATTTTGCATCCGTGTTTGGCCACCCAGGGTCAGGCCACAGGCACAAACCCTCTCCCCCAGCCTCAAATAAATTATCCGTATGTTTGTGTGTACGTCTGAAAATCATGGGGGAAAAAAACAACTGTTTGGCCAACCTCCACCAAATTTTGCATATGTGCTGGGGGGCTCCCATGGTCAGCTTATGAGCAACCCCCCCCCCCCCCCAAAAAGGCAATTCTCTGCATGTGTGTTTGGTACATCTGAAAATGAAGAAACTGATCTCAAACAAGGAAATGATGTCACTCTGTCCGACCACTGCCGTGGTGCACTCCTGGGTTATTTTTACTGCAACTTGTGTGTGTGTGTACATCTGTGTGTGTGTATATATTGTTGCGGTTTTGGGAAACCGCTAAGAAGTAATGGCAACCACCATATAGGTCCCTTAGAATAGTTATTTCACAGTAAAACATTATCTTAGTCCCTTCCCCTTATATGGGTTAGTATGTCGTTATGCGTTGGAAATGGGAAGCTAGGCCCTCCACTCTCTCTGCTCCCTCTCGCTGCACATGTGCACGACGGACTGTCTTTCTGCACAAGGCCACAACTTGATTCTCTCTCTTGGCTGGACCCTCTCTCAGGTCTCTGTGCCTGCTATCTGCCTGTCGGTTCCACTCTGCACGTGGCCATCGGACGTTCTGCACGAGGCCACGATGTACTCTTACTCTGCATGAGATCACGACGTACTCTCTCTCCATGTGTACTGGCTCTTACCTGCATGGTTCCCGACGCACTCACTCTGCTGTGCTCCCGACGCTTTTTGTCTGCTCATGTTCATGCTGGGGATCGCCTTTGCCTCTTCGTGTTCGTGCTGGGATCGCCTTTGCCTCTTCGTGTTCGTGCTGGGGATCGCCTTTGCCTCTTCGTGTTAATGCTGGGGATCGCCTTTGCCTCTTCGTGTTCGAGCTGGGGATCGCCTTTGCCTCTTCGTGTTCGTGCTGGTGCTGGGGATCGCCTTTGCCTCTTCATGTTCTTGCTGGGGATCGCCTTTGCTTCTTCGTGTTCGGGATGGTGGGTGGCCATCTTGCCGGCGTAGTGCTCATTGGTGACGACAAGATGAGGTCGCTGCAGTGGACACAACAAGGTTCTGGTAACATCGTAACCATTTTGCGAACAGGATCCCAACGTTCGTTTCCCCTCTCCCTAGCCTGTGAATACGTGCTGGGCGCCCATGTTGTGATTATTTGTTATAATCGTCATAAGGTGTAGAATAAGCTAAGTTTCTGCCTCTTGTCCATTTTTATTTACTATCGATAAGTTCACTGTACATACCTGTAAATAAGTCGAATCGTTAAACGTTTCCTTTCCAATCGTCCGGGAATGTCCTTTCTTTTATTGGTCCGCCATTCCTCGTACCTAGAGTAGCGATCGGCCCTAACAAAATTAGCATCAGCCTGGTGGGTACCAACGGTTGCTCGGCCATCTAAATTTCCATCCAGGAACAAAAGTGGTACACCGCCAGAGGGTACATTCCCCGATTTGAACCGTCACGTGGTACAGGTAAGCGGTGTTAGATGATTGGACCCTGCTATCGCGCGATGGACCAATTGGCATTCATAGTTGCTGGTTCGCAACCTCCCAAAGTACGAAGTTATTCGTGCGCAGCAGCCTCAGCTCAGGTAAGTTCAGGAGGGAACGGAGGCTAAACCCCTCAAAGTAGACCCGAACCCCACGACTAACAATAGTGGTGTTCAGGAGGGGGATTTTGAACGTCCGGACACCGTAACAATATACTGTATATATACACTACATGACCAAAAGTATGTGGACACCCGAACATCGAGCATCTCAATCCAAAATCATGGGCATTAATATGGAGTTGGTCCCCCATTTGCTGCTATAACAGCCTCCACTCTTCTGGAAAGGCTTTCCACTAGATGTTGAAACATTGCTATGGGGATTTGCTTCCATTCAGCCACAAGAGCATTATATTAGCATTATTAGTGAGGTCGGGCACTCATGTTGGGCGATTAGGCCTGGCTCGCAGTCGGCGTTCCAGTTCATCCCAAAGGTGTTCAATGGGGTTGAGGTCAGGGCTCTGTGCAGGCCAGTCAAGTTCTTCCACACCGATCTCGACAAACCATTTCTGCATGGACCTCGCGTTGTGCATGGGGGCATTGTCATGCTGAAATCGGAAAGGACCTTCCCCAGACTGTTGCCACAAAGTTGGAAGCACACAATCGTCTAGAATGTCATTGAATGCTGTAGCGTTAAGATTTCCCTTCACTGGAACTAAGGGGCCTAGCCCGAACCATGAAAAACATCCCCACGCAATTATTCCTCCTCCACCAAACTTTACAGTTGGCACTATGCATTCGGGCAGGTAGCATTCTCCTGGCACCCACCAAACCCAGATTCGTCCGTAGGACTGCCAGATGGTGAGGCATGATTCATCACTCCAGAGAAAGCATTTCCACTGTTCCAGAGTCCAATGGCGGCGAGCTTCACACCACTCCAGCCGATGCTTTGCATTCCGCATGGTGATCTTAGGCTTGTGTGTGGCTGCTCGGCCATGGAAACCCGACATGGTATATTTCATGAAGCTCCCGACAAACAGTTGTTGTGCTGACATTGCTTCCAGAGGCAGTTTGGAACTTGGTAGTGAGTGTTGCAACCGAGGACAGACGATTTTTACACGCAGCTCGCTTCAGCACTCGGCAGTCCCATTTTGTGAGCTTGTATGGCCGACCACTTCGCGGCTGAGCTGTTGTTGCTCCAAGACGTTTCCACTTCACAATAACAGCACTTACAGTTGACTGGGGCAGCTCCAGCAGGGCAGAAATTTGATGAACTGACTTGTTGGAAAGATGGCATCCTTGACGGTGCCACGTTGAAAGTCGCTGAGCTCTTCAGTACGGCTCATTCTACTGGCAATGTTTGTCTATGGAGATTGCATGGCTGTGTGCTTGATTATATACACCTGTCAGCAATGGGTGTGGCTGAAACAGCCAAATCCACAAATTAGAAGGGGGGTCCACATACTTTTGGTCATGTAGTGTATATATATATACAGACTTGGCATTTAATATGGAATATTTTTTTATTGGGGGTGAACTTACTTTTCAAGATGTCTTAGAACCAAAAGTTCATTGGAATTATGTTGAAATTAATCTAGATTTTGTTAATGTGACCTTTAAAAGAAACAAAAACCACATTTGACATTTCGAAACAAATAAATTGATCTTTGAAAGTGATGTAAACTGATATAGAACTCAATTCAAGGACAGTACTGTGTTAAACTTCTGTGCATTTTCCAGAAGTATCTCTTTATTTTGCACATTAGCCAAAAAATTTTTTAACAAAAACAAAAGTTAAATTACGACTGGGATTACCGACAGTAAAATTACAGTTCAGTACTTCGTGTAACCCACACGAGCATTCAGGAGAGCACGTACACGTTGAGGCATGCTGTTCACGAGATTTGCCAAGGTTTGGACAGGAATCGCTTGCCATGCAGTGACAATAGCCTGCTGCAATTCACGCACAGAGGTCGGCTGCTGGTCCAAGTGGTCGATTTGACGCGTTAATTCTGCCCACAAGTTCTCTATCGGATTCATATCCGGGGACATGGCAGGCCACTCCATATGCTCTACACCACGGTCAGCAAGAAAGTGTTGGATCATGCGAGCACGATGAGGCCGTGCATTGTCATCTTGGAAGACAAAGTTTCCTCGAAAGGCTGCACGAGCAAATGGAAGCAATGTTTCTTCCAGAATGGCCCTGTACTTGAACTAGTTCAGGTTTCCATTCAGAACAACCAGGTCAGTTTTGCCCCCTGCATGAAAAGCAGCCCAAACGGTCACCCCACCACCTCCAGCTTGGACTCTTGGCATGATACAATCTTTGTTGTAGGCTTCATTCACTTGTCTGCGCACTCGGACGCGGCCATCTTGACGATAGACCAGAAATCTAGACTCGTCACTGAAGGTCACGTGATTCCAGTGTCCTGGCTGCCATTGACGGTGCTCTCTGGCCCACTGCAATTGGCGCTGGTTATGTTGTCTGGTCAGGCGTGGCTTTCTCAGGGGACGCCTGGAACGATAGCTTGCTTGAACCAGTCGTTGGTTGACTCGCCTTCTGGATACAGGCACATTTGTCAGTTGCTGCCACTCAGCCCGAAGCCGATTAGCTGACTTGGTACGGCCATTGCGGACTAACCGGTGCAGCTGGCGACCATCCCTCCTTGTGGTTCTGCGGGGACGTCCTGGCCTCGGTATTGGAGTAAGGACACCCCTCTGAGCATTTCGTTTCAGGATCTTTGACACCTGACCTTGAGTGATGCCATACTGCCGAGCAATAGCACGCTCTTTCATGCTGTAATTTCGTAAAGCCACCACTCCATGACAAACAGCATTGTCGAGTTGACGGACCATCTCCAGAGGAAGCGGCAATAACTTTTGGAGACGTGCAGCAGTTGTTTTCCACTAATACAGAACGCAACAACCCTTGTATACCCGACTGTGAAGCCAATCGTCAAATGCACCTGTCCGTACATTTTGCCACGCCACCTGTGATATAATCCTGTTGTTGACTTCTTGCTGCGACAGACAATCAGTGGCATGGTTCTTTTAACAAATAAATCACCAAAGTGTAAAAGAAACTCACCTGATTGATATACTGAGTTAAGAAAGTAAACCCATGTCAAGAAAAAAAAATATTCCATATTAAATGCCAAGTCTGTGTGTATATATATATATATATATATATACACAAAGAATTAAGTTAAGCACCCCTACACAACGAATTAAGGTAAGCACCCCCTAATATATATTCTTTGTGTATATGTATACATTGGCATATATTCTAAGGTATGTGAGATCAAATAATGATTGGTATGACATTAGCAATTATCCATTGATGAAATTGAGTGATCAAAGTGAAAAAAAGTGATTGGTTGAGTCAGTGATCCGATCACGTGGGTCCTACACACGTTATTGACGCAAAGATCGCTAGAGGTCTTCTCAGAACAATGACTGTACGTTAGAAAACATAAACGTCATCCACACTGTCCGTGATGGACCTATAGCTCCATACTTAAATTGAGGTGAAAATATGCCTAAAATTCCCAAAAAATTTCACCTTAAATTATTCAGAATAAAATATTGAAAACGGCATGATTGTTATGTTTTTATGTGACCATAATATCACTTCTCCAGAAAATATAGCAATATCATGGGTATATTACACTGTTTTGACGACAACAAACTTGTAATGTGCGAGGTTGTAAAAAAACGGGGGGGGGGGGGGGGGTGCTTAACTTAATTCTTTGTGTATATATATATATATATATACTAGGGTGCATCAAACGCCCCATGATTTTCAAAAAGTTGTTGTATTTTAATGTCTATTCCCTCAAATGTTACACTTGTTGGTAGAAGTATGTATGCAAAAAATAGATGAAATCAGAGGTGGTCCTGGGTGGCCACCGGCCACTTTTATATATTTAGGGCCATTTAGGGCCACAGCTAAACTACTTTACAAGATAATGTAAAATTAACTACAAGATAATGTAAAATTAACCATTATACCTATATACAAAAGTAAAGTCCTACTTTTACTAAATGCCTAATATCAAACAGTTAAAACAACCTTACATGTCAATGTAAAATTAACCAAAATCGTTCTTCATATTACAAAGTTGTAGTACAGTGTTGTAGTATTGTACTTTCATTGATTAAAAGTTTGAAAATGTATTAAGCACAACGCCAATGTCACTACTCCAACTTTGCTCGTTTCCGCAAATTTGGCCTCGCTTTGCGGTCACATTCAACCACTTGAAGAAGATTTTGGAAGTGGTCTTCTCTTCTTGCAGTTGAGACAAAATCAGTTGCGAGCTTTACTGCTCTCTCCGCAGGGTCATTCACAACATTAAGCCCATCCACAATGGACTTGGCTGCCTTGAAGTGCTCATTGTTCTGCCAAGTGTCAACATCCTCTGTTAGGAAGGTCATATCTAGGTGAAGAAGGTTTACTGTAAACCACGAGTCCTCGTTCACAAGATCAGCCAGGGTTGTCGCTTCTGTAATTTTTGGAAATGACGGTTTGCCATATCCAGAACCGTAGCGGTGTTTTGGAGTGCTTGGCATTTCATCTGGTTGTATGGCCAGTAACACATCTGCAAGGGCACGACGATCCTTTTGAGGAATTGCATTGCTGAACAGAGCCAAAACAACCAGTTCTGGGGTTAAATACCACAAATGTCTATCAAAGGCTTTCACAGCGCTGACTGAAATGGTTGAGTTGACAGCTTTATAGTTGAGCAGAGTCTTGTAAAAGCACAAATCAAACCATGGGGCATTTGAAGCAGACTGACATATGAGCCACCAATCACAATAAATATAAACAACAAAAACAACAAACTCCTTCAGTTTTTTCTGTTGATGTTGTGTTGTTACAGTTCCTCGAGGTAGTAGAGAAATTTGCTCTTCAAGTAGGCATATTTTGATGGAATAAAGAATCTTTGACATCCACCTTGCTTTATGCATGGCCCCTGGTCTGTGGAGTGTTCCTTGTTTTGTGACATCATCATCGAGGACTACCTGGCAGAGTTGTGCCATTTCCTTGTAGTCTTCCCTACAGTATGAAGCGCTTGTGCGGATTGTGCTTAAAACCTTGTTTTTGCAGGATAAAAGCAGCTGTTGTGCATAGTCATTGTACATGGAAATGTCAATTTTGGTTAAACTTTCATTCTTTGCATGCGATATGCGTTCCCAATTCTTCTGGAATTTTTGGAACAAAGATACTTCTGGAGACTTTGATGCCTCGATTTTGAGAACGTCAAACACATGATCCAGGATTACCTCTCCAACATGATGGCGACATGCACACCACAGAAGAGCACGGTCCAGTTTTGATTGAATGGTAACACAGGCAGCTGTAACGTGTCCAGTGTTTGATGCTGTTGTGTCAAAACATAAGTTGACAACTGATTGTTTGCACTTCCATGAATGTAGATACGTGTAAGTGTGCTCGGCAATGATGTCACCTGATGACCTATCACTTCCAGGAGGATATCTAGCCACCCCCAGTAGCTTTACATCAGTGGCATTCCCAACCAACACTGGCAATCTTTCTTCCTTGACATTCTTGTTTGTGAGCGTTGGTATCTGCTTGCCATCCCAGTGAAGTGTTGCAGCTGTTGGGGCGATCCAATTTTCTTGAATATCTTTGGCGATAGCACTTGTTATTGATCGTCGAGCCTTATCAGCAGTTGAGTACGACTTGGCCACACGATGTGGATCACCTCCTGCCTCTTGAATTACAGCTTTGGTGAGCGCAACCTGTTGAACAGGAGTTATGTTTAGTCGAGTAGCAACAGACACAACTGAATGTCTTTTCAGAATATCATGAGGAATAAAGGCAGATGTACCTGCATATGTTGATCTGTGGTGACTACGCTTCCTTTGAAACTCTGGAATCGCCTCTTCTTCAGTTTCTTCCAAGCTATCTGCAGAGTCACTATCATCAGAGCATACAGAACTAATTGTCATCTCTTGTACACTGGATGATTCATGACGTTCTCGTCTTGAAGCTTCCGCTAAGAGGCGTTTTTCTTTTCTATGATCTTTATCAACTTTCTTCTTGTCAACACCACCAAATGAGGCTACTCTGTCAGATTTCATTGACTCTAAAAATACTCTATCTTCCTCATTCTTAATGTTTGTCATTGCATCTTTTGTCCATACACCAAAGGTCTTATCAAGACGTTCATTCATGGTTTGCAACTTAGCCAAAGTGCTTGGAGATTCTCGGCGAGAAACAGGTATTTGACGCAATTTGTTATTGTCATTAAGAAGGTCAAGTATTAGTTTGCAGCATTGATGGTCTGAAAGCATAGGAATATTTGCTTTAGTGTAGAATTTTTTCAGCTGGATAAGGACGATGCTGGCAGATTTCCATTTCAGTGGCTGAGTTTGTTTGCCTTCACATATTTCTTTCTGGATGTACCACATCACGCATCGAAGAACCTGCCGGCAAGTTGGGAGGCGGACTCCTGTCAATGTACCATCTGCTTCTGTAAAAGCATTGCCAAGACCAAAAATGGCACTTGCTAATCTGGTCTTCTTATCTGCCATCTGAAAGAAAATAAAGGATATTATTAGACTACTAGTATGGGACCCACGATTAGACCTCCGATTTCATTCATGTAAAAATACAAACTAATTATCAAACCATCGTTTTTTGCATAAAATTGTTATATTTGTATTCCTCTCATCAAGACCTTCAATTTGATACCAAACATGACTAGGTTTGGGTGTAAAATAACAAAATCAAACATTTTTACATAGTGCGGCCCCGAAAATGGCCCTAAATATATAAAAGTGGCCGGTGGCCACCCAGGACCACCTCTGATTTCATTTATTTTTTGCATACATACTTCTACCAACAAGTGTAACATTTGAGAGAATAGACATTAAAATCCAAGAACCTAAGGGCGTTTGATGCACCCTAATATATACATATACATATATATATATACATATATATATATATATACATATATATATATATATACATATATATATATACATATATATATATACATATATATATATATACATATATATATATATACATATATATATATATACATATATATATATATACATATATATATATATACATATATATACATATATATATATACAGATATATATATACATATATATATATACATATATATATATATATATATATACATATATATATATATATATATATATATATATATATGTACATATATATATATGTATATATATATATATATATATAATTATATATTACACACACACACACACAATGTTGTAGTTCATATAAAATTACAGTGATATCTCTAATTTGTCTGATGTGAAATAATATGTACAAGCTCCTCCAAGAGCATTAGATAACCATATGTGTGTTAATGGAATCTACGACGGTGGTGGAGGGGCAGCATACTTACCTTTGAACTGTCTAGCCTGGGTTCGATTCCTTACCCAATTATAAGCTGTCAAATTGCTGCTTTGCAGACAGAGCATTGCATCACAAAGTGCACCGTCCCTCATTTGACAATAAGGCAGGTGTTCTGTCTTTTAGCACTCGCTGGTCGACGTCAAATAACCCACGGCATATTTCATGAAGAACGAACAGGGTCCCTTGGATGGACCTTAAACTGAGCGTACCATCTGCCTGCATTATTTGGTGGACGCTAAAGATCCCCCGGTGCCATTTACGAAGAGCAGGCAAGCTATTGCAGGCACCCTGAACAAATTCCATTTTCCTGCCCTAACCAGCAGAGGGCACTGTATCAGCGGCACAGCCACACCCTCAGCCAATGATGAAACCATGCAGCCTTGCACTGCATACAAACAAAGAAATGTAATGGCAATCCTGAAAAATAATGCTAACTTAGAGATACAGCATCCAAATACTGTATCGTGAATCTACAGAAAATAAGCTTTTAAACGATACAAGGCGTATGATAGCATGTGCGGTGCTTGAGTTTGGGGCAAACATGTTGGGAGTTGTCAGAAAGTTGAAACTGGGAGTAGCATGAAGGACAGGTTGTTGATTTTGTCCAACATTTTGTGGACATGTCAATATCTATGAAATTCGATACTCTTATCTAGAAAGTACCTAACGCCAAGTTTGTGACCAAATGCATTGGAGAGGTTTACGTCATTTATGGGAATTAGGTTAAGTATTCATGGTGCAATGACTAATGGGTGCACAATATTTATTTTGGCTCACTTCTTTGCAATTTCTCCATATAAACTGTCACATCTATTGAATGTTACTCGTGGAAATAACTGCAGGTCAAATCAACAGGATCAGGCGTATGTGTTCTGTAAGCCTTATGTATCTTGTTAATTAGCTTAACCAATATACCTTTCAGGTTTTCCGTACCATTAATATTACATTTGACGTTATTTTTGGCCGAGAAAAATATATTGCTGGTCTCTGGTCAGACCAAAGTTCCAGAATTGATGCGGCGATGCGGTTTTTTTTTCTTTTTCTTGAAAAGCATGGATTGCACATATAAAGGTGTTGTTTTTTGTGTCATCATGCCTTGCAGTCCTCCTCATCTGCCGTGGCACCATCCAGAGAGAAATTAAAGACAGCCAATGTGACTGGTAAGCCTTTTTGTAAATAATGAACACAAGCTTAAGTTATTTGAAAATGTATTTATTCTGAAAATCATTAAGTTCTTCAAGCATATTATAGACTGCCATTTCGTTCTCGAGATCGCCTCACCGTACCGTCAAACATTCCAATGCGTCGATCGCGTCAACACTGCGCATGCGCAAGTGGTCTAACAGGCCGATGGTCTCCCACGATCTCTTCTCCCAGTCCACCAGATTATCACAGACACCTACAACTTCATGACAAACGAGATAGGATCCAGGCCTAACTAACGAGACCACCCGCAACTATCTAGGCCTTCTGGTTGCTTCACATGAACCCTGACAAAGAACGTCTTCGTTTCAATAAATGACAATATCCAGCCGATTGGATTCATGATGGCACGGCACACAACATTACTCATATCTTTGGAACGGCTGGTTGGATTTGGACAAACTAAACGTAGTTTTGTAGGGGAGAACCGTGCGCGAACGTGGATACCAATGGCGACCCTCATAGACCCATATTTCCTGAGATAGTGCGCTGTCCCGGCAACAACAGGCACGCGCTGTTGTAGGTACCGTTGGAAATTTAAAAAAAATAAAAAATTGTTGACGCACAGGGTCAAAATCGATGCGCGCGCTGACCAGAGACCGGAAATATATTTTTCTCGGCCTTATCTGAAAGACGATTTCTTTTTAGGTTATTTCTCAGAAATAACGAGTGGGTCCCGGTGTCTACCCGTATGTACATAGGTCCATCCATCCGTCCGTTAACATTTGACTAAAACATTTTCTCCTCACAAACTACCTGACCAATATGGACCAACTTTGGTACAATACATCAGGACAACAAGATCTCATGGGGTTGTGCACCCCACCTGGATGCTTTCCCTATAAAGGGTTTCAAAGGGGGGGGGGGGGTTTGCCCCAAATATTGGTATTTCATTCAAAAATCTTCTCAGAAACCACCAGACAGATCCAGACAAAACTCGCCACGAGGCATCTGGACCATGCCGTAACTAAGTTGTGCTCCTCATGGTTAAATCTCCCACAGAAAGTGTGCAGTGGGCCCCTCCTCGAATCCCTCAATTTCACTAAAACATCACCTTCTCCACAACTACCTGAGACCAAATTTTGTACAATGTATCAGGACAATAATGTCTCATGGGGTTGTGCTCCCCATCCGGATCCACCTATTTAAAGGAGGTAAAAGGAGGGAGGGGGGGATTTATCGCAAATACTAGTATTTCATTCAAAATTCTTCTCAGAAACCGACAACCGTATCCAGACCAAACTGCTCATGCAGCATCGTGACCATGCCCTAATCTTAAGTTGTGCTCCCCATGGCTGTATCTCCTCTGGAAAGGGGACCATGGGCTACTTCCGTTAATCTCTCATCTCCAAACATATTTTCACCAAAACATATTTTCCTCACAAACTACATGATTGACATGGACCAAATTTGGTACAATACTTAAGAACATTAAGGTCTCATGGGTTTGCTCTCCATCCAGACTCGCCCCCTATAGGAGGCTGAAAAGGGGGGTTTGCCTCAAATTCAGGTAATTTATTTTAAAATCTTTTCAGAAACCGTGGGGAAATAGCCGTCAGCCCCCATGGGGTATTTTTAATTCTGAACGTAATGTTAAAAGTAAAATGCACCAATCTTTATGAGGTTATGTTGATGTTAGCACCTTTTTCATCACTGGGATCGTTCTGCCTGGTTATGTTGTTATCAGCGGTATCGGAATTTCCGTCATTCACGAGGGAGATCGGGCATTTTGTTGCTGCCACTCACGTTAACGCTATTCTTGGCAATAACATGGTAAGGGTTCAACAAATTGATCGCCAATAAACTCAAGCCATTCTTCCTTTGTAGAACTGAACTCCAGGTGACAACCTCTGACATCATTCAGTGAGGGAAACCTCAATGAGCATTACACAAACTGTCCTTGTGTCGGTTTGATGGAACAGCTTACAGCCCACTTAGATGACCTTAATGGAAAAGATTTGCAAGTTTTCATTTTCCATATGTACAACATGCACAAAGCCAGACGACAGCACGGGCAATGGATGACGCAATTGTGTTGCACACCACCTGGCCAGCAGAGATGTCAACAAGTCGATTTAGCAAAGTTTTTGGCAAGTATCAAGTCTTTGAGGTGAAGTCTCAGGTCAAGTCTCAAGTCTCAGGTCAAGTTTCAAGTTTCAGGTCTAGTCTCAAGTCTCAGGTCAAGTCTCAAGTCTCAGGTCAAGTCTCAAGTCTCAGGTCGTCTCAAGTCTCAGGTCAAGTCTCAAGTCTCAGGTCAAGTCTCAAGTCTCAGGTCAAGTCTCAAGTCTCAGGTTAAGTCTCAAGTCTCAAGTTAAGTGTCAGGTTAAGTCTCAAGTTTCAGGTTAAGTCTCAAGTCTCAGGTCAAGTCTCGTCTCAGGTCAAGTCTCAAGTCTCAGGTTAAGTCTCAAGTCTCAAGTTAAGTGTCAGGTTAAGTCTCAAGTCTCAGGTTAAGTCTCAAGTCTCAGGTCAATTCTCATGTCTGAGGGCAAGTATCAAGTCAAGTCTCAAGTCTAGTATTACATCAACTTGTGTCAAGTCCCACATTTATTTATAAACCTTGGAGTACAGGCTATCAAGGAATTAAGACACAGGGCTTCATTTATTGAAACGTAGTGTAGTGAAATCGTATTCGTACTGAACCCGGGGTGATGCTCGCTGCTCGTTGACACCGCTAGGGGCATGACTATAAGACCCGCTGCTGCGGACGGTGCTCCGAAACTTCTCCTGTGACACGTTACATCTGGTAGACTCGCTAACGGTACGCCAGCATAGAATATTCAGCTTGCTTGCATTGAATGTTATGAATGGTCCCATGTGATGCCACATCGTATACTTATTGCATTTCCTGCATTACAGGATGATGTCATGATCTAAATGGAATTAAACCACAAGTTGGACTAAAGTTGTGTGGACCTGATTGGTTTTCCACAACACTTAATTCCATTTATATCTACCGACATGGCTGGCAACAAGACGCTGGCGGTTGCCGTATTCTGCGCCGACCTGCAAGCCCCGGATGGTGGCTTGCAACTGAAGCACTGGCTCAGAACATTGGAGAATCATTTCGAGGAGCCTGAGACCGCGCCGACGGCTGCCGCGAAGCTAGCAACGCTTCATTCAAAAATCGACTACAAGGTGTACAATTCCATCGCTCAATTCGCGACGTATGACCTCTCGATCGCGGAGCTCAAACGGCTGTACATAAAGGAAAAAAGCCCGGTGTATGCACGATATTTGCTGCTAACGCGACGTCAGCAACCCAACGAGGCGATGGACCACTACGCCCAGGAGCTCCGGCAGCTCTTGCTGGACAGCATCAAGGAGCCACGGACTCCCGCGCAGTCTCAGGATGATCTTCTTTTAGATGCCTTTATTGCAGGGGTCTCCTCCCAGGAACTAAGGCTCAAGCTCCTAGAGAAGACCAACCTGACCTTCGCTACGGCACTCGAGCAAGGGAAAGTATACACCGAAGCGCGGATGCAATCGAACACCTATGATCGCACGCGCCTCTTGGCGGGCACTACACTACACGCCCGGCCGGAGAGTGCTACCGCCGAGGACGCGGACCTGCTCGCGGAACTCCGGGATGCTCCGGAGGAAGACCCAGTCCTGACGGCTGCCGCTACGGCCAGACCCAAGGCCTTACGCGGGGCCGCATGCTTTTTCTGTGGGGGGCCACGTCATGCCCGGCCCGTGTGTCCGGCACGAGACGCTATATGCCATTTGTGCTCGCAAAAGGGACATTACGCGAAAGTGTGCAGGAAAACGGCACGCGGCTCGCGGCTCATTGAATCGCGCGGTCGCGGTCGCGGCGACCTTGAATGGGCTCATTGCGGAGCCTGCGAGGCGAGCCCGAAACCCGGCGCCTTACCCGTCTTCGAAGGGGAGGGCCCCTCTCTGCGGGCCCCTGGGTGCTCAGACGTCCTTGGCGGGCGTCACCGGACAGCCACCACAGTCTCATCCTCAATCGGGCACGAAGTACGTGTCCTTGACCAAACTCCGGGCCACGCAAGGGGCTTTGAAGCCTCGCCAAGCCCCAGCGGAACGTTCTCCTCGTGTCGTCCATGAGCTAACGGTGGCCCTCACCCCGGAAAAGGCGATTTCGAATACTACGGAGGCCTTTTCCTGCCAAAAGTGTCAAAAGGCGTTTTCAAATACTACGGAGGCCTTTTCCCGTCAGAATTGTCAGATTTTGAATCGCGAAACACCGGAATGCTTGGGAAAGCCCTCTGATGGCATTAATGGATTCCCCATGGACAACGCATACTCCGGCCACGACCGCAAAACTGCTGCTGGCATAGGATCCACCCGCGAGGCTTGTCCGACCCATTCGGGGGGTTCAGTCCCACTCCCAGCAGCCTCGTCTGGCCTGGCTCAAGCCCTTATTCCCCTCATGGTCGAAGGCCATTGTGTTCGGGCCTTGGTGGATACAGGGTCTACGGATAGTTTTATCGACCAGCGACTTGTGCTCAGGCATGGATGGCGGATCTGGAGGTCTACGAGACGGATCTTCATGGCTTCCCAGGGGCTTCGACTCAGCACGAAGGGGGAATGCCGATTGAAACTCGTGCTAAAGGGACGGGTTTTTCCTGATGTACACCTTATGGTTTTACCCGCTTTATGTGCTGATATTCTGTTAGGACACGATTTTCTTAAACTGCATGGACGTCTGGTAATGGAGTTTGGTGGGCCTGACACGCTTGTTGTGGGGGCGGACGACGCGCTTGCGGTGTGCGCCCTAGCGAAAATGGACATCCAGCCACTTTCGCTGTTCCCCAATCTAACCTCCGACTGTACCCCTGTCGCGGTGAAATCACGGCGCTACTCTCGCGCAGACATGCAATTCATTGCGGACGAAACGGCTCAGCTCTTGAAAGACGGCATCATAGAACCTAGCAGGTCGCCGTGGCGCGCCCAGATCTTGGTGGTGCGCAGCGAGGCCCACCGCAGACGCATGGTAATCGACTATTCCCAAACGATTAACCGCTTTACACAGCTGGATGCCTACCCCCTTCCGGGGATGGACGCGCTGGTGCAACAGGTGTCCCAGTATTCGGTCTATAGCACTCTCGAACTCCGTAGTGCGTACCACCAGATCCCTATCTCTAGGGCGGATCGTATCTATACCGCTTTTGAGTCGGGGCAGCGGTTGTACCAATTTACGCGATTGCCTTTTGGGGTAACGAACGGGGTCGCTTGTTTCCAGAGGGCCATGGATGACCTCATTGCGCGGGAGCACTTAACCGATGTTTTCGTCTACCTCGATAATCTTACGGTTTGTGGATATGACCAAGGGCACCATGATGCTAATCTGAAGCGCTTCCTTGAGGTCGCGCAGAGGTATCACTTAACTATGAACGAGGATAAGTGCCAATACTCCCTACGCACGATAGATCTTCTGGGGTACACCGTGACCCATGGCTCTGTCGCTCCGGATAAGGAGCGTCTGCGACCTTTGCTCGACATGGCCCCTCCCTGTGATCGGGCGTCCCTGAAGCGCGCCTTCGGGCTATTCACCCATTACTCCAAATGGGTGCAAAATTTCTCCGCGAAACTTCGCCCCCTCGTGGCCTGCGACACCTTCCCACTGAGTCCGGCCGCATTGGCGGCCTTTGAAGGCCTTAAGGCCGACATCGCCCGAGCCGCCGTAGCGACAATCGACGAGAGCGGATCTTTCGTCCTCGAAAGTGACGCCTCGGATCAGGCCATCGCGGCGACCCTCTCCCAAGGGGGGCGTCCCGTGGCTTTCTTTTCACAGACTCTTACCACCGCTGAGCGGAGACACTCGTCCGTCGAAAAGGAAGCGTATGCGATCGTCGAGTCTATTCGGCGATGGCGCCCGTACTTACTCGGGCGGTGCTTCCAAATCATCACGGACCAGCAAAGCGTGGCGTTCATGTACGACACCTTACACGCCCAGCGCATTAAGAATGAGAAAATCACTCGCTGGCGTATCGAACTCGCCGACTTCTGTTACACCATCAAATATCGCCCGGGGAAGGATAACCGGGCCGCCGATGCCTTATCACGACCGGCTACATGCGCGGGTATCACCTCTTTGGAGGGCCTACGTGTGCTGCATGCCACTGCGGGCCATCCCGGCGTAACGCGTTTCGCTCATTTTGTGCGGCGTGGCAATCTCCCATACTCGATTGACGATATCCGCCGTATCTGTCGCGACTGCGCTATCTGAGCGGAAATCAAACCGCGTTTCTATAACCCTCCCATGGGGACTCTGGTTAAGGCTACGCGACCGTGGGAACGCTTGGCGATGGATTTCAAGGGCCCATTGCCGGTGTCGAGCGGCTCTCGCTATCTGCTCACTATCGTCGATGAGTACTCGCGATTCCCCTTTGCTTATACGTGCGCGGACATGACTGCTGCCACGGTGATGCGATGCTTACAGAACTTGTTCTCAATGTTCGGGTACCCGGCCTATGTCCATACCGACCGGGGTGCGGTCTTCTTGTCTCAGGAGGTGCGCGGCTATCTGCTCCAAAATAACATTGCTTCTAGTTACACCACGCCGTACAGACCCCAGGCTAATGGGCAGATCGAACGCTTCAACGGGATTATCTGGAGGGCCGTCATGCTCAACCTCCGGACCCTCGGCCGGGGCCTCGATAAATGGGCTTGGTCGCTACCTGCGGCGTTGAACTCGATCAGGGCTCTCCTGTGTACTGCAACCAACCAAACTCCCCACGAGCGACTTTTCCACCACCCCAGGAGCACGGGGTGTATACGGTCTTTGCCCAGTTGGCTCGCTGGGCCCGGGCCGGCCTACCTTAAACGGGCGGTTCGCGCGAGCAAGTACGACCCCCTAGTGGACAAAGTGCAGATTCTCCAGGCTAATCCTGAGCATGCTCGTGTGATGACGGCTGATGGCCGAGAGACTACTGTCTCCGTCCGTCACCTTGCCCCTTGCGGGGTCGCCGACCTGAGTAGGGAATCGGACGGACCGACCGAACCCATCTATGAGACTATGGCCTCTCCCGACGCTCCCATCGCCGAAAGTCTACCGACTCTCCCCTCGCCGGGTCTACCTGGGCCCGACGACTTGGAGTTACCCCCTTCGTCACCCGACCCTGATGGCGCCTCCGACGCCGGGGACACAGGGATACGTGATGCCGTACCCGGGGAATTTCGGACACGTGCTGGCAGAGAAATTCGCCGCCCGGCCCGATACGGTTGGGTCGACTGATGTTCCGCACCCTGTTCATGCTGACGCTCGCTCGCTTCTAGCCGCACCGCCGTATAATTCTGACCGGGGGGGGGGGGGGGGGGGGGAGAATGTAGTGAAATCGTATTCGTACTGAACCCGGGGTGATGCTCGCTGCTCGTTGACACCGCTAGGGGCGTGACTATAAGACCCGCTGCTGCGGACCGTGCTCCGAGACTTCTCCTGTGACACGTTACATCTGGTAGACTCGCTAACGGTACGCCAGCATAGAATATTCAGCTTGCTTGCATTGAATGTTATGAATGGTCCCATGTGATGCCACATCGTATACTTATTGCATTTCCTGCATTACAGGATGATGTCATGATCTAAATGGAATTAAACCACAAGTTGGACTAAAGTTGTGTGGACCTGATTGGTTTTCCACAACACGTAGTTTCTGAAAAGCTGTTTTATCCCATGTTTAGATTTGTCATCTTAATACATTGGACATTTTTTGTTTTGTTCCCAGCAAAATTAAATGTGTGTTAAATTTACTTCTCATATATGGTACACCTACTTGATCATATGTGCATGAAACTAGTCAGTAACCTCAGCTCATGTCGAAATTGTTTACACGTAGAACCACAACATTCAATGTTGAGCGGGAAAGGAGATTCTAATAATTTACTTGTATATTAATTATGCACATTAAAATGAAACGTACAATCAGGAAAGAAGATGGGAAATCAGGAAGAGGGTGGGATGCTAGGGAATTAGGAAGGGGGCAGGGCACTATGGAATCAGGAAGGGGGTGGGACACCAGGTAATCCGGAAGGGAGCAGAACGCCAGGTAATCCTGAAGGGGGCGGGACGCCGGGGAATTATGATTGGGGTGGGACGCTCGAGAATTAGGATGGGGGTGGGACGCTACGGAATTAGGAAGAGGGCGGGACGCTGTGGAAGCAGAAAGACAGATGGACACTGGAGAAAATGAAACATAACTTATTAACTTAAATTGTTGTCGTGATATAATTTAAAATTATTGACGAAGTTGTGATATACAGTGCATTCAGAAAGTATTCAGACCCCTTTACTTTTTTCACATCTTGTTATGTTGCAGCCTTATGCTGAAATCGTTTAAATTCATTTTTTCCCTCATCAATGTACACTCAATACCCCATAATGACAAAGAGAAAACAGGATTTTAGAAAGTTTTGCAAATTTATTAAAAAGAAAAAACTGAAATATACATTGACATAAGTATTCAGACCCTTTGCGATAACACTTGAAATTTAGCTCAGGTGCCTCCCATTTCTCTTGATCATCTTTGAGATGTTTCTACACCTTGATTGGAGTCCACCTGTGGTAAATTCAATTGATTGGACATGATTTGGAAAGGCACACACCTGTCTATATAAGGTCTCACAGCTGACGATGCATATCAGAGCAAAAAGGAAGCCATGAGGTCGAAGGAACGGCCTGCAGAGCTCAGAGACAGGATTGTGTCGAGGCACAGATCTGTGGAAGCCTACAAAAAAAAATTCTGCTGCATTGAAGGTTCCCAAGAGCACAGAGGCCTCCATAATTCTTAAATGGAAGAAGTTTGGAACAACCAGGACTCTTCCTCGAGCTAGCCGCCCGGCCAAACTGAGCAATCGGGGGAGAAGGGCCTTGGTAAGAGAGGTGACCAAGAACCCGATGGTCACTCTGGCTGAGCCCCAGAGATCCTGTGTGGAGATGGGAGAAACTTCCAGAAGGACAACCATCACTGCAACACTCCACCGAACTGGGCTTTATGGCAGAGTGGCCAGACGGAAGCCAAACAGTTCAATCTTGGTTTCATCAGACCACAGAATCTTGTTTCTCACAGTCTGAGAGTCCTTTCGGTGCTTTTTTGCAAACTCCAAGCGGCTTTCATGTTTCTTTCACTGAGGAGAGGCTTCCGTCTGTGTGGACACGTGGACTATCTGAAGAGTGCACACGCCCTTTAACCTCAGTGGAGAATGGTACACGACCCAGTGGCCTTGACAGCTGGCGTGCTGCACATATATAGGCTTGGAGTATACACGCACAAGGTATATGTTGTCATTGACTAAACCTGGCACGCTCACAATGGAAAATAATTTACCATTTATTTTAAACCCCATTTTGATTCAACATTTATTCAACGATTATTTTCCTGAACATTGTGAACAAGTCATTATACACTCAAGTCGCATGTAATTTGCAAGCAGGCTACAGGTCCCCAGACTCCAAGTCCCATGGCCAAGTCTCAAGCCAATTTAATCAAGTCTGAGTCAAGTCGCAAAATTTTGCAAATCTGAGTCCGAGTCGTCGATTCCCGTTCCCACTCTGCTGAGCAGTGACGGTGGAATCAGCAACTGCTATTCAGGAATGTTGACATAATCCTTAGCAACCTAGGTAAATTTGTTTTGAGGTATTCCTGCACTGCAATTGGATTAACTAAGTATCTGAGGAATATTCATGAGACTGCCTTAACAGGATGCCTGATGATGTTCAGATTCCAACTTTCCAGTAATATAGTACGAGATATGTGAATATTGAACATGTGTATTATAGTGAAACACTACCATTTCCTAGGTCACCTATCAGGCAAGCTTTTCGCCATTACCTTGACCTAGTCACACTCATAAGCAATCTCAATGAGGATGTGCACTAATAAAACTTGCACAGACAGAAAGTAGAAGTAGAAATGAGGTCATGGCCCCATGAGGTCATGGGGCCTGCAAGGCTAACCCCCTCTCTAGCGGGGAAAAATGGCCTTAAAACGATCATTCATTCATTCATATTCAGACAGAAAGTAGAACGATATAACTATCCAAATCTGCAAAAAATATGAACATGGCCATTTCTGAACAACACTCTGTTTGATTTCGAAACTCCTTTTTTGTTGTGGTAGGCCACATACAATCGACTCAGGAACAGGAAACAGAGTGGTAGTTAATCGATTGATGTTTTGGCGGAAGGTAGTAACGAGTGGAATACCATGGGATTATTATTATTTATTTATTTTGTATACAAGATTGAGGCTCGTTTAAGAGCTAACATTAATCACACAAAAATAAAAAACTGACACATAAAACATATAATAAGGGGAGCGGTAGACAAGATGGGGAGAGAGAGGGAAGCACACAAGTACAACAGTAGAGAACAGGGACATCGGGAGATCTGTGCGAGGGAGAGGGCTTGGGGGGAAGAGGCATGGGAAAGGGGGGGAGGGGGTAGAAGTAATTTCTGGGTCAATTGTAGTTTTTTAGTCTTATTACCTGATCGAATGGAAGGATTACATATTAGTTCATCTAAATTGGCAGACGGCATTAAACTTGGGGGTATGGTGACTATATGGGAAGAAGAGAAACGAGTGATAGGGTGGATGTTTTCAGGGAATGGGCCAGCCAATGGTAAAAGGCATTTTGATGTAGGGAATTATGATTTAAGAGTCGAGGGTAAAAACAACAGTAAAAGTAGAACGGCACTCAGGAGAGCGCATACCTCCGCCAGGTTGAACACTTTAGATTTTGCATCCCACGCATCTGGGTCCGGACCTGAACCAAAATCGAATCGCTTGTTCTTGTCGCCGAACCAACTCATCCACCTAGTTTTGTCACGATTCGTCAACAACATTTTGAGATATCGTGCTGTATATGGCTTTTGGCCAATCACTCAATGGTGAAGAATCACGTAAAAATTGCTCTGATCTGGATCCAGATTCGGATCTTCACCAAAATTAAAACATTTCTTCTTTGTCACATACCCAATCTGTCCACCACATTTCGTCCGAATCCATGCATAACTTTTTGAGATATGGTGGAGGTAATAATTTTTCTTAATGGGGAGATTGGGCAGCAAGATTCTTGGAAAAATAAAAAGTGAGGAATGATTGTGACCAGGGGCGTCGAGAGCCAGCAAGGGCAAACAACCTCAGGGCCCCCACCACACCCCTTCTCTCTTTTATAACTTTTAAAGGAACTTTATTTGATGAAGATCCTAAATTAGAGTAGCAATGAGCTCATAAATAAAGCAAAATCACAGTAGCAGACTTTTTAGCTCACAGTATAGGTGTTGAAAACTAAATAAATAAAGTATTAATAAATCTATTATACAAGTTGAAGTTGGTGCGTGTTTCAGTGTATGAAACATACAGTACAGTCCAATTGTCCAAGTGTCATGGAATGCTCCAGACAAACGGCCTGAAACAGCACAAGATAAAATGCACACAAGGCCAAAATTATTATTTATCCGTGTCATTTACCTGAATATTTTACAGAGAAAAACAAATGGTCACTTTTATTTCGCCGTATGAATGAATGAATGAATGAATGATCGTTTTAAGGCCATTTTCCCCGCTAGAGCGGGGGTTAGCCTTGCGGGCCCCATGACAATCATGGTTCCCTGTTGGAGGCAATGTTTTTATGGCCGGATGCCCTTCCTGACGCCAACCCTTGGTCATGCTCTTACGATGCGCAGGGATACGGTGTACCTATTCTAAATCGGGGTACACACCCTGATCATTCATCCCAGCAAGCTGGTACTCAATTTGCCGACCTCGGAAGGATGACAGGCTGAGTCAACCCCCCTGGCGTTAATTCAGCGATCGACTGGGATTCGAACTCAGGATCCTAGGATCCCAAGCCTGCGCCCTAACCGCTAAGCCAACACCAGGCTAATAAATGGAATGGATGAATAAATGAATTCATTTACACCTAACCCATTCATTCATATTCATTCATTTACCTGAATATTTTACCGAGAAAAACAAATGTTCAGTTTTATTTAGCCGTATGATCGAAAATAAAGGAGATAGCGGGACGTTTGGACCGATTGAGTCAATTCGCACCCTCAACAGTTGAACACTATTTCTCCATAAGATTGGCAAAAAATATGTGAGAAGATTGTTAATAATTTTGTTTGGACAAACAGGATGCAAACCCATTTCTTTGAAACGCATAGTTCTGGTAAATAACCATTTTCTGTAAGGTTTGAAACTGTACCATTAACAACGGTAAATGTTGTTTCATTTTCAGCAAGAAAGCAAAATCAGCTTCTGGGTTTAAATGTAACGATGAGGAAATGAGGATGAGCCGATGAGGGGTTTCACTGTACTGTTTAAAAAAATTAATTACAGGAGAAGCTCGGGCCCCTCAACAGACCCAAGGCCTCGAGGCAGCGCCCCCCCCCCCCCCCCACCCCGGTCCCCCCGATCTCCCCTCTTGACACCCTAATTGTGACAAAACCCTCAAGCAGCAAGTTGTGTCAGGCAGCAATACAGAGAGGAAACAAAAATGCTGGGATTCATCAGAACCATTATGTTTAAATAATATGAGGTGATGTAGCATTGGATAGAAGAGTGGTTAGACCAAACTAACCTGGGGGATGGAAGGCGCATATGCGAGCTAGAGGTTTGGGGGGCAAGGCAGGCGGCTGTTTCAGTGGTGGTGTTTCTCGTGCCGTCACACCATCATCAGAACCCTCGCGACTCGTTGCTGCGCCACTGTGCCCATACGAACATTTCTTGGGGGGCATTGGTGGGGGCGTTTGAGGAGCACTGTCCAAACCAGGAACGACGACTTTGGGTTCACAACCTGGAACACATCCAATGAACGTGAAATAAATATGGCTGAACTGAAACCATGTTTAAGTTACAAAACCTTAGAATCACTGAATAGATTCAATATCGACATATCTTCACTTTAAACATTTATTGTGCAGAATTGTATGACCATTAAACACCGAATGCAATCTCAATGGATTTCTCTGATTAAATGATGGGGGAATACCATGTCTGGTCCCTGATTGGATGTGGGACATTTACACCTGACATTGGCTTTATGAACCCAGTCTGAAGTCTGAGTATCCTGAATTACACGTTGGACCAAAAGATGTTAATATTAAAGTTTGCTGCTGGAAAGATTTGGAAAAATCTGGTTTGTTGTGTTTTATATTTCGGGACATTTGTACGGGACTCGTATATTTATGGAAATGCTGATGACAGATCACAAGTGAAGAAAAATTGACACTGAGAGAGTGGAATAGATAAACGGGCAAGGTTAAAAACATACAGGACAAACAGACAAAAAATAGACTTTAGATCACAGATGTATAGTATGGGAAAGTGTATAGTGGGCGTAAGTGTAGGAGGGGGAGGAAGGAGGAGGACAATTTCCACAAGAACAGGTCATGAGTGGGGATTGGTAATGATGTGACATGCTGATGGTGGCTTTACAGTTTACATCT
Source organism: Myxine glutinosa (assembly GCF_964187855.1). NCBI lineage: Eukaryota > Metazoa > Chordata > Myxini > Myxiniformes > Myxinidae > Myxine > Myxine glutinosa. The sequence continues at coordinate 77,291,926 of NC_136273.1, forward strand.
TAGAGGACTTGAGGGAAGAATGTGACTGCACATACTTTGAGAGATAGTTTTACAATCAAAAGAAGATGTAGACAAAGGAGTGGATGTGGACAGTAAGCCGAGGTTTGGAAGGGAATCAAGGTGTTTGGTGGCTGCAGGACTGCTTGCAACCAAGAGAGGTGAGAGAAAAATTACCAAGATGGGAACAATGGAGACACCTGTTAAGAGGAAGTAGAGGACCTTGGAGACACAAACCTGATGTGCTGCTGGAGACAAGAACATAGATTCAAAAAGTCAAGAGTGGAAGACCTCACAGCCCCTCACATTGGCAGTATAAGTTGGTACACATCCATACGTAATCTATAAAATAAGACAATTAAGGAGATCATGCAGATCCTCGTCTTTTGCAGACATTTCATTTTGGACACTTCAACAAGTTAATGAACACAGGTTAAAAATGATTAAATTACAATAGAAATAAACTTCAACGAGACTCGCTGGTGTAAAGGATAGAGTGTCTGCTCCGAGTCGGGGAGGTCAAGGGTTCAAACCTGACCCTGGCCGAGTCATAGCAAAGACTTTTAAAAAGTTCTTCCTTTGTTGACGTTCAGCTTTTTAAAAGAATAGAGCATGGACAAACAACCATAAGATTTTGGAAGGGATTCCATTTACTTTTGAGAAGACCATTTGAACATTGACATTTTGGAAACTTGTGCATGTCCAAGACCTTTGAAATGGGCGAGGTAGAAAATTCTAAATAGCATATAAACTCTGACAGGTATGTTTTTAGATTTCGGATTTTTAAGTTCTTTTCTGTGATGTGCCACCTCCTATGCTCCATCAGGAATATGTGACGACCAATGGCCAACAGAAGGTATGACAATCTTTTCATAATATCACAAGAAGTGAATGGTACTATGTACACAACTTCCATATGCGAGTAAGCCGCTCTATTGGGGTTATAACGTCCACACCACCAACCCAATGAAGATAACTTTTTCCATCATTATCGAAGAACTTGTACTGTATTGCAGTGATATTTAATGGTTTAATTGTAGGGGATTATAAAAGTATCAAATGTGACGAATGAACAAACGGATCGGAATGACTGCCATCCAATCGAGTGAGGTGCACGGCAAACCTCACCTAGTGAATCGTTGACCGGACACAGGTCTCCATGCCTTAATCATTACTAAAGTACGCACTTTGATGCCTGTCTGTCTGTCTGTCTGTCTGACAATGATACATTCAAATGATACTTGTCCAATCTCAACCAAACTTACCAGGGGGATTATGGGGTCACAAGGGTGACCCTAACTCTGACAGGTATGTTTTTAGATTTTAGATTTTAGATTTCAAACCCTGGTGTTGGGCTAGCGGCTCGGGTGCCGGCTTAGGATCCTAGGATCCTGGGTTCGAATCCCGGTCGATTGCTGAATTAACGCCAGGGGGGTTGACTCAGCCTGTCATCCTTCCGAGGTCGGCTAATTGAGTACCAGTTCACTGGTAATTCCCTGTTTGTCGTTAAAGGCGGCAAAAAGGGTTGGCGTCAGGCAGGGCATCCGGCCGTAAAACATTGCTTCAAAAAGGGGACCGAAAAACAACAACAACCACGGTTCCCGAAAAAGGCCAACCCCCGCCTTGCAGGGAAAAATGGCCTCTAAAGGTGGTTATTTTATATATATATATATGGGTGGTTGACAACTCCATTTGCCTCCCTCTCCTCCCCAAGGGGGTTTTCCGCCTTGGCCAAACTCCGTGTTAACGTGTATAAATATCTATTGTAGCGTTTTGTGGGGCACACCTACCGGAAGTAGAAATGATTATAATCACAAACTACAGTATTGAGTCCATTCTATCCAACGCATGATAACTTCTGTGCATGGAAGAAGTTTCGGGAACTGAGTGGCATGCTGACGAGGAGGGGAGTGTAGTTGAAGCTGAAGGGAAAGGTGTATGCTGCATGTGTGAGAAGTGTTATGATTTATGGGAGCGAGACATGGGTAATGAACGTAGAGCAGCAACGAAGGCTGGAAAAGGTGGAAATGCGAATGGTTCGGTGGATGTGCGGAGTATTGTTGAGCGAGAGGAAGACAAATGATGAATTGCGAAAGATGATGGGAATAGAGCCTGTGATGGATGCTGTGAAGAGGAACAGGTTGAGATGGTTTGGTCATGTGTTGAGGAAGGATGAAAGTGACTGGTTGAGAAGAGTGATGGAAATGAATGTAAAGGAAGTAGAAGACGGGGAAGACCGAGAAAGAATTGGCTAAAGATGGTCGAAGAAGAAATGCGGGCAAGGGGGTTAACAAGGAGAGATGCAGAAAATAGGGAAAAATGGAGAAGATTGTCATGGGGACCGCAAGGCTAACCCCCACTCTTGCAGGGAAAATGGCCTTAAAATGCCTGTTGTTTGTTGTTGCATGATAACCTTTTTTTAAACTTCTGAGAAATTTCAACAGAAATCATTTCTGTTGTTTAATACTAAACTGAAATACATTTGGAGGAAAACCAAGCTGTCTCGACTTGCTAGGCCTCTACATAGGCCGCTTGCTAGGCCGGAATGGTGTATCCCATTGCCTGTCCGATTTTTCGAGCTATCGGTATCAAGGGAGATGAAACTTCCCACCATTTCCACCTGATTGTCTCCCAATCTGAACACGTCAATCTTCTCAGTTGACAAGACTTTCGTCATTTTCAGGTTTAAATAAAGACAAACTTCTTCACTGTCCGCAGCAGTTTCATGAAGGCCTCCATATTTTTTCCCAACAGAATGGAATCATCAACATACCAAAGGTTATTCATACATCTTCCACCAATCTTGACTTCAGCCTCTATGTCATCAAAGTTAGATTTTTTTTCTCAATATCATAACCACAAATTAATCACTAAATTTCATCCAATGATAACGGCATAATAATAATAACACAGGGAATGGCAGGATGGCCTACATTCCTACAGGCACGCCCATGGACATTAAAGAACCCATGGTGCCCTTCGCTAAGAGAAGGCGAGCTATCTCGGGCAAGCTGAACAAAGTACGAATTCCAAAACACCAAGGGATCTTTAATGTCCACCAAAGAATGCTGGCAGATGGGATGCCATTTAATGTCCATCTGAGAGATGGCACACAATGAAGAATCACCGTGCCTGTGAAACATCCGGATGATTCAAACCCAGGCTAGACATCTTAGAGGTAAGTGTGCAAAACCTGTAGGCCATCTTATCAGCCCACTACAAGGTATAGTTGTGCTTTAAATATTTAAATACCACAAACCCATGTGAACAACAAAGTTCACATGGATGGTCAGAAGCAAAATGGGAAAAAGAGGATGATCCCATTGAGCAGATGTGTTATACATTTGCTTCGATCTGATCATCCATAAAAGCCTCATGGCTAAATATGCAAGTGAACACATCCACAAAAAGAATGGACATTTTATTTTCTGTGTGACATTGGCAAGGTTACTGCTTGGAATAGAAAACCAAAGCCGCTCGAAGTGAGAGTCACAAAATGTCGCACTGATACCACACAAGGAACATTATAATTTGGACTCAAATGGATGCGATTCATTCTCACATTTTTTCCGTAACAAGCAGAGCAAATGCCATAGAAATTAACCATTTTGGCACACTGCTTGACTTATTTCTTTCTATTTTCCTCGAGGTGATTAATGCCCAATTTTTTTTTAATCATACAAAGCACTGCAAGATTAATCTTGGTACAACATAAGGTTTTCTTGATGCATCGACGCTAATCTGCAATACACACACACACACACACACACACACACACACACACACACACACACACACACACACACACACACACACACACACGCACGCACACACACACACACACACACACACACACACACACACACACACACACACACACACACACACAGTGCATTCAGAAAGTATTCAGACCCCTTCACTTTTTTCATTTTTTGTTATGTTTCATATACATACATGGTTTGTTTCATATACATATATACACATATAAGCCACAGTGTTGTATGTCCTGGGGTTGTACTTCAGCAGGGAGAGGATGTGAGGAGGAGAGTGAAATGGCCAGGTATGGGAGAAAGGGAAGTATAAAGGTGGGTGTTTGAGTGTACCACCATGTTTGTTTGGTGCTGTGGATTCTGGATGTGGAGGCGATTTTGTTATTGTAGTCTGCATTCGCACTGGCTGGGGGTGGGGGTATGTACGCATCCAGGTGTAGTTGCTGCATGTGGATGTGCCCCTGCTGACCCACCTTAGCTGACCGTATCGAGGTTGAAGGGCCGAAACGGGATGACGCTGAGGACCTGGTCAGTGCAGCACACTTGTGACCAGGTGCGTTTTCAACTTGTGTGTGTGTGTGTGTGTGTGTGTGTGTGTGTGTATGTATATATATATACTGAAACGCAAAAGAAACTTACCACCTTTGAAACCTTTAAATATAAACAATAACACTGCGTGTAGTAAATGTGTGAACTTATTTGTGGACAATAGTGTCCTCACTGTCAGACAAAACAGTCACGGATGGTCACTTGAACCTTCAATGGTCACTTCATAGCACAGCTGTTGAACAGCCGTTTTGACTGTCAGTGATTAGCCAAGAGGTACGGGATGATTTTAATGAGCTGCACGTGATGTCTTGATATTGGCTTTAAAAAGGCCAGTGCAAAATGGGCATTTCAATCAACATGCCACGATTGTCAAGGGATCAACGGCAGCGTGCCCTGGGCATGCTGCAAGGTGGACTGAGCTACCGTGAGGTGGCACGTCGCCTTGGCTGTTCACACCAGATGATATCGGCCCTGGTGGACAGAGACACCCTCCACAACTCTGCAGATGACAGACCTCGATCAGGGAGGCCAAGAGTCACCACTGCAAGGCAGGACAGGCAGATGGTCCGAAGTCACCTGCGGGATCGATTCCGTCCAGCATCCCGCACTGCGGCAGAAACTCCGGGGCGTGCAAACCCATGGATCTCCAATGATACTGCACGAAGACGACTGCATGACTATGGTCTGACTGCCAGAAGACCATACAGAGGCCCCGTGATGACGGTTGCCCATCGCCGCAACCGTCAGAGATGGTGCCAGCAGCATCAGCGGTGGACCTTGGCGCAGTGGAACGAGGTTGCTTTCAGCGATGAGTCAAGGTTCTGTGTGGACAGTCCTGATGGGCGTGAGTGTGTCTGGAGAAGAACTAGCGAGCGATATGCCGATTGTTGCGTGCGTCAAGCCAACAGGTGGGGTGGCCCAAGTGTGATGGTGTGGGCAGCCATATCAGGCCGGTACAGGACGCCACTGGTGGTTGTGGCTGGGAATCTTAACGCCCAGTGTTATGTGGATAACATCCTGCGACCTCATCTGCTGCCATTCCTGCTAGACCACCCAGAACTGAGAACCTTTCAGCATGACAACGCTCGTCCCCATGCTGCTCGCTTTACCACTGCATTTCTCCAAGGCAAGAACATCAACACCATGCAGTGGCCTGCGCTCTCCCCTGACCTGAATCCCATAGAGCACCTGTGGGATGAGCTTGGGAGACGCGTAGTTGGCAGGGCCAGGACACGGGCAGAGCTGCTTCAGACATTGAGGACTGAGTGGGACAGAATCCAGCAGCAATCCATCCAAAGACTGGTAGGCAGTATACGCCGACGATGCACTGCCTGTATCCAAAACAATGGTGGCCATACACGCTATTGAAAGGGGACTGACATTGCACCCTGTGCTGTTCTGTACTGTAGAACAAACTGATGAGATGGTGTATCTTGGTCAAAAACTTGACATGTCATCAATAAAATGCCAATGTTTCAATTAGCAATTGTTGGTTTGTTTTATTTTGAACTGTTACAATTTTATTACATTTCAAACAAGTGGTAAATTTCTTTTGCGTTTTCGGTCTTTTTGAAGTTGGTCAAAATGGTCAAAATGGTAAAATTTTCGGTCAAAATGCCCATTTTGCACTGGCCTTTTTAAAGCCAATATCACGACATCACGTGCAGCTCATTAAAATCATCCCGTACCCCTTGGCTAATCACTGACAGTCAAAACGGCTGTTCAACAGCTGTGCTATGAAGTGACCATTGAAGGTTCAAGTGACTATCCGTGACCGTTTTGTCTGACAGTGAGGACACTATTGTCCACAAATAAGTTCACACATTTACTATACGCAGTGTTATTGTTGATATTTAAAGGTTTCAAAGGTGGTAAGTTTCTTTTGTGTTTTCGGTCTTTTTGAAGTTGGTCAAAATGGTCAAATTTTTCGGTCAAAATGCCCATTTTGCACTGGCCTTTTTAAAGCCAATATCAAGACATCACGTGCAGCTCATTAAAATCATCCCGTACCCCTTGGCCAATCACTGACAGTCAAAACGGCTGTTCAACAGCTGTGCTATGAAGTGACCATTGAAGGTTCAAGTGACCATCCGTGACCGTTTTGTCTGACAGCGAAAAAACTATTGTCCACAAATAAGTTCACACATTTACTACACGCAGTGTTATTGTTGATATTTAAAGGTTTCAAAGGTGGTAAGTTTCTTTTGCGTTTCAGTATATATATATATATATATATATATATATATATATATATATATATATATATATATATATATATATATATATATATATATATATATATATATATATATATATATATATATATACATACATACACACAGACTTGGCATTTAATATGGAATTTTTTTCTTCTTCTTGACTTGGTTTAATTTCTGAACTCGGTATATTAATCTGGTGAGTTTCTTTTACGTTTCAGTGATTTCTTTGCTAAAAGAACCATGTCACTGATTGTCTGTCGCAGCAAGAAGTCAATAACAGGATTATATCACAGGTGGCGTGCCAAAATGTACGGACAGGTACATTTGACGATTGGCTTTACAATCGGGTATATAAGGGTTGTTGCGTTCTGTATTAGTGGAAAACAACTGCTGCACGTCTACAAAAGTTATTGCCGCTTCCCCTGGAGATGGTCCGTCAACTCGACAATGCTGTTTGTCATTTAGTGGTGCCTTTACGAATTTCCGGCATGAAACAGCGTGCTATTGCTTGGCAGTATGGCATCACTCAAGGTCAGGTGTCAAAGATCCTGTAACGAAATGCTCAGAAGGGTGTCCCTACTCCAATACCGAGGCCAGGACGTCCCCGCAGAACCACAAGGAGGGATGATCGCCAGCTGCACCGGTTAGTCCGCAATGGCCGTACCCAGTCAGCTAATCGGCTTAGGGCTGAGTGGCAGCAACTGACAAATGTGCCTGTAACCAGAAGGTTAGTCGACCAACGACTGGTTCAAGCAGGCTATCGTGCCAGGCGTCCCCTGAGAAAGCCACGTCTGACACCGCCAGCGCCGATTGCAGTGGGCCAGAGAGCACCGTCAATGGCAGCCAGGACACTGGAATCATGTGATCTTCAGTGACGAGTCTAGATTTCTGGTCTATCGTCAAGACGGCTGCGTCCGAGTGCGCAGACAAGTGCATGAAGCCTACAACGAAGATTGTATAGTGCCAAGAGTCCAAGCTGAAGGTGGTGGGGTGACCGTTTGGGCTGCTTTTCATGCAGGGGGCAAAACTGACCTGGTTGTTCTGAATGGAAACCTGAACCAGTTCAAGCACAGGGCCATTCTGGAAGAAACATTGATTCCATTTGTTCGTGCAGCCTTTCGAGGAAACTTTGTCTTCCAAGATGACAATGCACGGCCTCATTGTGCTAGCATGATCCAACACTTTCTTGCTGACCGTGGTGTAGAGCATATGGAGTGGCCTGCCATGTCCCCGGATATGAATCTGATAGAGAACTTGTGGGCAGAATTAACGCGTCAAATCGACAACTTGGACCAGCAGCCTGCCTCTGTGCGTGAATTGCAGCAGGCTATTGTAACTGCATGGCAAGCGATTCCTGTCCAAACCTTGGCAAATCTCGTGAACAGCATGCCTCAACGTGTACGTGCTCTCCTGAATGCTCGTGGGGGTTACACGAAGTACTGAACTGTAATTTTACTGTCCGTAATCCCAGTCGTAATTTAACTTTTGTTTTTGTGAAAAAAATTTTTGCCTAATGTGCAAAATAAAGAGATACTTCTGAAAAACGCACAGAAGTTTAACACAGTACTGTCCGTGAATTGAGTTCGATATCAGATTACATCACTTTCAAGGATCAATTTATTTGCTTCGAAATGTCAAATGTGGTTTTTGTTTCTTTTAAAGGTCACATTAACAAAATCTAGAATAATTTCTACATAATTCCAATGAACTTTTGGTTCTAAGTCATCTTGAAAAGTAAGTTCACCCCCAAAAAAAAAATTCCATATTAAATGCCAAGTCTGTGTGTGTATGTGTGTATGTATATATATATATATATATATATATATATATATATATATTATATATATATATATATATATATATATATATATATATATATATATATGTATATATATATATATGTATATGTATATATATATATATATATGTATATATATATATATATATATATATATATATACAGTGGAACCTTGACTTACGAGTGCACCAACTTACGAGTTTTCCGAGATACGAGCCGTCGCTCGGGCGGTTTATTGCTTTGAGATGCGAGCCGAGATCTGAGTTACGAGCTTACGCCAGCCGCCACCAGGTGGGTTCCGGTCACGTAGTTATCTTGCCGTGCAAGCATATCTGCCGTATATCGCTGCTGTTTTGTTTTTGCATGTTGGGTTATTTTGGAGCTTACGCCAGCCGCCACCAGGTGGGTTCCGGGTCATGTGGTTATCTTGCCGTGCAAGCATATCTGCCGTATATCGCTGCTGTTTTGTTTTTGCATGTTGGTTATTTTGGAGCTTACGCCAGCCGCCACCAGGTGGGTTCCGGTCACGTGGTTATCTTGCCGTGCAAGCATATCTGCCGTATATCGCTGCTGTTTTGTTTTCGCATGTTGGTTATTTTGGAAAATTTCTTAGTTTTAACCATGGGTCCTAAGTAATTGAGTGCCAAGGGCAGTACTGAGAAGAAGAAGAGGGATGATGTGCTTGGATATAAAACACGCAATCGTCGAAAAACATGAGCGAGGTGTTGCGTGTTGTCGACTGGTGAGGCAGATGTGAAGGCAGCTGAAGATTTTATTATAACTTTTGCCGAACTGATAGAAGCCGAACGATACATCCCCCAGCAAATCTTCAACTGTGACGAGACAGGGCTCTTCTGGAAAAAGATGCCGAGGAGGACGTATATAACGGCAGAGGAGAAGAGCATGCCAGGCCACAACTTGTTCAGAGCGCCGGCGATAGCTCGCCTTCTCTTTGTGGAAGACACGGTGAGGTTCTTAACATCCAACAACTAATGGGACGCAAACGGGGCGCCCAGTTTAGCGGTACACACATTGATGAATCACCCTGCCTGTGAAACACCGACATGACAGGTTATAGCTGGGTCGGGATTCAAACCCAGGCTGGACAGTTTAGAGTCAAGTGTGCGTACCTCCAGTCCAGGCCATCCTGCCAACTCGTATGCTGCATACAGGTGAAATATAAAGCACGAGATATTTTTATATATACTGCATATTTAAAAAAAAATTGGTGTGGTTTTTGGCAGGCTGGAACGGATTAATAGCATTTCAATGCAT